>NC_053028.1:74508913-74629643 GCF_003073215.2 Triticum urartu | reverse complement strand
TTTTAAAAAAGTGTTCTAAAAAACGAGCTATCATGCGTGAAGATTCATGGCTTTCAAGACAAATGATCAATCTTATGGCCACATTCATGGCATAGTTTGTTCAAATGATCTCATATTGTGCAAAAAGGGTGCATCTTGGAATGGCAAACAATGTTGCCTAAGGAACTTTTCATTTTCTGTGCACGGAAAATTCATTTTCCATTTTCCGAGTGCCACAAATGAGGTTTTTTTGTGAAGGACCTACCAAATAATTGTTGCAAAATTGGACCAAATCAATTTTATAAAATACTAGGACATATATAATGCACAATTGACAAAATGGTTGGGTGAAAAAAGTTTTGATCCACCTCTGGTGAAAAAGACAAATTGTCGTCGATTCAGTTGGAAACGGGTCAAATTTGAACTGTAGTTGCCTCATAGTTTGCTCTTTATTTTTTCCAAAAATCATTTCTAGGTAAATAAGTATCTATTTAATCATAGAAACACCAAAAAAAATTCCAAGATTCAACCACTAGCTAGGAATTTATAAATTATCAAGGCAAGCAAAAACTAGCATATGCAAGGAAGCGGAAAGAAACAATATTAATCTCAACATAACGAGAGGTAATTTAGTAACATGAAAATTTCTACAACCATATTTTCCTCTCTCGTAATAATTACATTTAGGATCATAGACAAATTCAACAATATAGCTATCACAAAACATATGCTTAACACGATCCACATGTATGCAAAGTTGACACTCTTCCAAAACAGTGGGATTAACATTAACTAAAGTCATGACCTTTCCAAACCCACTTTTATCAAAAACTTCATAAGATTGATCAAAATCCAAATATGTGGGATCTAAAGTTGACACTCTTCCAAACCCACTTTCAATACTATTGTAGACATTATTATCAATATCATATTCATCATGGGGCTTAAATAAATTTTCAAGATCATAAGAAGAATCACCCCAATCATGATCATTGCAACAAGTAGTAGACATAGAAAAACTAGCATCCCCAAGATTAGGGTTTTGCATATTATTAGAACAATTGACATCAAGAGAATTTATAGTAAAATCATTGCAATCATGATTTTTATCGAAGGAACTATCAAGTATGGGTGCAATAGCAACGATCTCATGTTTAACATACGGAACTATAGCAAATTCATCTTCATAAATATTGGCATCATGGCCACAAGAATAGCAAGCATCATGTTCATCAATGGATATTTCAATCAAATCATCGGAATCACAATTATCTATAGATTCATGCATATCATTATTTTCTTCCGAAGCAACGGTCATTCTTTCAATAAATTCTTTGACATAGACATTATGAGCATAGTTTTCATAGCAATATTTAAGTATGTCAAGATTTTCAGATTCGTAGAGAGTAGTATCATACTTTTCAAACAAAGAAGCAACTTCAAAAGAACCCTTAAAAGCAACAAATTCTTCAATTTGTTCAATATCATAGTAGCTATAAACACCCTTTGCATAAGAAGATTTCATTTTCATTAAACTCACATAGGTAGGGGAGGTGTTTTTTAGGGTTCTTAGAGCAACAAGTAATATCACAAATTTCACAAAGATTCCAAGCATAACACAGCAATTTGTTTATTTGATTCCATAAGAGTCTCCCTTTTTCAGACAAACGGTGATGCACAAAATGAGCATGCTCATCTAAAGATTTCCCATAAACTAGGCAAGTTGGGGTTTCAGCACGAGCGCATAAGGATCGAAGATAATCCAAGTAGAACACTTTAAGTGGATCCATATCAATAATTTTTAGCAAGCAAAGATGAAAGCAAATAGAAGGAACGTGGAAACACAAACAAAAAGGCATACGGGAAGAAGGTGAATAAAACGGCAAGGGTGAAGTGGGGGAGAGGAAAACGAGAGGCAAATGGCAAATAATGTAATGCCAGAGATAAGAGTTTGTGATGGGTACTTGGTATGTTGACTTTTGCGTAGACTCCCCGGCAACGGTGCCAGAAATCCATCTTGCTACCTCTTGAGCACTGCGTTGGTTTTCCCTTGAAGAGGAAAGGGTGATGCAGTAAAGTAGCGCAAGTATTTCCCTCAGTTTTTGAGAACCAAGGTATCAATCCAGTAGGAGGCCACGCACGAGTCCCTCGCACCTACACAAACAAATAAATCCTCGCAACCAACGCAATAAAGGGGTTGTCAATCCCTTCATGGTCACTTACGAGAGTGAGATATGATAAGATAATATTTTTGGTATTTTTATGATAAAGATATAAAGTAAAATAAAAGGCAATAAAAATAGCTAAGCATTGGAAGATTAATATGATGGAAGATAGACCCGGGGGTCATAGGTTTCACTACTGGCTTCTCTCGAGAACATAAGTATTATGGTGGGTGAACAAATTACTGTTGAGCAATTGACAGAATTGAGCATAATTATGAGAATATCTAGGTATGATCATTGATAACCCACAAGTATAGGGGATCGCAACAGTTTTCGAGGGTAGAGTATTCAACCCTAATTTATTGATTCGACACAAGGGGAGCCAAAGAATATTCTCAAGTATTAGCAGCTGAGTTGTCAATTCAACCACACCTGGAAACTTAGTATCTGCAGCAAAGTGTATAGTAGCAAAGTAATATGATAGTGGTGGTAACGGTAACAAAAGAGTAAAGAAAGCAAAGTAAAAATTTTGGTATTTTGTAGTGATTGTAACAGTAGCAGCGGGAAACTAAATAAGCATAAACCAGTATATGGAAAGCTCGTAGGCATCGGATCAGTGATGGATAATTATGCCGGATGCGGTTCATCATGTAACAGTCATAACATAGGGTGACACAGAACTAGCTCCAATTCATCAATGTAATGTAGGCATGTATTCCGTATATAGTCATACGTGCTTATGGAAAAGAACTTGCATGACATCTTTTGTCCTACCCTCCCGTGGCAGCGGGGTCCTATTGGAAACTAAGGGATATTAAGGCCTCCTTTTAATAGAGAACCGGAACAAAGCATTAGCACATAGTGAATACATGAACTCCTCAAACTATGGTCATCACAGGGAGAAGTCCCGATTATTGTCACTTCGGGGTTGCCGGATCATAACACATAGTAGGTCATATTGGAAACATATATTCATGAAAACATAATAGGTTCAGATCTAAAATCATGGCACTCGGGCCCTAGTGACAAGCATTAAGCATAGCAAAGTCATAGCAACATCAATCTCAGAACATATTAGATATTAGGGATCAAACCCTAACAAAACTAACTCGATTACATGATAAATCTCATCCAACCCATCACCGTCCAGCAAGCCTACGATGGAATTACTCACGCATGGCGGTGAGCATCATGAAATTGGTGATGGAGGATGGTTGATGATGACGACGGCGACGAATCCCCCTCTCCGGAGCCCCGAACGGACTCCAGATCAGCCCTCCCGAGAGGTTTTAGGGCTTAGCGGCGGCTCCGTATCGTAAAACGCGATGATTTCTTCTCTCTAAATTTTTCTCCCCGAAAGCCAATATATAGAGTTGGAGTTGGCGTTGGGAGGTCTCCAAGGGGCCCACGAGGTAGGGGGGCGCGCCCTAGGGGGAGCGCGCCCCCCACCCTCGTGGACAGGGTGTGGGCCCCCTGGTCTTCATCTTTGGCGAGGATTTTTTATTATTTTTTATAAGACATCCTGTGGAGTTTCAGGTCATTCCGAGAACTTTTGTTTTCTGCACATAAAACAACATCATGGCAATTCTGCTGAAAACAGCGTTAGTCCGGGTTAGTTCCATTCAAATCATACAAATTAGAGTCCAAAACAAGGGCAAAAGTGTTTGGAAAAGTAGATACGACGGAGACGTATCAACTCCCCCAAGCTTAAACCCTTGCTTATCCTCAAGCAATTCAGTTGACAAACTGAAAGAAAGAAAGAAAAACTTTTACAAACTCGGTTTTCTCTTGTTGTTGTAACTATGTCAAGCCAGCATTCAAGTTTTCAGCAAAGATCATAACTAACCACATTTGCAATAATTCTCAGGTCTCATAATTACTCATATCAATAGCATAATCAACTAGCAAGCCATAATAATAAATCTCGGATGACAACACTTTCTCAAAACAATCATAATATGATATAACAAGATGGTATCTCGCTAGCCCTTTCTGAGACCGCAAAACATAAATGCAGAGCACCTTTAAAGATCAAGGACTGGCTAGACATTGTAATTCATGGTAAAAGAGATCCAAGCATAGTCACACCCAATATAAATTAACAGTGATGAATGCAAATGACAGCTGTGCTCTCCAGCTAGTGCTTTCTAATAAGAGGGTGATGACTCAACATAAAAGTAAATGGATAGCCCTTCGCAGAGGGAAGCAGGGATTTGTAGAGGTGCCAGAGCTCGGTTTTGAAATAGAGATAAATTGTATTTTGAGCGGTATACTTTCATTGTCAACGTAGCAACTAAGAGATGGCGATATCTTCCATGTCACGCACATTATAGGCGGTTCCCAAACAGAATGGTAAAGTTTATACTCCCCCTCCACCAACAAGCATCAATCCATGACTTGCTCGAAACAACGAGTGTCTCCAACATACATCAGGTCCCAGGGGGAGATTTGTTTGCAATTAAATTTTGATTTAGTTTGCATAAAGCATGGGACTGGGCATCCCGGTGACCAGCCATTTTCTCGTGAGTGAGGAGCGGAGTCCACTCCTCTTGAAAATAAACCGCCTAACATGGAAGATAAGGGCAGCCTAGGTTGATACATGAGCTATTCGAGCATACAAAATAGAATGTTTATTTGAAGGTTTAGAGTTTGACACATACAAATTTACTTGGAACAGCAGGTAGATACCGCATATAGGAAGGTATAGTGGGCTCATCTGGAATAACTTTGGGGCTTAAGGAATTGGATGCACAAGCAGTATTCCCGCTTAGTACAGGTGAAGGCTAGAAAAAGACTGGGAAGCGACCAACTAGAGAGCGACAACAGCCATGTACACGCATTAAAATTAATAAACATTGGATGCAAGCATGAGTAGGATATAATCCACCATGAACATAAATATTGTGAAGTCTATGTTGATTTGTTTCAACTACATGCGTGAACATGTTCCAAGTCAAGTCACTTAAATCATTCAAAGTAGGATACCACCCCATCATACCACATCATAATCATCTCAATAGCATGTTGGCACGCAAGGTAAATCATTATAACTCATAGCTAATCAAGCATGGCACAAGCAACTATGATATCTAATTGTCATTGCAAACATGTTTATTCATAATAAGCTGAATCAGGAACGATGGACTCATCATATTTACAAAAACAAAAGAGGTCGAGTTCATACCAGCTTTTCTCATCTCAGTCAGTCCATCATATATCATCATAATTGCTTTTCACTTGCATGACCGAACGGTGTGAATAAGAATAAGAGTGCACGTGCATTGGACTAAGCTGGAATCTGCGAGCATTCAATAAATAGGAGAAGACAAGGCAATATGGGCTCTTGGTTAAATCAACAATAATGCATATAAGAGCCACTTCAACAATTTAATCATGGTCTTCTCCTACTGACCCCCAAAGAAAAGAAAGGAAATAAAACTATTTACAGGGGAAAGCTCCCAACAAGCAAAAGAAGAACGGGAAATATTTTTGGGTTTTCTTTTTAATTACTACTACTACAGCAGAAAAGTAAACTACTGCTAAATTTTTTTGTTTTTCTTAAGGTTTAACAAACACACAAGAAGAAAGCAGGAAAAAGAAAATAAACTAGCATGGATAATACAGTGAAAGAGTATGAGCACCGACATCTAGCAATGAGTGTGTGTGAACATAAATGTAATGTCGGTGAGAAATACATACTCCCCCAAGCTTAGGCTTTTGGCCTAAGTTGGTCTATTGCCAGGGGTAGCCTGGCGGATACCCGTAGGTGTAGCTGGGGTCGTACTGCGACAAAGAATAGCTGGGATCATACTGTGATGAAGAAGACTCTGACTGCCACTGGCTGACAGTCATCTCTGGATCCCAAGAATAAACAGATTGTCGTGGAGGCTCATCTTGTGGTTCCGGTTCCGGGGCTGGTGCAGGATTCCGGTAAGCTTGGACGGCAGCCCACGTAACGAGATAGGGTCCTACAAAATTAAACAAAGAAGGAGCAGGCAACGTAATAGTTTCAGGATGATGTTTATCAAAGTATAACTTACATTTGAGCTCTCCATCCCTGCCCTTAACAAGAAAATCATGGGCTATCATACTCTTATAGTCTAGATAAGCATTAGGCAGCAATTTTTCTTCTTTCTCATAATGCCTAATAGCTATGTTAAAATGTGCAGCAAGGCGAGAAGCATAAATGCCTCCAAAGATGGGGCCTTTAGTACGGTTCAGACTCAACCGCCTAGCAACAATTCCGCCCATACTAACAGTGTTGTCGCGGTATAAACCATGGAAAAGAATAATAATATCAGGAACACTAAGGTTCCCACAGTTCCTGCGACCAATCAAGCATCGACTAGCAAATAAGGCAAAATATCGTAAAACAGGAAAATGTATGCTAGTGATTCTTGCATCAGAAACCTTCCTGGTTTCCCCCACAGAGATAAGGTTAATAAATGGTTCCAACTCTTTACGGGGTGGTTCCTCTAAGATACCCTCAGGGGGTATGTTGCAGACTGCGCAAAATTCAGACAATGGCATTTTCTTCACAACGTCATATAAATGAAACTCTACAGAAGGAGGTGATTCCTTAGGGTAAAAGTAGAAGTTTTGCACAAAAGTATTTGTGAGTAAGAGATACTGTGGACGTTGGTCACGGACGAAGTCGGTGAGGCCAACATTCTCAATCAATGAATAGAAATCCTCGTAAATCCCGGCCTCTCTCAAGAAATTATCAGAAGGCCATTCACACGGTCGGATTTCCGCGGTACGAGGCAAATTATATTTGGGCCTCTGAGCATCTTCATTTTGTTTCTCCTTTGAGCTTCGGCTCGATGAGCCCCTCAAAAGTCTCTTCATTTTTTCTGAAATAATCTGAAATTTTTAGTAACTTCAAACAAAAGTGAACCAACTTCAATAAAACTGATAGCAACTACTCCTACAAGTGCCTAGAGCCTATATCAAGCATTAGAAGTACTTGGAACTATATAAATTTGACATGCAAGCTCAAGAACATGGTCACCTATGCAGCACAAATTTGCAAAGAATAAAGCACTAGAACAAGAACTAATTGGACTAATGGAGGAGTCACATACCAAGGAACAATCTCCCCAAGCAGTTTTGCGAGAGGTGCTTTGAGCAAGGAGATTGAAAATCACAACAAAAGTGGCTGGAACTCGTGCTTGAGTTGGTTTTTCGGGTTTGTGTGAGACAGAGGAAGAAGATGGGTGCTGGGATAAGTGGAGGAGGGCCACCGTGGGCCCACAAGGCAGGGGGCGCACCCTCCACCCTCATGGCCAGGTGGCATCTCCTCCCGCGGTAATTTTTGCACAGTAAATACTCAAATATTCCCGAAAAAATCATATTAAATTGGCATGGCATTCTGAGGACTTTTCTTTTCGGGATATTTTTATATTGCACGGATAAGCCAGGAAACAGACAGAAAAATACTATTTTTACTTTATTTCTACTAAATAACAGAAAGTATAGAGAGGGTACAGAAGGTTGTGCATCTAGTTTCATCCATCTCATGCTCATCAAAAAGAATCCACTAACAAGGTTGATCAAGTCTTGTTAACAAACTCATTCCGATAATCATGAAACCGGAGAAATTTTGAATAACACTAAGTTACCTCAACGGGGATATGCACATCCCCAATAATAAGTATATCATATTTCTTTTAGACAGTAGGAAGAGGAAATTCAAAACCTCCAATTATAATCGATGGGATCTTTCCAATGGAGTTGATACTATGAACTTGAGGTTGTTTCCTCGGAAAGTGTACCGTATGCTCATTACCATTAACATGAAAAGTGACATTGCCTTTGTTGCAATCAATAACAGCCCCTGCAGTATTAAAGAAAGGTCTTCCAAGAATAATAGACATACTATCATCCTCAGGAATATCAAGAATAACAAAGTCCGTTAAAATAGTAATGTTTGCAACCACAACAGGCACATCCTCACAAATACCAACAGGTATAGCAGTTGATTTATCAGCCATTTGCAAAGATATTTCAGTAGGTGTCAACTTATTCAAGTCAAGTCTACGATATAAAGAGAGAGGCATAACACTAACACCGGCTCCAAGATCACATAAAGCAGTTTTAATATAATTTCTTTTAATGGAGCAAGGTATAGTAGGTACTCCGGGATATCCAAGTTTCTTTGGTATTCCACCCTTAAAAGTATAATTAGCAAGCATGGTGGAAATTTCGGCTTCCGGTATCTTTCTTTTATTAGTAATGATATCCTTCATATATTTAGCATAAGGATTTGTTTTGAGCACATCAGTCAATCGCATACGCAAAAAGATAGGTCTAATCATTTCAGCAAAGCGCTCAAAATCCTCACCATCCTTTTTCTTGGATGGTTTCAGAGGAAAAGGCATGGGTTTCTGAACCCAAGTTTCCCTTTCTTTACCATGTTTCCTAGCAACAAAGTCTCTCTTATCATAACGTTGATTCTTTGATTGTGGGTTATCAAGATCAACAGCAGGTTCAACTTCTACATCATTATCATTACTAGGTTGAGCATCATCATGAACATCATCATTAACATTTTCATTAGGTTCATGTTCATTACCAGATTGTGTTTCAGCATCAGACATAAGAGATATCATTTGGATTATCAGGTGGTTCAGCAATAGGTTCACTAGAAGTTTGCACAGTTCTACCATTTTTCTTTTTCTTCTTTTTAGAAGAACTAGGAACATCAATATTATTTCTCTAAGAATCTTGCTCGATTCTCTTAGGGTGGCCTTCAGGATACAAAGGTTCCTGAGTCATTCTACCAGTTCTAGTAGCCACTCTAACAGCATAATCATTTTTCTTACTATTCAATTCATCAAGCACTTCTTTTTGGGCTTTAAGTACTTGTTCTACTTGAGTGGTAACCATAGAAGCATGTTTGCTAACAAGTTTAAGTTCACCTTTTATATTAGCCATATAATCACCCAAGTATTTAATCATATCAGAATTTTGTTTTAATTATCTACCAAAATAAGCATTGAAGTCGTCTTGCTTAAACATAAAGTTATCAAACTCATCCAAGCACTGACTAGCAATTTTAATAGGAGGGACTTCAGCTTTATCATATCTATAGAGAGAATTTACCTTTACTACCTATGTCGGGATATCGGGATCTGGAGGTTCTTCAGTAAATAAAGAATTGAGATCATATGTTTCTTCGACAGGCGGTAAATTAAGACCATGTATTTCTTCAATAGGAGGTAAATTCTTAACATCTTCAGCTTTAATACCTTTTTCTTTCATAGATTTCTTTGCCTATTGCATATCTTCGAGACTGAGAAATAGAACACCTCTCTTCTTCGGAGTTGGTTTAGGCATAGGCTCAGTAATTGGAGCAGGAGCTGGCTCAGGAGGTGCCCAATTATTTTCATTTGCCAACATATTATTCAATAGAATTTCAGCTTCATCCGGTGTTCTTTCCCTGAAAAGAGAGCCAGCACAACTATCCAGGTAATCTCTGGAAGCATCGGTTAGTCCATTATAAAAGATATCAAGTATTTCAGGTTTCTTAAGAGGATGATCAGGCAAAGCATTAAGTAACTTGAGAAGCCTCCCCCAAGCTTGTGGGAGACTCTCTTCTTTAATTTGCACAAAGTTGTATATTTCCTTTAAAGCAGCTTGTTTCTTATGAGCAGGGAAATATTTAGCAGAGAAGTAATAAATCATATCCTGGGGACTACGCACACAACCAGGATCAAGAGTATTAAACCATATCTTAGCATCACCCTTTAATGAGAACGGAAATTTTTTAAGTATATAAAAGTAGCGCGATCTCTCATCATTAGTGAACAGGGTGGCTATATCATTTAACTTAGTAAGATGTGCCACAATAGTTTCAGATTCATAGCCATAAAAAGGATCAGATTCAACCAAAGTAATTATATCAGGATCAACAGAAAATTCATAATCCTTATCAGGAACACAGATAGGTGAAGTTGCAAAAGCAGGGTCGGGTTTCATTTTATCTCTAAGTGATTCTTTGTTCCATTTAACTAATAACCTCTTGAGCTCATATCTATCTTTGCAAGCTAGAATAGCGGCAGAAGATTCCATATCAAAAACATAACCCTCAGGAATAACAGGCATATTTTCATCATCACTTTCATCATTATATTCAGATTCAATAATTTCTTTCTCTCAAGCCCTAGCAATTTGTTCATCAAGAAATTCACTAAGGGGCACAGTAGTACCAGGCATAGAGGCAGTTTCATCATAAGTATCATGCATAGCAGAAGTGGCATCATCAATAACATGCGACATGTCGGAGCGAATAGCAGAAGCAGATTTAGGTGTCGCAAGCTTACTCATAACAGAAGGTGAATCAAGTGCAGAGCTAGATGGCAGTTCCTTACCTTCCCTCGTAGTTGAGGGATAAATTGTTGTCTTAGCGTCTTTCAAGTTCTTCATAGTGTCCAGCAGATATAAATCCCAAGTGACTCAAAGAATAGAGCTATGCTCCCCGGCAACGGCGCCAGAAAAAGGTCTTGATAACCCACAAGTATAGGGGATCGCAATAGTTTTAGAGGGTAGAGTATTCAACCCAAATTTATTGATTCGACACAAGGGGAGCCAAAGAATATTCTCAAGTATTAGCAGCTGAGTTGTCAATTCAACCACACCTGGAAACTTAGTATCTGCAGCAAAGTGTTTAGTAGCAAAGTAATATTTTTGGTATTTTGTAGTGATTGTAACAGTAGCAGCGGGAAACTAAATAAGCATAAACCAGTATATGGAAAGCTCGTAGGCATCGGATCAGTGATGGATAATTATGCCGGATGCGGTTCATCATGTAACAGTCATAACATAGGGTGACACAGAACTAGCTCCAATTCATCAGTGTAATGTAGGCATGTATTCCGTATATAGTCGTACGTGCTTATGGAAAAGAACTTGCATGACATCTTTTGTCCTACCCTCCCATGGCAGCGGGGTCCTATTGTAAACTAAAGGATATTAAGGCCTCCTTTTAATAGAGAACCGGAACAAAGCATTAGCACATAGTAAATACATGAACTCCTCAAACTATGGCCATCACCGGGAGTGGTCCCGATTATTGTCACTTTGGGGTTGCCGGATCATAACACATAGTAGGTGACTATAGACTTGCAAGATAGGATCAAGAACTCACATATATTCATGAAAACATAATAGGTTCAGATCTGAAATCATGGCACTCGGGCCCTAGTGACAAGCATTAAGCATAGCAAAGTCATAGCAACATCAATCTCAGAACATAGTGGATACTAGGGATCAAACCCTAACAAAACTAACTCGATTACATGATAAATCTCATCCAACCCATCACCGTCCAGCAAGCCTACGATGGAATTACTCACGCACGGCGGTGAGCATCATGAAATTGGTGATGGAGGATGGTTGATGATGACGATGGCGACGGATTCCCCTCTCCGGAGCCCCGAACGGACTCCAGATCAGCCCTCCCGAGAGAGTTTAGGGCTTGGCGGCGGCTCCGTATCGTAAAACGCGATGAATCCTTCTCCTTTATTTTTTTCTCCCCGAACACGAATATATGGAGTTGGAGTTGAGGTCGGTGGAGCTCCAGGGGGCCCACGAGGCAGGGGGCGCGCCCAGGGGGCAGGCACGCCCCCACCCTCGTGGCTAGGGTGTGGGCCCCCTGGCCTTGATTCTTTGCCAGTATTTTTTATTATTTCCAAAAATAATCTCCGTGGAGTTTCAGGTCATTCCGAGAACTTTTGTTTCTGCACATAAATAACACCATGGCAATTCTGCTGAAAACAGCGTCAGTCCGTGGTTAGTTCCATTCAAATCATGCAAGTTAGAGTCCAAAACAAGGGCAAAAGTGTTTGGAAAAGTAGATACGACGGAGACGTATCACACTTTTGTCCTACCCTCCTGTGGCAGCGGGGTCCTATTGGAAACTAAGGGATATTAAGGCCTCCTTTTAATAGAGTACCGACCAAAGCATTAACATAGTGAATACATGAACTCCTCAAACTACGGTCATCACCGGGAGTGGTCCCGATTATTGTCACTTCGGGGTTGCCGGATCATAACACATAATAGGTGACTATAGACTTGCAAGATAGGATCAAGAACTCACATATATTCATGAAAACATAATAGGTTCAGATCTGAAATCATGGCACTCGGGCCCTAGTGACAAGCATTAAGCATAGCAAAGTCATAGCAACATCAATCTCAGAACATAGTGGATACTAGGGATCAAACCTAACAAAACTAACTCGATTACATGATAAATCTCATCCAACCCATCACCGTCCAGCAAGCCTATGATGGAATTACTCACGCACGGCGGTGAGCATCATGAAATTGGTGATGGAGGAAGGTTGATGATGATGATGGCGACGGATTCCCTCTCTGGAGCCCCGAACGGACTCCAGATCAGCCCTCCCGAGAGAGTTTAGGGCTTGGCGGCGGCTCCGTATCGTAAAATGCGATGAATCCTTCTCTATGATTTTTTTTCTCCCCAAAAGTGAATATATGGAATCAGGGTTGAGGTCGGTGGAGCATTAGGGGGCCCACGAGGCAGGGGCGCGCCCAGGGGGGTAGGGTGCGCCCCCCACCCTCGTGGACAGTGTTGGGGAACCTAGTAATTTCAAAAAATTTCCTACGCACACGCAAGATCATGGTGATGCATAGCAACGAGAGGAGAGTGTTGTCTACGTACCCTCGTAGACCGCAAACGGAAGCGTTGACGCAACGTAGAGGAAGTAGTCGTACGTCTTCCCGATCCGACCGATCCAAGCACCGTTACTCCGGCACCTCCGAGTTCTTAGCACACGTACAGCTCGATGACGCTCCCCGGGCTCCGATCCAGCAAAGCTTCGGGGATGAGTTCCGTCAGCACAACGGCGTGGTGACGATGATGATGTTCTACCGACGCAGGGCTTCGCCTAAGCACTACAACGATATGATCGAGGTGGAATATGGTGGCAGGGGGCACCGCACACGGCTAAGGAACGATCACGTGGATCAACTTGTGTGTCTAGGGTGCCCCCTGCCTCCGTATATAAAGGATCCAAGGGGGGGTGCGGCCGGCCCTAGGAGGCGCGCAGGAGGAGTCCTACTCCTACCGGGAGTAGGACTCCCCTCCCCTTTTCCTTGTCCAACTAGGAGAGGTGGAGGGAGAATAGGAAAGGGGGGCGCCGCCCCTCCCTCCTTGTCCAATTCGGACTAGGGGGAGAGGGGGCGCGCGGCCTGCCCTGGCAGCCCCTTCCTCTTCTCCACATTAGGCCCATGAGGCCCATTAACCCCCCGGGGGGTTCCGGTAACCCCCCGGTGCTCCGGTTTTATCCGATACTTCTCCGGAACCCTTCCGGTGTCCGAATATAGTCATCCAATATATCAATCTTTATGTCTCGACCATTTCGAGACTCCTCGTCATGTCCGTGATCACATCCGGGACTCCGAACTAACTTCGGTACATCAAAATGCATAAACTCATAATAACTGTCATCGTAACGTTAAGCGTGCGGACCCTACGGTTCGAGAACAATGTAGACATGACTGAGACATATCTCCGGTCAATAACCAATAGCGGGACCTGGATGCCCATATTGGCTCCTACATATTCTACGAAGATCTTTATCGGTCAGACCGCATAACAACATACGTTGTTCCCTTTGTCATCGGTATGTTACTTGCCCGAGATTCGATCGTCGGTATCTAATACCTAGTTCAATCTCGTTACCGGCAAGTCTCTTTACTCGTTCCGTAATACATCATCTCGCCAACTAACTCATTAGTTGCAATGCTTGCAAGGCTTATGTGATGTGCATTACCGAGAGGGCCCAGAGATACCTCTCCGACAATCGGAGTGACAAATCCTAATCTCGAAATACGCCAACCCAACATTTACCTTTGGAGACACATGTAGAGCTCCTTTATAATCACCCAGTTACGTTGTGACGTTTGGTAGCACACAAAGTGTTCCTCCGGCAAACGGGAGTTGCATAATCTCATAGTCATAGGAACATGTATAAGTCATGAAGGAAGCAATAGCAACATACTAAACGGTGGGGTGCTAAGCTAATGGAATGGGTCATGTCAATCAGATCATTCAACTAATGATGTGATCCCGTTAATCAAGTAACAACTCTTTGTTTATGGTTAGGAAACATAACCATCTTTGATTAACGAGCTAGTCAAGTAGAGGCATACTAGTGACACTCTGTTTGTCTATGTATTCACACATGTATTATGTTTCTGGTTAATACAATTATAGCATGAATAATAAACATTTATCATGAAATAAGGAAATAAATAATAACTTTATTATTGCCTCTAGGGCATATTTCCTTCAGTCTCCCACTTGCACTACAGTCAATAATCTAGATTACACAGTAATGATTCTTACACCCATGGAGTCTTGGTGCTGATCATGTTTTGCTCGTGGAAGAGGCTTAGTCAACGGGTCTGCAACGTTCAGATCCGTATGTATCTTGCAAATCTCTATGTCTCCCACCTGGACTAGATCCCGGATGGAATTGAAGCGTCTCTTGATGTGTTTGGTTCTCTTGTGAAATCTGGATTCCTTTGCCAAGGAAATAGCACCAGTATTGTCACAAAAGATTTTCATTGGACCCGATGCACTAGGTATGACACCTAGATCGGATATAAACTCCTTCATCCAGACTCCTTCATTTGCTGCTTCCGAAGCAGCTATGTACTCCGCTTCACATGTAGATCCTGCTACGACGCTTTGTTTAGAACTGCACCAACTGACAGCTCCACCGTTTAATGTAAACACGTATCCGGTTTGCGATTTAGAATCGTCCGGATCAGTGTCAAAGCTTGCATCAACGTAACCGTTTACGATGAGCTCTTTGTCACCTCCATATACGAGAAACATATCCTTAGTCCTTTTCAGGTACTTCAGGATGTTCTTGACCGCTGTCCAGTGATCCACTCCTGGATTACTTTGGTACCTCCCTGCTAAACTTATAGCAAGGCACACATCAGGTCTGGTACACAGCATTGCATACATGATAGAGCCTATGGCTGAAGCATAGGGAACATCTTTCATTTTCTCTCTATCTTCTGTAGTGGTCGGGCATTGAGTCTTACTCAACTTCACACCTTGCAATACAGGCAAGAATCCTTTCTTTGCTTGATCCATTTTGAACTTCTTCAAAATCTTGTCAAGGTATGTGCTTTGTGAAAGTCCAATTAAGCGTCTTGATCTATCTCTATAGATCTTAATGCCTAATATGTAAGCAGCTTCACCGAGGTCTTTCATTGAAAAA
Source organism: Triticum urartu (assembly GCF_003073215.2). Taxonomy (NCBI): domain Eukaryota; kingdom Viridiplantae; phylum Streptophyta; class Magnoliopsida; order Poales; family Poaceae; genus Triticum; species Triticum urartu. Next base: position 74,614,231 of record NC_053028.1, on the reverse strand, counting down.
CTCTTATTCAAGTATCCCTTTATGCTATCCAGAAATTCTATATCATTTCCAATCAGTAATATTTCATCCACATATAATATCAGAAATGCTACAGAGCTCCCACTCACTTTCTTGTAAATACAGGCTTCTCCAAAAGTCTGTATAAAACCAAATGCTTTGATCACACTATCAAAGCGTTTATTCCAACTCCGAGAGGCTTGCACCAGTCCATAAATGGATCGCTGGAGCTTGCACACTTTGTTAGCTCCCTTTGGATCGACAAAACCTTCTGGTTGCATCATATACAACTCTTCTTCCAGAAATCCATTCAGGAATGCAGTTTTGACATCCATCTGCCAAATTTCATAATCATAAAATGCGGCAATTGCTAACATGATTCGGACAGACTTAAGCATCGCTACGGGTGAGAAGGTCTCATCATAGTCAATCCCTTGAACTTGCCGAAAACCTTTTGCGACAAGTCGAGCTTTGTAGACAGTAATATTACCGTCAACGTCAGTCTTCTTCTTGAAGATCCATTTATTCTCAATTGCTTGCCGATCATCGGGCAAGTAAACCAAAGTCCATACTTTGTTCTCATACATGGATCCCATCTCAGATTTCATGGCTTCAAGCCATTTTGCGGAATCTGGGCTCACCATCGCTTCTTCATAGTTTGTAGGTTCATCATGATCTAGTAGCATGACTTCCAGAACAGGATTACCGTACCACTCTGGTGCGGATCTCACTCTGGTTGATCTACGAGGTTCGGTAGTATCTTGATCTAAAGTTTCATGATCATCATCATTAGCTTCCTCACTAATTGGTGTAGGTGTCACTGAAACAATTTTCTGTGATGTACTACTTTCCAATAAGGGAGCAGGTACAGTTACCTCGTCAAGTTCTACTTTCCTCCCACTCACTTCTTTCGAGAGAAACTCCTTCTCCAGAAAGTTTCCGAATTTAGCAACAAAAGTCTTGCCTTCGGATCTGTGATAGAAGGTGTATCCAATAGTTTCCTTTGGATATCCTATGAAGACACATTTCTCCGATTTGGGTTTGAGCTTATCAAGTTGAAGCTTTTTCACATAAGCATCGCAGCCCCAAACTTTCAGAAACGGCAACTTTGGTTTCTTGCCAAACCACAGTTCATAACGCGTCGTCTCAACGGATTTTGATGGTGCCCTATTTAACGTGAATGCGGCTGTCTCTAGAGCGTATCCCCAAAATGATAGCGGTAAATCAGTAAGAGACATCATAGATCGCACCGTATCTAGTAAAGTACGATTACGACGTTCGGACACACCATTACGCTGTGGTGTTCCGGGTGGCGTGAGTTGCGAAACTATTCTGCATTGCTTCAAATGTACACCAAACTCGTAACTCAAATATTCTCCTCCATGATCAGATCGTAGAAACTTTATTTTCTTGTTACGATGATTTTCAACTTCACTCTGAAATTCTTTGAAGTTTTCAAATGTCTCAGACTTATGTTTCATTAAGTAGATATACCCATATCTACTTAAATCATCTGTGAAGGTGAGAAAATAACGATATCCACCACGAGCCTCAATATTCATCGAACCACATACATCTGTATGTATGATTTCCAACAAATCTGTTGCTCTCTCCATAGTTTCGGAGAACGGTGTCTTAGTCATCTTGCCCATGAGGCACGGTTCGCAAGTACCAAGTGATTCATAATCAAGTGGTTCCAAAAGTCCATCAGTATGGAGTTTCTTCATGCGCTTTACACCGATATGACCTAAACGGCAGTGCCACAAATAAGTTGCACCATCATTATCAACTCTGCATCTTTTGGCTTCAACATTATGAATATGTGTATCACTACTCTCGAGATTCAATAAGAATAGACCACTCTTCAAGGGTGCATGACCATAAAAGATATTACTCATATAAATAGAACAACCATTATTCTCTGATTTAAATGAATAACCGTCTCGCATTAAACAAGATCCAGATATAATGTTCATGCTCAACGCTGGCACCAAATAACAATTATTTAGGTCTAATACTAATCCCGAAGGTAGATGTAGAGGTAGCGTGCCGACCGCGATCACATCGACTTTGGAACCGTTACCCACGCGCATCGTCACCTCGTCCTTAGCCAATCTTCGCTTAATCCATAGTCCCTGTTTCGAGTTGCAAATATTAGCAACAGAACCAGTATCAAATACCCAGGTGCTACTGCGAGCATTAGTAAGGTACACATCAATAACACGTATATCGCATATACCTTTGTTCACCTTGCCATCCTTCTTATCCGCCAAATACTTGGGGCAGTTCCGCTTCCAGTGACCAGTCTGCTTGCAGTAGAAGCACTCAGTTTCAGGCTTAGGTCCAGACTTGGGTTTCTTCTCTTGAGCAGCAACTTGCTTGCCGTTCTTCTTGAAGTTCCCCTTCTTCTTCCCTTTGCCCTTTTTCTTGAAACTAGCGGTCTTGTTGACCATCAACACTTGATGCTCCTTTTTGATTTCTACCTCCGCAGCTTTCAGCATTGCGACGAGCTCGGGAATAGTCTTATTCATCCCTTGCATATTATAGTTCATCACGAAGCTCTTGTAGCTTGGTGGCAGTGATTGGAGAATTCTGTCAATGACGCAATCATCTGGAAGATTAACTCCCAATTGAATCAAGTGATTATTATACCCAGACATTTTGAGTATATGCTCACTGACTGAACTGTTCTCCTCCATCTTGTAGCTATAGAACTTATTGGAGACTTCATTTCTCTCAATCCGAGCATTTGCTTGAAATATTAACTTCAACTCCTGGAACATCTCATATGCTCCATGACGTTCAAAACGTCGTTGAAGTCCCGATTCTAAGCTGTAAAGCATGGCACACTGAACTATCAAGTAGTCATCAGCTTTGCTCTCCAGACGTTCATAACATCTGGTGTTGCTCCAGCAGCAGGTCTGGCACCCAGCGGTGCTTCCAGGACGTAATTCTTCTATGCAGCAATGAGGATAATCCTCAAGTTACGGACCCAGTCCGTGTAATTGCTACCATCATCTTTCAACTTTGCTTTCTCAAGGAACGCATTAAAATTCAACGGAACAACAGCACGAGCCATCTATCTACAATCAACATAAACAAGCAAGATACTATCAGGGACTAAGTTCATGATAAATTTAAGTTCAATTAATCATATTACTTAAGAACTCCGACTTAGATAGACATCCCTCTAATCTTCTAAGTGATCACATGATCCAAATCAACTAAACCATGTCCGATCATCACGTGAGATGGAGTAGTTTCATCGGTGAACATTACTATGTTGATCATATCTACTATATGATTCACGCTCAACCTTTCGGTCTCCGTGTTCCGAGGCCATATCTGTATATGCTTGGCTCGTCAAGTATAACCTGAGTATTCCGCGTGTGCAACTGTTTTGCACCCGTTGTATTTGAACGTAGAGCCTATCACACCCGATCATCACGTGGTGTCTCAGCATGAAGAACTTTCGCAACGGTGCATACTCAGGGAGAACACTTCTTGATAATTAGTGAGAGATCATCTTATAATGCTACCGTCAATCAAAGCAAGATAAGATACATAAAAGATAAACATCACATGCAATCAATATAAGTGATATGATATGGCCATCATCATCTTGTGCTTGTGATCTCCATCTTTGAAGCACCGTCATGATCACCATCGTCACTGGTGCGACACCTTGATCTCCATCGTAGCATCGTTGTCGTCTCGCCAATCTTATGCTTCCATGACTATCGCTACCGCTTAGTGATAAAGTAAAGCATTACATCGCGATTGCATTGCATACAATAAAGCGACAACCATATGGCTCCTGCCAGTTGCCGATAACTCGGTTACAAAACATGATCATCTCATACAATAAAATTTAGCATCATGTCTTGACCATATCACATCACAACATGCCCTGCAAAAACAAGTTAGACGTCCTCTACTTTGTTGTTGCAAGTTTTACGTGGCTGCTACGGGCTTAAGCAAGAACCAATCTTACCTACGCATCAAAACCACAACGATAGTTTGTCAAGTTGGTGCTGTTTTAACCTTCGCAAGGACTGGGCGTAGCCACACTCGGTTCAACTAAAGTTGGAGAGACTGTCGCCCGCAAGCCACCTATGTGCAAAGCACGTCGGGAGAACCGGTCTCGCGTAAGCGTACGCGTAATGTCGGTCCGGGTCGTCTCGTCCAACAATACCGCCGAACCAAAGTATGACATGTTGGTAAGCAGTATGACTTATATCGCCCACAACTCACTTGTGTTCTACTCGTGCATATAACATCAACATATAAAACCTAGGCTCGGATGCCACTATTGGGTAACGTAGTAATTTCAAAATTTTCCTACGCACACGCAAGATCATGGTGATGCATAGCAACGAGAGGGGAGAGTATGATCTACGTACCCTTGTAGATCGCAACGGAAGCGTTGACACAACGTAGAGGAAGTAGTCGTACGTCTTCCCGATCCGACCGATCCAAGCACCGTTACTCCGGCACCTCCGAGTTCTTAGCACACGTACAGCTCGATGACGCTCCCCGGGCTCTGATCCAGCAAAGCTTCGGGGATGAGTTCCGTCAGCACGACGGCGTGGTGACGATGATGATGTTCTACCGACGCAGGGCTTCGCCTAAGCACTACAGCGATATGACCGAGGTGGAATATGGTGGCAGGGGGCACCGCACACGGCTAAGGAATGATCACGAGGATCAACTTGTGTGTCCTAGGGTGCCCCCCTGCCTCCGTATATAAAGGATCCAAGGGGGGTGCGGCCGGCCCTAGAGGAGGCGCGCAGGAGGAGTCCTACTCCTACCGGGAGTAGGACTCCCCTCCCCGTTCCTTGTCCAACTAGGAGAGGTGGAGGGAGAGAAGGAAAGGGGGGCGCCGCCCCTCCCTCCTTGTCCAATTCGTACTAGGGGGAGAGGGGGCGCGCGGCCTGCCCTGGCAGCCCCTTCCTCTTCTCCACATTAGGCCCATGAGGCCCATTAACCCCCCGGGGGGGTTCCGGTAACCACCCGGTGCTCCGGTTTTATCCGAAACTTCCCCGGAACACTTCCGGTGTCCGAATATAGTCATCCAATATATCAATCTTTATGTCTCGACCATTTTGAGACTCCTCGTCATGTCCGTGATCACATCCGGGACTCCGAACAAACTTCGGTACATCAAAATGCATAAAACTCATAACAACTATCATCGTAACTTTAAGCGTGCGGACCCTACGGTTCGAGAACAGTGTAGACATGACCGAGACACGTCTCCGGTCAATAACCAATAGCGGGACCTGGATGCCCATATTGGCTCCTACATATTCTACGAAGATCTTTATCGGTCAGACCGCATAACAACATACGTTGTTCCCTTTGTCATCGGTATGTTACTTACCCGAGATTCGATCGTCGGTATCCAATACCTAGTTCAATCTCGTTACCGGCAAGTCTCTTTACTCGTTCCGTAATACATCATCTCACAACTAACATATTAGTTGTAATGCTTGCAAGGCTTATGTGATGTGCATTACCGAGAGGGCCCAGAGATACCTCTCCGACAATCGGAGTGACAAATCCTAATCTCGAAATACGCCAACCCAACATTTACCTTTGGAGACACCTGTAGAGCTCCTTTATAATCACCCAGTTACGTTGTGATGTTTGGTAGCACACAAAGTGTTCCTCTGGCAAACGGGAGTTGCATAATCTCATAGTCATAGGAACATGTATAAGTCATGAAGGAAGCAATAGCAACATACTAAACGATCGGGTCCTAAGCTAATGGAATGGGTCATGTCAATCAGATCATTCAACTAATGATGTGATCCTGTTAATCAAATAACAACTCTTTGTTTATGGTTAGGAAACATAACCATCTTTGATTAACGAGCTAGTCAAGTAGAGGCATACTAGTGACACTCTGTTTGTCTATGTATTCACACAAGTATTATGTTTCCGGTTAATACAATTATAGCATGAATAATAAAAATTTATCATGAAATAAGGAAATAAATAATAACTTTATTATTGCCTCTAGGGCATATTTCCTTCACACATGACCCAGACTCTCGCAGATTGTACCCCTACCCAGTTGGACAGAGAACCAGCTACACCCCTTCTAACCCCAACCCCGGCAGATAGTAACGCAGTTCCAGTTGACACGGCACCGTCTCCACCACAGAGCACCCAAACACGAGCAGTTAGTAAGGGAACTGCAGTGCCCAAAGCACGAGGACCACCACTCCGAATCCCAACTCAACGCAAAGGAGAAGAAGATTTGTTCTCAGGTCAGGTTCTGTAGCTATGGTTCATACTCCTTTGCTCTTGCATGACTGTATTTACTCATACCAACTATTTTCAAATTTGAAGGATGGAATTGAAACTCCAATGGCGCAACAGGTACGTTTTAAACCTATTTCTTTAACTGGTTTGCTGTTGTAACCTGCTCTATGTTGATTTCAGTTTCAATTGAATAAACAGTTATGTTCTCATGTCATGCACATTACAAGTGTTGTTATTGCTCTATAGTTACCCACATTTATATTCTGTCTATTCTGCTTTGTCTTGAACAAATATTATTTGAATTGTGTCTCTATCTTGATTTGGCAACAAAAACTAGAATGATATAGACCATAAAGTGACCATGGTACATAGATATATGTTTGTTTCATGCTGTTATCCTGTCCACTTTACTACTGAACTCATTTACCAAAATGAGTTTCATATACAACATGGTAAACATGTGATGTGTCTACTTGTTTCTCTTTTAGAATGCGGACAAAATATTGGAGAACAGTACCGCGTTATCCAATGGTAAAGGAAGTAATGCAGATAAGGTTCAAGATAGTGAGACATCCCTGTTGGTCTCTAAGAAAGCTGATAAAAACTATCTTGACGACAGTGAGGGAACCCAAAAGTCCTGTCTTGATGTAGTGTTCGAGTTACTGGCCACTACTGCTGGCACAAGCTCTTCGAACTCGCTGCCCGAATCAGTTCATCTTCTTGAGTCTCAACTTCAAGTTGAAAGACATCGATCAGATGTGCTACGACAGGAAGCTGAAGGACTGAGGAAGTCCCTGCAGAATTCAGATGCATATTTTCTGGTGCAACAGCAAGCGCTGGAGGATTTAAGCGCCAAACAAGATAAATTTAATAAGCTTGCTAAGCATCTTGCTAGCATTATGGGTACCCAGGATATTGTTCCTTGAGATCTTCTGAAGTGGTTTCAGTTCTGGATTTGTTTTGCTACGGCGTTTATTTGCATTGGTCGCCAACTTTGACAACCAGTGTATATGATATGCTGCTTTGTTCCCTATATTTGCACTGGTGGCAAACTTTGATGCCCAGTGGATGTAATATGTGTAATAGCCGTGATAGCCTAGCATTAGTTGCTTGCTTATTTATTTCCTTGTTGTCTAGTTTATTTGTTTGCTTGTAGTCATTGCAGTTCTTTTTCCGCGGTTAGCTAGTGGCTGCAATAACCTATTTTTTAAAACTAGGCCACAATAACCATGGGCTAATATTTACTGTAGTGACACTGGGCCTCCTAGTGGCCATCGAAACAGTGGGCCTTCTACGGGCCGTAGAAACAATGGGCCTTCTGCGGGCTGTATTATCAATGGGCTTTCTGCGGGCCGTATTATCAATGGGCCTTATATGGGCCATATAATCGATTGGCCAAACATGGGCCAAACAGACCGCATTATGGCCGTAAACGGGCTAGAGTTGGAATCGTCCGTTCATGGGCCGACCATAACGGGCCATCGTTAATAGGTCGTATTTGATGACGCTATGAAATAGGCCCAACGTATTAACGGACCACAAACGGGCCGACTGTAACCATGGGCTGAATTTGGCCCACAAGCTGAAAATGACAGTAACGGGCCGTAAGTAAACGAATGCTGGAAATAAGCCCAAGAATAAATGGGCTCTGAGAAGGCTGAAAGATAACATGGGCTGGAAACGGCCCAACGGAATAACGGGCCGTTAATGGGTATAAAGTGATACACTATTCATTACGTGCCAGTTTCACCACGGGCCGTTAATGGGTGTAAATTGATACACTGTTCATTACGGGCCAGTTTCAGCACGGGACGTTAGTAGGCCAAGAGTTACATAGGGCCTCATATGGGCCGAAAGACGTCATGGGCCATACAAAGGCCAGAAGTGAAAACGGGCTGGAATCATATTGGATGACCCAGATGACGCTACTGGGCCTAATTCGGATAGGGCGTAACGGGCCATGGGTTAGCGGGCTATAAATGGGCTATATTCGAACAGGCCGTTAACAGGCTTTCCATGGGCCGGCCCGCCAGCTTTTGACCAAGTCAAACGGGTCAGCCTTTTCACAGGAATGGGCCTCTTGAAGGAAATATGCCCTAGAGGCAATAATAAAGTTATTATTTATTTCCTTATATCATGATAAATGTTTATTATTCATGCTAGAATTGTATTAACCGGAAACATAATACATGTGTGAATACATAGACAAACAAAGTGTCACTAGTATGCCTCTACTTGACTAGCTCGTTGACCAAAGATGGTTATGTTTCCTAACCATAGAAATGAGTTGTCATTTGATTAACGGGATCACATCATTAGGAGAATGATATGATTGACATGACCCATTCCGTTAGCTTAGCACCCGATCGTTTAGTATGTTGCTATTGCTTTCTTCATGACTTATACATGTTCCTATGACTATGAGATTATGCAACTCCCGTTTACCGGAGGAACACTTTGTGTGCTACCAAACGTCACAACGTAACTGGGTGATTATAAAGGTGCTCTACAGGTGTCTCCAAAGGTACATGTTGGGTTGACGTATTTCGAGATTAGGATTTGTCACTCCGATTATCGGAGAGGTATCTCTGGGCCCTCTCGGTAATGCACATCACTTAAGCCTTGCAAGCATTGCAACTAATGAGTTAGTTGCGAGATGATGTATTACGAAACGAGTAAAGAGACTTGCCGGTAACGACATTGAACTAGGTATTGAGATACCGACGATTGAATCTCGGGCAAGTAACATACCGATGACAAAGGGAACAACGTATGTTGTTATGCGGTATGACCGATAAAGATCTTCGTAGAATATGTACGAGCCAATAGGAGCATCCAGGTTCCGCTATTGGTTATTGACCGAAGACATGTCTCGGTCATGTCTACATAGTTCTCGAACCCGTAGGGTCTGCATGCTTAACGTTACGATGACAGTTTCATTATGAGTTTATATGTTTTGATGTACCGAAGGTTGTTCGGAGTCCCGGATGTGATCACGGACATGACGAGGAGTCTCGAAATGGTCGAGACATGAAGATTGATATATTGGAAGCCTATGTTTGGACATCGGAAGTGTTTTCCGGGTGAAATCGGGATTTTACCCGAGTACCGGGAGGTTATTGGGCCTTAGTGGGCCTTGGTGGAAGAGAGAGGAGGCGGCCAGGGCAAGGGCCGCGCCCCCTCCCCCTAGTCCGAATAGGACAAGGAGAGGGGAGCGGCGCCCCCCCCTTTCCTTCCTCTCCTCCACCTGTTTCCCCCCTCTCTCCTAGTCCAACATGGAAAAGGGGGGGAGTCCTACTCCCGGTAGGAGTAGGACTCCTGCTGGCGCGCCCCAAGCCTGGCCGCACCTCTCCCCCTTGCTCCTTTATATACGGGGGCAGGGGGCACCCCATAGACACAACAATTGATCATTGATCTCTTAGCCGTGTGCGGTGCCCCCCTCCACCATAATCCACCTTGATAATACTGTAGCGGTGCTTAGACGAAGCCCTGCGACGGTAGAACATCAACATCGTCACCACGCCGTCGTGCTGACGAAACTCTCCCTCAACACTCGGCTAGATCGGAGTTCGAGGGACGTCATCGGGCTGAACGTGTGCTGAACTCGGAGGTGCCGTGCGTTCGGTACTTGATCGGTCGGATCGTGAAGACGTACGACTACATCAACCGCGTTGTGCCAACGCTTCCGCTTTCGGTCTACGAGGGTACATGGACAACACTCTCCCCTCTCGTTGCTATGCATCACCATGATCTTGCGTGTGCGTAGGAATTTTTTTGAAATTACTACGTTCCCCAACACCTCTGTTGGGTCGTGCCACGTGTCGACGTATCATAGGCGCCTATCTGACCCACTGACGAGCTGACACGTGTTTCGTCCGGCCAATAAGAATTTTACACGTGGAAATTTCCCATTGGTCGGGGCTGTTAACGGGTTATCGGATCCAAAACCCGACCCGATAGCTTAACAGTGTTCCGTTACGGTGGATGCCACGTGTCGGTCACCCTTGGCGAAAGCACTTCTGTGAGGCGCGATTTATCGTCATGGAAGTGGACACTTCCGTGATGATAATTTTGGTAATGTCATGGAACACTTCTACGACAGCACAGGTATGACTATCTTGATTCTGCCATAAATTTGTCATGGATGTACATGCATGACAGAAAACGCGACCTACTGTGACAAACACGTATCATCACGGAAGTGTATTTTTTTTGTAGTGCATGTAGCGATGCTTAAGTCTGTCTGAATCATGTTAGCAATTGCCGCATTTTATGATTATGAAATTTGGCAAATGGATGTCAAAACTGCATTCCTGAATGGATTTCTGGAAGAAGAGTTGTATATGATGCAACCGGAAGGTTTTGTCGATCCAAAGGGAGCTAACAAAGTGTGCAAGCTCCAGTGATCCATTTATGGACTGGTGCAAGCCTCTCGGAGTTGGAATAAACGCTTTGATAGTGTGATCAAAGCATTTGGTTTTGTACAGACTTTTGGAGAAGCCTGTATTTACAAGAAAGTGAGTTGGAGCTCTGTAGCATTTCTAATATTATATGTGGATGACATATTGCTGATTGGAAATGATATAGAATTTCTGGATAGCATAAAGGGATACTTGAATAAGAGTTTTTCAATGAAAGACCTCGGTGAAGCTGCTTATATATTGGGCATCAAGATCTATAGATAGATCAAGACGCTTAATTGGACTTTCACAAAGCACATACCTTGACAAAGTTTTGAAGAAGTTCAAAATGGATCAAGCAAAGAAAGGGTTCTTGCCTGTGTTACAAGGTGTGAAGTTGAGTAAGACTCAATGCCCGACCACTGCAGAAGATAGAAAGAAAATGAAAGATGTTCCCTATGCTTCAGCCATAGGCTCTATCATGTATGCAATGCTGTGTACCAGACCTGATGTGTGCCTTGCTATAAGTCTAGCAAGGAGGTACCAAAGTAATCCAGGAGTGGATCACTAGACAGAGGTCAAGAACATCCTGAAATAGCTGAAAAGGACTAAGGATATGTTTCTCGTTTATGGAGGTGACAAAGAGCTCATCGTAAATGGTTAAGTTGATGCAAGCTTTGACACTGATCCGGACGATTCTGAATCGCAAACCGGATACGTGTTTACATTGAACGGTGGAGCTGTCAGTTGGTGCAGTTCTAAACAAAGCGTCGTGGCGGGATCTACGTGTGAAGCGGAATACATAGCTGCTTCGGAAGCAGCAAATGAAGGAGTCTGGATGAAGGAGTTCATATCCGATCTAGGTGTCATACCTAGTGCATCGGGTCCAATGAAAATCTTTTGTGACAATACTGGTGCAATTGCCTTGGCGAAGGAATCCAGATTTCACAAGAGAACCAAGCACATCAAGAGACGCTTCGATTCCATCTGGGATTTAGTCCAGGTGGGAGACATAGAAATTTGCAAGATACATACGGATCTGAATGTTGCAGACCCGTTGACTAAGCCTCTTCCACGAGCAAAACATGATCAGCACCAAGGCTCCATGGGTGTTAGAATCATCACTGTGTAATCTAGATTATTGACTCTAGTGCAAGTGGGAGACTGAAGGAAATATGCCCTAGAGGCAATAATAAAGTTATTATTTATTTCCTTATATCATGATAAATGTTTATTATTCATGCTAGAATTGTATTAACCGGAAACATAATACATGTGTGAATACATAGACAAACAGTATGTCACTAGTATGCCTCTACATGACTAGCTCGTTGATCAAAGATGGTTAAGTTTCCTAGCCATTGACATGGGTTGTCATTTGATTAATGGGATCACATCGTTAGGAGAATGATGTGATTGACATGACCCATTCCGTTAGCTTAGCACCCGATCGTTTAGTATGTTGCTATTGCTTTCTTCATGACTTATACATGTCCCTATGACTATGAGATTATGCAACTCCCGTTTACTGGAGGAACACTTTGTGTGCTACCAAACATCACAACGTAACTGGGTGATTATAAAGGTGCTCTACAGGTGTCTCCGAAGGTACGTGTTGGGTTGGCGTATTTCGAGATTAGGATTTGTCACTCCGATTGTCGGAGAGGTATCTCTGGGCCCTCTCGGTAATGCACATCATTTAAGCCTTGCAAGCATTGCAACTAATGAGTTAGTTGCGGGATGATGTATTACGGAACGAGTAAAGAGACTTGTCAGTAACGAGATTGAACTAGGTATTGAGATACCGACGATCGAATCTCGGGCAAGTAACATACCGATGACAAAGGGAACAACGTATGTTGTTATGCGGTCTGACCGATAAAGATCTGCGTAGAATATGTGGGAGCCAATATGAGCATCCAGGTTCCGCTATTGGTTATTGACTACAGACGTGTCTCGTTCATGTCTACATAGTTCTTGAACCCGTAGGGTCCGCACGCTTAACGTTTCGATGACAGTTATATTATGAGTTTATATGTTTTGATGTACCGAAGGTTGTTCGGAGTCCTGGATGTGATCATGGACATGACAAGGAGTCTCAAAATGGTCGAGACATGAAGATTGATATATTGGAAGCCTATGGTTGGGTATCAGAAGTGTTCCGGGTGAAATCGGAATTTTACCGGAGTACAGGAGGGGTTACCGGAACCCCCCGGGGGTTAATGGTCCTTAGTGGGCCTTAGTGGAGAAGAGGAGAGGCGGCCAGGGCAAGGGCCGCGCGCCCCCCCCCCCTAGTCCGAATAGGACAAGGAGAGGGGGGCGGCGCCCCCCCCCCTTCCTTCTTCTCCTCCACCTCTCCCCCCCCCAAGTCCTAATCCAACTAGGAAAAGGGAGGGAGTCCTACTCCCGGTGGGAGTAGGACTCCTCCTGGCCGGCCGCACCCCCCTCGCTCCTTTATATACAGGGGCAAGGGAGCACCCCAAAGACACAACAATTGATCGTTTGATCTTTTAGCCGTGTGTGGTGCCCCCCTCCACCATAGTCCAATTCGATAATACTGTAGCGGTGCTTAGGCGAAGCCCTGCGTCAGTAGGACATCATCATCGTCACCACGCCGTCATGCTGACGAAACTCTCCCTCAACACTCGGCTGGATCGGAGTTCGAGGGACGTCATCAGGCTGAACGTGTGTTGAACTCGGAGGTGTCGTGCGTTCGGTACTTGATCGGTCGGATCGTGAAGACGTACGACTACATCAACCGCGTTCTGCTAATGCTTCCGCTTTCGGTCTATGAGGGTACGTGGACAACACTCTACCCTCTCGTTGCTATGCATCACCATGGTCTTGCGTATGCATAGGAAATTTTTTGAAATTACTATGTTCCCCAAAATTATCTGTAGAGTGGCGCTCTATGATCCATAGCTTTGTTTCTGGAGGTAGTGTTTCCATTAAGGTCAATGATGAGATTGGCCACTATTTCCAAACAAAGAAGGGATTGTGACAAGGTAACTCATTATCGCCCATGCTATTCAATATAGTGGTGGATATGCTAGCAGTCATGATTGAGAATGCCAAGGTTGATGGAAAAATTGACGGGGTAGCAAATCATCTAGTTGATGGCGGTCTCTTTATCCTTCAATATGCCAATGATAAGATTCTCTTCATGGACCATGACCTCGAGAAAGCGAAAAATCTGAAATTAATTTTATCAGCATTTGAGAAACTCTCAGGTCTTAAGATCAATTTTCATACAAATGAATTGTTTTGCTTTGGTGAGGCACAGGACGAGGCCCACCTATACGCAGACATATTCGGATGCGAGTTTGGCCAGTTTTCGATCACATATTTGGGGATACCGATACATTATCGAAGACTCACAGATGCTGAATGTAAACACATCAAGCAGGGACTGCAACAAAAGACTTAGCAGTTGGAAAGGTAAGGTGCTATCGCTGGGTTGAAGATTGGTCCTCATAAATTCAGTACTAAGTAATATTGGTACTATATATGATTTCCTTCTTCCAGTTGTCGAAAGGAGTTTTACATAGATTGGATTATTTCCGATCAAGATTCTTTTGGCAAGGAGATAGCGAGAGAAAGAAATATTTACTAGCTAAATGGAGTGTGGTTTGTCTTCCCAAAGTCCAAGGCAGGTTGGGCATTCATGACCTTGAGGTTAAGAATAGGGCCTTCATCGACAAATGTTGTTTAAATTACTGACGGAAGATGGTGTATGGTAAACCCTCCTAAGGAGGAAATATGTAGGTTTCAAGACGGTATCCCAAGTATATTGGAAGCCTCGGGATTCTCACTTTTGGGCGGGTCTAATGGATACAAAGAAATATTTCTTCTGCTATGGATCCTTCTCGATTAAGGACAACTCAGAAATTAGATTCTGGGAGGATAAGTGGCTAGGAAATGCCACACTCCAGGAACAATATCTGGCTCTATAAAACATTGTGCATCACAAGGGTGATACTATCGCCACGGTAATGGGATCATTTTCGGCAAATGTGACATTCAAAAGACATTTAATTGGACCCAGACTCCAATTGTGGAACATCCTGCTCCAGCGGTTGTCCATAATGCAGTTGTCACATGGGTCCGATGTATTTCGTTGGAACCTACATGGAAATGGACAATTCTCATTGGAGTCTATGTATAGAGCTTTACTCTAGTCTGATGTGCCAGTTAATAATAACAAGAAGATCTGGAAGATGAAGATACCTCTTCAGAATAAAATCTTTGCATGGTATCTTCCTCGCGGAGTCATTCTAACTAAAGATAACCTTATTTAGAGGAATTGGCATGGAAGTACGTGCTACTTATGGGATTTCCCTGGAGAGGAAGGGTGAAGTAGTATAGTAGCAGATAGTGTTTCCCTTAGTAAAGAACCAAGGTTTATCGAACCAATAGGAGATCCACACAAACGACCTTTAGCAGTACCTACACATACAAGAACAAATACTTGCACCTATCGGATCTCAGGTTACGGCAAAACCCTTAAGGTTCAAACTCTGGGGTGCGCGCGAAGTTCTTTCCCTCCTACCGATCCACGCCCTAGCTCGCTAAGATCTCACGGACGAACTCGACGAACTCGCAACACAGAAGGACACGAGATTTATACTGGTTCGGGCCACCGATGTGGTGTAATACCCTACTCCAGTGTGGTGGTGGTGGATTGCCTCTTGGGCTGGTGAGAAACAGTACAAGGGGAAGAACATCCTCCTGAGGTTGAGGTGTTCTTGTGAGAGCATGGGTTGGCTCTAGACCGGATCAGATTCCATCCCTTTCCCTACTGTGGTGGCTAGCTCTACTTATATAGGCCCTGGTCCTCTTACCAAATATTGAGCGAGAAGGGAGCCAACAACAACGGGCAATTTGAAAGGGGACAGCTAGTACAAGCTATCCTGACAAAAGTGGTCTTCGCCTGCGAAAGGGCTCTGGCGGTGACGCCGTCTTGGGCTCCACGGTGACCTCCGTCTTGCCATCCTTCCAGTCCTGGTCTTGTTGCACTGATATGGTAACATTTGCCTGATGCCTCAGTACTCCGCGCCTGCGCTTGCCGCCTTAGCTCCAAAGAGGAAACAAGGACGCTGCGCGCGCTAGTGCCCGCCTGATCCTGATCATCATGGCTCACATCGCGAGAGCCTCGCGAGGTTTGCCCCGCCTTGATATCTCCGCTCCTCGCGAGGTAGCCTGGAGAGGCCACTCCTGACGAGGTCTTGCGTCGTCCACCGCGCGAGGCTTGGCCCCTCGCGTAGATCTTGATTGCCTTGTTGACAAAGATGGGTCGTACGGGCCTGCTAGCATAGCCACGCCGTGGGCCGCAGGCAGGCAAGTCTGGGGACCCCCGTTCCCAGAACGCCGATAGTAGCCCCCGGGCCCAAGGTGCGCTCGAGCTTGGCTTCGAGGCGAAGCCAAAGGTCAAGTACGGAGCGCCGCGGGCCCCAAAAGCCTACGGCCTTGGTCGACGCGTGGCGGTTGATTGGACGTGGGCGTCTGCGCTTCCCCACGCTGCCTCGGCAACTGCCCGACCTGACAAAGGCTGGCGCAGATAGTGTTTGCCTTCATTGTTTCTTCCTCGCCTTGCTCCAGATCCCCTTTCTCACTCTCTGCCACCGGTACCTCCAGATCTGCTCCAGTCTTGCTCCGCCTCTATGACCCATGGCGCTGCGCAAGACCAAGACCTCCTCGGCACCGGCTTGGTAAGAGCCAGCTCTTGAAGTGCCCACTGTCACGGAAAAGAGCCTCGCCTCCGTGCGCCTGCTGACGGCGGGGGGGGTGCAACGAAGGGGGGAAGACGGAGCTCCGGCTTGCCTCCGACGTGCCGGAGCCTGAGGGAAGCACCTTCTTCCCCTTCTTCTCGAGCAGCATCGTCGTCGGGTTGGTTCCCCCTTCTCCGATTTCTTTTCTGAGGTCCTCGACCACTACGGGTTGCAGGCACTACATCTCCACCCCAACTCTATCCTCCTCCTATCCATCTTCGCCTACTACTGCGAGGCGTACCTGGGCGTGATGCCATCCGTGGCGCTTCTACGCCACTTCTTCTTCCTTCGTGTTAGCGAGGGACACATCTCCGGGTGCGCCAATTTCATCGCATCTGGCAAGGCCAACTCAATCTCGAGCACTGGGAAGAGGGCCGACAATATCCGAGCCAAATGGGTCATGATGGACGCCAAGCACGCCCATCCGCGTTTCACCTTGCCAATGGAGGCGCCCCAGTTTAACAAAGGGTGGCCCTGCGAGAAGCTCACTGATGAGCGGGTGTCGTCTGTGCTGGGGCAGATGGAGATCGAGCTGAAGCCAGGCAACGCAAAGGCGACGAAGGTCACAGGGGCCATGCTCCTGAGGGAATTCTTGATGCTGCGTGTCGCCCCGCTCCAGGCGCGGTCGCGCCCCTTGTGGAAGCTCGGAGATGAAGAAGACGAGATCCGCCTGAGGCCGGGGGCCCTTCCTGGCGACGAACTAGCTGTTGTCCTGTGCCTCCTGGTTGGGGACAATCAGGAGTACACGCTGAGCGCCTTCATTCCTTTGTTCCTCCGCAAGGAATGGGAGCCGCTTGTGCTTTCCAGGCCGACCTTCGACGCACGCGGGCTGGTACCGCCGGCGCTCTCCGGAGCCCCAGCAGCACCGAAGCCGGTGGAGGTGTCCTCCAACGAGTTCGGCGGGGGGAAGGAAGAGGAGGGGGACTCGGAGGCGACCCTCGAAGAGATGGGGGAAAACCCCCCCTTGAGCAAAGCTGAAATCCTCCGCGCCCTGCCGGATGACGCCGAGACCGACGCTCGCCAGGAGGAGAGGGAGCAGCCCCTCATCCCGACAAAGGGTAGGTTGTCGCTGGTTCCTTGGGATGCTGCCTCCGCCTTGATGCCGCCCGGAGCTACCTTCGGCCCCTCTGCCGCGCCATCCTCTGCCCCTGGAGCCCGCGCGCCTACTCCCCAGGCTCCGAGGCTTTCAGGCTTCAAGCTCCCCAAGCGGAAATATGTCGTGGTGGATCAGTAAGTGTTCGACCTCCATCTTGTTTTCGCTCACATCGCTGCTTCCTGACTTTCGTCTTTGGCTGTCCAGGCCGCTGCCCACGACGAAGAAGAGGAAAGAGGGTACGATGCCCGCGCCCTCTTCCGCTGAGAAAGGAGGCGCCAGCGCCCGCACCTCCCCAGCCTGGTCGTCTTCGCGAGGCCAGGAGGAACATCGACGGGAGGAGTCAGCCCCCATGGCCCCACTGGCTTCGGAAGTGTCGGCGTCTGGCCCCGTTGAAGAGGTCCCGGCTGCTCCGGAGCCCGCAGTCTCCCAGGCCTTGGTGACGACGTCGCCTCCTCCCACTGCTGCACCTCCACTCCCAGGTTCTTCTGCTCCTGCTACTATTTTGGAACGCGCTCTTTCGAAGATGACCCAGTTGCGGGCAGATCTCCTGAGCGTGGACCCGCGCATGGTGGCCGGGCGTCTGGAGCTGGCCTCTGGCTGGCTTCACTCCGACTTGGGGGTCCGCTCGGCGCTGAGCCAGGCCGCAGCATCTTCCGAGAAGGAAAAGCGGAGTGCCGCCAACGCTGCAGCCGATTGTGAGGTGGCGCTAGAAGACACTAAGGCCGCCCGCGACCGCTGCCAAGAGCTGGAGGACGAGTTGCAGAGCCTGCGCGGCGCGCACACTAAAGAAGCGCATGGCCGCCTGGCAAAGGAGGAGGAGGTGAAGGCCCGGGAAGACGCCGTCAGGAATCGTGACGCTGAGCTGGTGGAGCTAGGGAAGACGCAGGCCGCCGAACGCATCCGGTTGGAAGAGCTGGAGCAGAAGGTGAAGGCGAGGGAGACCGATCTTGACGCCAAGGCGCGGGTCCTGGCCGAGGACCGTGTGGCCTTTGCCGACCTCGAGAAGAGATCTTGCAAGGCACTGAAGACGCTCTATGAGCACGGCCTGGAGAAGTCGCTAGCCATCAATGAGGACGGCCCCGCCCGGCTGCTTCCTCGGTGAAGGCGCTCGAGGAAGTCATTGATGGTGTCGGTCCCATGGCGGAGGCAGAAGCTCGCGTCCTGTCTTCAGCTGCATTGACTCGCGTCTTTAGCCATATGTACCTCCGTGACCCCAACGCTTGTCTTGACGAACTGCTGGAACCCGTGGCTGATGATCACAGCGCAGCCGCTGCCGCAGCCGTGCAAGGTCAGGTGGAGGCGCTGCTGAAGAAGTTCCGCGGCTTTGTCTCCGCACCCTTGTCCGGCGATCCTGCGGCTGATGGTGCCGATGAAGACGACGTCACCCACGGAGGAGTACCTTCCGCCGGTGATGGCGGTGTTCCAGTTAGGCTCCTGAGTCGCGATGCTCGGGAGTCTCCCCTTGACATGCAAACAACTTCCATACCTATCCTCGCCGAGGCCTCGGGAGGGGCGTGCGATGACCAGGTCCGGGAGACCTGTTTGGGCGGCGTGCGCTTGGGCGTGACCCGAGAGCAGCCCCCAGGCCCGGGAGGCCTGGTTGGGTGGCGTACGCTTGGGCGTGACCCGAGCGTAGCCCCCGTGTCCAGCCCCTCGCGCAGCTCTCCCGAGGGGAGGCGTTGCGGTGAGGCCGGACGCTGAGCTCTAGGGCTCCCTGAGGTTGGTACGACCGTGGAGCCGCCCTCAGTTGTTTATCACCAGTGCAGAGCATAGTGCTTCCGCTTGTGCACGGGCATAGCCGCTTCTCGGCAGTGTCGACGGCCAGCGCGGAGCATGGTGCTTCCACTTGTGCGTGGAAAGGGGGGCCCCCTCCAGGAGGAGCCCCCGGGGCGTGTACAGCCCCGCCCTGACACGTGGCTTGCACGGCAGGGCTGCGAGGTGTATCTGTGCACTCGTGAGCCAGCGCGGGACTCGCGAGGCCCTACCTCAAGGCGGGTTGAGCCTGGTCTTGAGTCTTGATGGCTGTATGTTCCTGCAATGCAGTTAGGTGCAAGCAATCTACATCCTTAGGTCCCGGCCCTCAAGCGAGCTCAGTCGCCGCTGGTATGCTAGGTCGCGATGCCGTGGTCAAGGCCAGGGGGTGAGGGCTGGAGAGCCAGTAAGAGCTCCTAAGTCGCGATGCTCAGGAGCCCCCCTTTTAACGCGCAAGCGGATTGCATCATAGAGGGGTGGACGCATGGCGGGTGGCAACCGAGCAGGGGGTAGTCATAGGCAGATTAAGCATGGAAGGCAAATCAGCCTGGGTAAATGCAGAAAGATACATGCCACTGGGTCAGGCCCGAGCGGCTTGGGGATGATGCAGCCCGAGGGGCGCCCCCAGCGAGGTAAGCTAGAGACATAAACAAAAGGGATACATGCCACAGGGACGGACCCACATGGCCTGGGAATAATGCAGCCCGAGGGGCACTCCCAGCTAAACGAACTTGGAAAATGTCACCTGGTTCTGTCGACCAAGAAGAGTTGGTGCAGCTGAAGGCGTGCGTCGAAGGAATGGCTCCTCACGAGCCACCGGGGCCCTGAGCCTCGGGAGACTCTGGGGGCTCAGGTGGTTCCTTGAGGACCATCTCCATCTCCGCCAAGATGGCGTGGTACCTGGCCTCCTGAGCCGCCAGGACATGCCGCATGTTGCACTGATAGGCTGACGCCACGCTCGGCAAGCCGAAGGGCATGCGAACGTAGCTATGTGGTGGGCCCTTGCAACGGCCCACATGCGAAGGCCAGAAAAACTCCTGAGATGCGACCCTGTTGAGCCTTGGGACGTCGATGCAGACGCGCAGCCCAGCATCCTCGCCTGGATGGGGAGCTGCGCCTGGTGAGCGGCGGTCGCCGCGCATGGCCCTTGCGTCTTGCAGTTCCTGAGTGGTCTTGGTGATGAACTCCTAAGTGGTGGGCACTCCTTACCCTGGGTTCTCCTGAGGGAAACGTGTCGCGAAGCACGCCTCCAAGTGGTGCCCAAGCGCCTCCCTCGTGAGGTTGGCAAGGTCCGAGGCTCTCCAGAAAAGAGCCCCCGAGCCCTGCCCGAGGAGGGCGTCGGGCGCGCCTTCCTATGCAATGGAGGGAGGCGCCCCTGGAGCGGGCGCTGATCCTGACGAGGCTCCAGCTGCGTCGCCACCCTCCTGAGATCCTGCACGGCGCAGCTACTTCTTCTTGGGGATGACCTCCGGAGGGCCTTCACTTCTGCTGTCGGGGTCGTCAATTGCTGCAGCTTGGAAGGCGCGCTCGAGGGAGCACACCGCATCTCTTTCTTCACATGGGACTGTGATGATTCCGCCGCTTCCTGGCATCTTGAGGACGTTGTAGCCGTGGTGGGTGACGGCCATGAACTTGGCCAGGGCTGGATACCCGAGGATGGCATTGTACGGTAGACGGATGTGGGCGACGTCGAAGTCGATGAGCTCGGTGTGGTAATTCTTGCGTTCCCCGAAGGTGACAGGGAGGCGGACCTTCCCAATTGGTGTGGTGGAACCATCGGTCACCCCTGAGAAAGGCTTGGTAGGCTAAAGTTGCTCGTATGGCACTTGGAGGTTGTCGAATGTGTCGATGGACAGGACATTGAGTCCAGCACCGTCGTCGATGAGGGTCTTGGTAACTTGCACATTGCTGATGACTGGGGAATAAAGCATCGGGAGGGCGCCAGCAGTGGCTGCGCACTTGAGCTGATCTGTCGAGTTGAAGGTGATGGCGCATTGGGACCACTTGAGCGGGCACGTGGCCTCGAGCTTGCGGAGGACTGCGTTCACTTCACGAGCAAACTGTTTGAAGATGCGCTGCGAGGCTGGGGCCTGAGCTCCGCCCAAGATACAGGCGATTGCACGAGGCTCGTGGAAGCCCCCAGCCCCCTCGTCCTGGTAGTGGTCGTCGTTCCTCCTTGGCGGTGGCGGTAGCGGGGGGAGACCGGCGTTGCCCTAAGGACGATCCTCACGAGGCTGGTCCCTCCACGCGCCCTCGCGAGGATGATCCTGCCAGTGGTCCTCACGAGGACGGTCACGCCACTCCTGGCATGGGCCACGATCGTCCCAGCGTCCGCCGCCAAGTCCTCCTCCACGGCCGTAGCCACGGTCACTGCGCTCGGGGCGTCGACCGAAATGTCCCTCGCGGATGGCTCTGGGCTCTTGACAGTCACTGGTGTTGTGGGTGTTCAGGTTGTGGAAGGTGCAGAATGGCCGTCTATTCTTGGATGACTCAGGCTGATCTCTGCCCCGCTTGCTGTCGGGCTCCGCTGCGAGCACGGCCGCTTCCTTGCGCTTCACGTCCTTGGCCTTGGCCTTCTTTTCCTCTACGCCCACAGCTGGCAGCTCGAGGAGGGAAAGGCGCACCTCCTCAGCTCTTGCGCACTTGGTCGCCAGGTTGAATAGCTCCTGAGACGTGCACATCTCCTCGTGGATAGCGAGATCTTCCTTCATCTTGACGTCACGGACGCCGTCAGAGAACGCGGAGATGATGGCCTCGTTCGTGACCTTGGGAATCTTGAGGCGACTGTTGTTGAAGCGCTGGATGTACTTCTGGATGGTCTCTCTTGGTTGTTGCTTGATGCGGCGCAGGTCACCCGCGGGCGGTGGGCGGTCGCGGGTGCCCTGGAAGTTGGCGACGAAGCGGTCGCGCATCTCTTCCCAGGAGGAGATCGAGCCATGTTGCAGGTTCAGGAGCCAGGAGCGGGCACCATCCTTGAGGGCCATGGGAAACCAGTTCGCCATGACTTTCTCGTCGCCGTTGGCTGCTTTGATGCTCAACTCGTAGAGCTGCAGGAACTCCGGGGGGTCGGCGGTGCCGTCGTAGCGAGGAGGCAGATCCGGCTTGAACTTGCCTGGCCAGGCGACACTACGCAGCTCGGGGGTGAAGGCGCGGCAGCCGGCCATGGTTGTCGGGGCCCATCTCGGAGGTGGCGCTTGGTCTTGGTGAGGCCCGCGTGCCGCTACCGCAGGTAGCGCGCGGTCTTGGCGAGGTGGCGCGGGGAGCACATGTGCAGCTTCTCGCGGCCGAGGGATTTCTTGGCAGCTCCTCTCTTCGCGCGCGGGCACCGGGCGTGGCGGATCACGCCGTGGGGTCGCGCGCCTTGGCGTCAAGGTGCAGTCTTGGGGCAAAGGTGGTGGAGGTGCGCCATGGGCCACGTCACCGGTGGCTGGCGGAGGGTGAGGTAGAGAGAGGGACGGTGCCGGGGAGCCCCCTGCGGTGCGGATGACCTCGGCGACGCGGTCGAGCCACTCCTCGTAGAGGTCGTCGACCAGGCGGTAGCGCAGGAGCTCGTTTGCCGCGAGGAGAGCCGCCCGCGCGTCCATGGGAGCGCGGTGTGCATGAGACGAAGAACCGGCCGGGGTCAGTGATGGAGTGGCGGTGCGGCCGTCCTGCCACACCGATGGGTGCAGCGAGGACGCTTGCTGCTCGTTCCCCGCCGGACCGGTGGCGGCATTGGCGGCGGCAGACGGAGAACGACGAGGTGGCCCACCGACAGGAGCCGTCTGAGCAACGCGGGCGGTGAGGGCAGCCTGGCGCTCAGCTCGAGCGCGGCGAGCGTCCACCATGGAGACGACGGGGCGACGGAAGGGAAGCTACGGCGCACCCCTAACTGGCTCGCCAAATGTCGGATCTCGGGTTCCGGCAAAACCCTTAAGGTTCGAACTCTGGGGTGCGCGCGAAGTTCTTTCGCTCCTACCGATCCATGCCCTAGCTCGCTAAGATCTCACGGACGAACTCGACGAACTCGCAACACAGAAGGACACGAGATTTATACTGGTTCGGGCCACCGATGTGGTGTAATACCCTACTCCAGTGTGGTGGTGGTGGATTGCCTCTTGGGCTGGTGAGAAACGGTACAAGGGGAAGAACAGCCTCCTGAGGTTGAGGTGTTCTTGTGAGAGCGTGGGTTGGCTCCAGACCGGATCAGATTCCATCCCTTTCCATACTGTGGTGACTAGCTCTACTTATATAGGCCGTGGTCCTCTTCCCAAATATTGAGTGGGAAGGGAGACAACAACGGCGGGCAATTTGAAAGGGGACAGCTAGTACAAGCTATCCTGACAAAAGTGGTCTTTGCCTGCGAAAGGGCTCTGGTGGTGACGCCGTCTTGGGCTCCACGGTGACCTCTGTCTTGCCGTCCTTCCAGTCCTGGTCTTGTTGCACTGATATGGTAACCTTTGCCTGATGCCTCGGTACTCCGCGCCTGCGCTTGCCGCCTTAGCTCCGAAGAGGAAACAAGGACGCTGCGCGCGCTGGCGCCCGCCTGATCCTGATCGTCATGGCTCACGTCATGAGAGCCTCGTGAGGTTTGGCCCGCCTTGATATCTCCGCTCCTCGTGAGGTAGCCTGGAGAGGCCACTCCTGAGGAGGTCTTGCGTCGTCTACTGCGCGAGGCTTGGCCCCTCGCGAAGGTCTTGATTGCCTTGTTGACGAAGATGGGCCATACGGGCCTGCTAGCATAGCCACGCCGTGGGCCACAGGCAAGCAAGTCTGGAGACCCCCGTTCCCAGAACACCGACAGCACCCAACGCAGACAAGATGGTTGTTAGTCCCCTTGTACTCGTTAATTGCAAAGACTAAATCTAATAATAGGAGATATATAAGTTGCAAAGTGAAATAAAATAAAAGGAATTAAATGGCAGCAATACTTTCAGGGTTTTTGTAATACGATGGATAGATGGACCCGGGGTCCATAGTTTCACTAGAGGCATCTCTCTCAAGAATATAGCAAACAGTGGGTACACAAATTACTGTTTGGCAATTGATAGAAAAAACACATAGTTATGATGTTATTCATGGCATGATCAGTACATAGGCATTACGTCTGTGACAAGTAGACCGAAACGATCCTGCATCTACTATTATTACTCCACCCCTCGACCGCTATCCAACATGCATCTTAAGGTATTAAGTTCATAACAAACAGAGTAATGTTTGTAGCATGATGACATACTGTAGACAGAATAAGACCAATCAATATGATCAAACCCCATCGTTTTACCCTTAGCAGCAACAATACAAATACGTGCCTCGCTACCCCTTCTGTCACTAGGTGAGAACACCACAAGATTGATCCTACCACAAAGCACCTCTCCCACTGAAGATAAATCAATCTAGTTGGCCAAACCAAACAGGTAGAACAGAGAGATATACAAAGTTATAACAATTACACATAATAATGTTCGGAAATAACTCAATTACTTTCAATGAACAATCTGATCATAAACCCACAATTCATCTGATACTAACAAACGCACCGCAAAAGAAAATTACATCGAATAGATCTCCGAGAAGAACATTGTATTGAAGGTCAGATATATATATATATATATATATATATATATATATATATATATATATAGAGAGAGAGAGAGAGAGAGAGAGAGAGAAAGCTATCTAGCTACTAGCTATGGACCCGTAGGTCATGTGGGAACTATTCACACATCATCGAGGAGCAGCAATGTTGATGTAGAAGCCGCCCGTGATCGATTCCCTCTCAGGCATAGTACCGGCGGAGGCCTCCAGATGGGATCGCGGAAAAACAGAGACTTGCGGCGGTGAAATAATTGTTTTGGGTCTCGCTCTGAAGGTTTCAGAATATTTGGGAATTTATACCACTGAAATTAGGTTAGATGGTGCCACGAGGGGCCCACAAGACAACAGGGAGGACGCTGCTAGTTCTATATATTCTCTGATTGTTAAGTGGGCTGCAGTCCACGCATCCCATTTTGCATTGTGTTTTTCCAGGAATTTACAGAATATATGTAAATTATAATAGTGTGTTATAAATAATATGTATATAGAAATAAATGAAACAATTTATAAAATCATGTATTGATTTAACATTTATCCATATAATAAATTATGAATTACAAAACTCTTCATGCGATAATTTGCATATTGACTAAAAACATATATTCAGTAAATGCTTATATAAGTTTGAAATTGTTCACAGATTAACAATATAATTTTAATATATAAAAATATTCATGTTTTTACGTATTTTTTAATGAATGCTTACATAAGTTTAAAAATGTTCACAGTTTTAAAACAATAGTCAGGTAGTGTGTAAAACTGTTCATGTTTTAAGAATTTTTTTAGTTACTATATATTTTCATAAATTATTAAATGATTTTTAATATATTAATAATTTTAACAAAGTATTCATGTAGTATATATAAATGTTCATGCTTTCAAAAATATATATTCGTATAATGTAAAAATAGTTGGCTGGGATTAGAAGCAACGACATTTAGTCATCATGTAAAAGTGGCCACCGCACCACCTCAGCAGCGTTACTTTTTTAGGAATTAATAGAATATATGTAAATTATATTGTTATGCTATAAATAATAATAATATAAAATAATATTACATTATAAAAAAGATTCAGGTATTAATACATATAATTATATATTTTATTTCATTATAAATGGTAATATAATTTTAAAATGTTCATGATTTTAATAAAAAATATGTTGCATATAAAAGTGTTCATTGTTATTTTGAGATCTATTTCTTTATAACACACGGTTACAATTTACATGTACTTTAAAAAAAATAACAGTGCAACATGGACCGCTGGAACTCCAGCCCACTTAAATCAGACAGGTTATAAATGTTTTGTATCCGTTCGTTAGAACATCTCTGTCGGGTTTATTGCTCTGGCTGGCGCTACTACAAGCGGCAGGGCAGGTGATCGAATCCCGGCGACAACAATTTTTTGCACAATAATGTGGGTGGCTGACAGATGGACCCCACATGCCTCCATTTGTTTGGAAAATATTGGTCGTTCACAGGGGCTTTTTCATAAGAAAATAATTCCCGAGGTGCTTTTTGCAAAATAGCAGGCACACATCATCCAGCCGCTGACAGTGGGCCCATGCCATGTTGGCGCGCCTAATCAGCACCTTGTTCATATAGAAATGTGATTTGCATCGCACATGCACGCCAAAGCCAAGTTATGGCACTAGTTCAATGTATGCCACAAGTTTTAGCACTAAACAGATTTTTCGAGCCAAGTTATGGCACAAGTGGTGTATCTGACTCATAAAAGTACTTCTCTTATGCAGGTTATCTATAGATATACTCTTCGTTTATGGTCCTCTCTACAACGTAAGGAGAAACTAGATCTGTTTACAGAGATGTGTACACGATTGGAGGCTACAATGAGGGATACTTTTACCCGACTTTGGGTGGCAGCATGATCTGAGGATTGGCAACCCTCCATTTTAGGCATTATATGAACTCTACATGTTTCTTTATATTTCACCTTTTTATTTTTTTCGTTTGTGTGAGAGGACATTGTTTGGCCGTGCGCGTTTTAGCTATCCAGAGGCCGGGTGTAATGCTTAAATCTTTTAAGTAATAAAGCACCCTTTTTCAAAAAAGAAGCTTTTATAACTAGGACTAAGCAGGAGCAGCACGACACCCTCGTTGGCCAATTCATTATAGCAAATGAAGGGTCTGGTGGAAACGGTATGAAGAGATACAGTGAAGCCTACCAGTGATCCCAACCCTCATACCAATTCGTCTCTTCGTTGTTCCAAGTGTTATACTCTTCAGAGATAATCAGGTTCAGAGATTCATAGCCTGACACAAGGTCAACCAAGGCGTCGTTGACATGGACATGAACTAGGAAGCGGCGAAGACAGGATGCCGGTCATGTTTGGTCGACTATCGAGGTCGTTTCAAGCCTGAGACATTCCAGAGAAAGACTCTGTCCATTTCTTGTTGTTCTTCAGAGATACTGGCCAATAAAATTGTGCATCAGAGAAGCTTCTATGCCGCTTTGTTTTCTTGATGTCCAATCACCCAATGTAACTCGGTTTGGACAGAGTTGTGTCCTTGTGTGTTTGTGTACTAGAGTCAGGCAATTGCCCAATGAATTTGCTTTAACCCCAGTCTTGGAATTAATATTCGTAAAGTAAAACTAAATAGTACATTTTTTATGACAAAACCACATCCGGATCATTGTCCTGCGTTTATGTATATCCTTCGTTCTATCAAATAGATTACGGTTGGTTTCGTTTGAATAAAATGAATCCAGGGTGGAGCCCTATTTTCCTAAAAGGAAATGGATTACAAAATAGGACAAAGAATCAACACGACACCCACGTGTTACGACTAAACTGAAACACCTGATAGGAAAACGGGAAGCAAGAACAAAAATGCCTGCAAATTCTGTCAGAAATCACTGTCATGCTGAATGTTGTTATTTCGATCAAAATGACTGCAACTAACAACGTGAGTGCTGAACTGTGGGCTGCTGAGAGCACAGATCGTGTGCAACCTTACGATCATCAGAGTCCGGAAGAAAGACACTACTAAGAAATGCTAGACATTTTGGTATCAAGAGCACATATTACGGTAGGCACTGCAGCTTCAGTTACACACTTAGTTTCCTGTGCCTACTTTCTTCAGTTACTGCCAATATGGTTACTGCAGCTTCAGGTCCATTTTTCATGAAACCTCTCTAAAGAATGTCTGGTCATATACAAAAGAGTAAATTGCTAAAGAGAACAACCAAAGGACATCTAAACTCAAGTGCCCAACTAACAGCAAGAACAACCAAATCATTGTTCATATCAGATGCTTCATCTAAGAGAAATGCATAGTACAAAAGGAATGCAGGACCATTAACTCACTGCAAAAACCATAGCATCATCTAAGAAAAATACATACTAGTACGAAAGGAATGCAGGACCATCAAATCAATGCAAGAACCCCACAGTGAATGTCAGAAGAGCGACACTAAAACGATTACTTCAACCAGCATCACTACAGATTACAGAGTCGTTCAGCCATCGGATGAAACATTTTCACCAAGTTTAGCTAGCAGAAGAAACACGGGAGCTGCTGAGTTTTCTGAACCTATATCTATGTGTCTATAGGCAAAAGTAGGCGTCCAGTTCTGTTATCATCATATCCGAGGCGGCGCAACTTATGAACAGGTGAACTGTCAGGCCTCCAGCTATGAGCTTTCTCTATATTGCGTTGACATCAGGGTATCGCAGCTCATCGTACGCTGAATCAGCAGAATGTACGAACCAGTTAGGCGGCAGACCAATAATCAATAACGATATAAACAAGAAAAATCTGAAACAATATTATGTGCAAGGAACTAAGCTTTTTATGCACTACTGCAAGATACTACCTGAATTTTATTCACGGGTTAAAAAATTAGTATCTTCTCTGCAAAGGTGAAATGAGATGACTGAACTTGATTTGGCTTTTTAGGGTCCATAATTCTAATAATGGAAAATGTTACGAAATGGACGAACTGAATTATCTGAATCAAAGACAGAACTGTTCAGACCATCTTTTACCATGTGTACAGAGTCACAGATAAATCCACATGGCACCTACTATTTCCATCCAACTACTTTTACCTTACAGACTACAGCAATTTCAGACAAGTTCCAAGCACGATCAAATTAGCACTAGCAGTAGCACTCCAATAAAGTAAGACTCCAAATATCGTGTTCATGCAGCAAAATAGTATTTACACCGACATCTGTGCTTTGTGTGTAGCAGATTCGAGACCAACATTACTTTTCTCGCTAAAGAAGATCAGTAGGAAGCAGATGAACAATCTAAATCTCAGAGTAATGCAAAAAAATAACAAGACCAAGAATACAGCCCACAAAACCTGAATACAACTTATGTGCAGAAACAAGATTCAGTTTAGTGTTGTTGGAACCTAAATTTTGTTCACAGGTTATTCAATGCAAGTAAAATGGGTCAAATCAAACGGATATCACCATCTTCTCTGTTAATTCTGAAAAGAGATGAATCAACTGACTAACTTCCACAGATCATCTTTCATTTATCTAAAAGATTACTGCAGTTGCAGACAATTCCCAACACCTAACAAGTTTCAGACACAACAGTTTCAATTAACTTTTTTTCAGTCTATAACAGTTTCAGTAAACTGTTTCTCAGACTATAACAGTTTCAGTAAAAAAAAATTCAAACACAAGCAGATTAGCCATGCAGCAAATAGTAACTGCACCAAAAGTGAATCTGTAAATTGTGCATAACAAAATCAATCAAGACTACCATCAGGAAATCTTTAGGTAGTATGAGTTGTGAGTTGTGACATGGAGGGAGGCTCTCACCAGGGGTCCCGGACATCATCACGACAATCTGGTGGGCCTCGGCGTGGCCAGAGTAGCGGGGCAGATCGACGACGAGTGGAGTCGGCCTCCCTTAGAGGCCCGCCCGGACGCACATGGCGATGCCGTCGGGGTACTGGCCGTCGATGAAGGCGATGCGGTCGGCCAGCTCGTTCCTCAGGTGGTTCACGGACCTCCCCCTGAAAGGGAAGATGTGCCAGTTTTCCTCGTCGTAGAACCCCTCGGCGTTCGCTCGCACGAACACGATCGTCCGCCACGCCTGGCCGAGCACCATGTAGAGGACGCGGTTCTGCGGTTGAGTCAAGAAGTAGGAATTTGGCAAGAGCAGATCAGGAATTGCTCTTGAGCGAATGAATTGGCAATTCGAGAAGCTGGTCATGGCGAACTCACGGGCGGGCCAGGAAGGTCAGGCATGCCCGCCTCTCTGGCGGGGATGGGCTCGACGATCCAGTGCGCCATGTTGCTGACTCTGTCCATGTCCTCGACGCTGACGCCGGTGTTCCAGCGGAGGTACCTGCCGTTGGCGCGGAGGTAGCAGCCGCCGACGTTGCGGAGCATGACGTCGTCACCGGAGCCCGCCCCGAAGGCCTCCCACATGATGGCCTGCACGTCCGGCTCATCGTAGTTGCGCTGCTCGGCGCGAAAGCCGTTGTGGCCGAGCCCGAGCGGCGCGCGCCTGGCCGTGGCGGCGAGGTAGCGGCCGTAGGCGGCGCTGTGGAGGAGCAGGTACACGGCGTCGCCCTCGCCGTGGTAGATGTGCACCGTCCACGCGGCCTTCAGCGAGGCGCGGCGGTCGCGAAGGGAGACGGTCTTCCCGTCGCTGTTGGCCTTGAGGTACGTGCCGTGCACGCGGCTCCGCAGCCACACGTGCTGCCTGTCGTGGAACCTGTCCATCGGTCGCCGGCGCTGGAGAGCAGAGGCGGTGGGCGCTGCTGCGCGGTGGCGAGAGGTGGGGTTTCTTGGCACTCCGGCGAGGAGAGGCGAGCTCTGTTGGCTGTTGGTTGCGGCGGTTACGTCGGGCGCCAAGGCGGGGTATTTCAAGGTGCCTGACCCCATCGCCGTCCTGGGCTTCGGGCCTGCGGCCCCTTTCCTCTGCCTCGGCCCACGCTCCCGAAGAGAGCGAGCCACCATCGGCCCCTTTCCGGCAACACGGCTTGCTTCTAGAGAGTGCTGTTGACATGCGTGTTGCTTGTGCTGCTTGCTGCCCTCTGCCCCGTGCTCTCAAGTGTACGTGCGTGACACCTCGGTGGTGGGATGTGCTGGTGTTTTGCAATGAACCAACGGATAGGGACACTTGCAAATGCTCTCGCCATGCCGGGGTTTAAGGACCACAATGGCGAATTGCCCCTTGAAATGAGATCTGGAAATTGCATGTCGCGGAACAACAATTTACACAAAAAAATTATAAGTCATAGATAACATGATGAAGACCCAGAAGCTTGGCAGAGGATTAAATTGACAATTGTCAGTTTAGTATGTCCTCTTGAAAACGATGAAGGAAACAACAGTGTAGCATATTAATGTATGGGTTAATATATGGCATCTAGATGTGAGATAATATCTCACATCTAAGTATGACATCAGCACTTTTGTGGTCTCTTTTATTTGTTTGTTTGTTTTTGTGTGTGTTGGGCCTGTTAGTTTGTCGGAGAGAAGACTTCCTTTCCTCCGCCTGATTTTTTTTAGGGTACTTTTCCTCGGAATATCCTAACGGACGCTCATTGCGGCAGAATGTCGAGCTAACGCACAGACGCGAGCGACCTAGCGATCACGATGGGCCGGCCCAACTACAAGATAGTACACGCGCTACATTATCCGGTTTTGGGAACTTTCTGGAAGGTTCCTGACCGGTTTTGGGAACCTTCCAGAAGGTTCTTGAACCGGTTTTTCTTTTTCTGTTTATTTTTTCTTTCTATTTTTTTCTTCTTTCTTTGTTTTTCTGTTTCCTTATTTCATTTTTCAATTCCTTTTTCTTCTCTTTCTATTTCCCTTTTTGTTCTTCAGATTTGCAAATTCCTTTCTGTTTCTTTTTTCTTTTCTTCTTTTTTCGTTTTTTGTTTGTTTTCTTTCTTTGGTTTCTTATTTCATTCTCTTTTCTCTTTTTTTTCAAAATATTCAAATTTTGTTTGCCTTTCCATAAAATTTTCAGTTTTTTAAAAAATGTTCTCAAAATTCAAAAATTGTTCTCGTTACACAAAAAAGTTCAAAACTTTCGAAATTAATATAATGTACCAGACTTCAATTATTTCATTCACGTTTTCAAAAAATGTTCGCGCTTCCAAATTTGTTCGGGATTTTTCAAATTTGTTCTCCGTTTCAAAATTTGTTCTCAATATTCAAAAAATGTTCGTGCTTTAAGAAATTGTTCGCGCTTCCAAATTTGTTCTAAGTTTCAAAATTTGTTCTCAAGATTCAAAAAAAATGTTCATGCTTTAAAAAAATCTGCGCTTCCAAATTTGTTCTCCGTTTCAAAAAATTTTCTCAAGATTAAAAAAATCCGTGCTCTAAAAAATGTTCATGTTCAAATTTTGTTCTTGATTTCAAAATTTTGTTCTCTAAATTCAAAAAATGTTCGGGATTTTAAAATATGTTCATTTTATCAAAACTTTGTTCAAGCTTTTTAGTTTTTCTACTAAAATTTGGAAAGTGTTCGCTTTTTAAAAAACACTTTTTCAAAATAATTTTTGCGTTAGGAATTTGAGAAAATGTTCGGATCTACATTACATTTAGCTTCGCGCGCCAAGGCAAACCAAGAATGCTTGTCCATCGCGTTGGCTAGGCTAGTGCATACAAAGATGGAGGTCCCTGGTTCGATCCCTTCCTCGAGCGGAGTATTTTTGGGGATATTTCACTGCGTTGCGCTAATGGGCCGGCCCAGCTAGAGACGCGCCTGTGCGTCGGCTCGACATAGGAGCTCTCCTTTTCCTCCGCCTGATAAAATGCACGCGTCAGCCAGGCTGTCAACCACGTGTGCTGACGAGGCCCACTACCACGTCCTGTCCTCTTTCCTAAAGCCAGCCCATCCGCCGCTTGCTCCATATTGCGCTGCACGCACATTTGTTCTCCCGGCTATGGTCACTGTTTTTTTAGCTTAGGCTACGCTCACTGGTGTAATCCCATTGACTTTGTTACCTTTCTGGTGGGAGTACTACTGGCTACTAGTACTAGTCACTGTACACAACAAAATACTATGCCTGTTTTACTTTTTATTACTTACAAAAGAAGACACAAATAAGCACACTCAGAAATATTACTGTGTATTTTGCAACGCCGTTTGGGCATCGCTGCCCATCCGCCGCTTGCTCCATATTGCGCTGCACGCACATTTGTTCTCCCGGCTATGGTCACTGTTTTTTTAGCTTAGGCTACGCTCACTGGTGTAATCCCATTGACTTTGTTACCTTTCTGGTGGGAGTACTACTGGCTACTAGTACTAGTCACTGTACACAACAAAATACTATGCCTGTTTTACTTTTTATTACTTACAAAAGAAGACACAAATAAGCACACTCAGAAATATTACTGTGTATTTTGCAACGCCGTTTGGGCATCGCTGCCCATCCGCCGCTTGCTCCATATTGCGCTGCACGCACATTTGTTCTCCCGGCTATGGTCACTGTTTTTTTAGCTTAGGCTACGCTCACTGGTGTAATCCCATTGACTTTGTTACCTTTCTGGTGGGAGTACTACTGGCTACTAGTACTAGTCACTGTACACAACAAAATACTATGCCTGTTTTACTTTTTATTACTTACAAAAGAAGACACAAATAAGCACACTCAGAAATATTACTGTGTATTTTGCAACGCCGTTTGGGCATCGCTGCCCATCCGCCGCTTGCTCCATATTGCGCTGCACGCACATTTGTTCTCCCGGCTATGGTCACTGTTTTTTTAGCTTAGGCTACGCTCACTGGTGTAATCCCATTGACTTTGTTACCTTTCTGGTGGGAGTACTACTGGCTACTAGTACTAGTCACTGTACACAACAAAATACTATGCCTGTTTTACTTTTTATTACTTACAAAAGAAGACACAAATAAGCACACTCAGAAATATTACTGTGTATTTTGCAACGCCGTTTGGGCATCGCTGCCCATCCGCCGCTTGCTCCATATTGCGCTGCACGCACATTTGTTCTCCCGGCTATGGTCACTGTTTTTTTAGCTTAGGCTACGCTCACTGGTGTAATCCCATTGACTTTGTTACCTTTCTGGTGGGAGTACTACTGGCTACTAGTACTAGTCACTGTACACAACAAAATACTATGCCTGTTTTACTTTTTATTACTTACAAAAGAAGACACAAATAAGCACACTCAGAAATATTACTGTGTATTTTGCAACGCCGTTTGGGCATCGCTGCCCATCCGCCGCTTGCTCCATATTGCGCTGCACGCACATTTGTTCTCCCGGCTATGGTCACTGTTTTTTTAGCTTAGGCTACGCTCACTGGTGTAATCCCATTGACTTTGTTACCTTTCTGGTGGGAGTACTACTGGCTACTAGTACTAGTCACTGTACACAACAAAATACTATGCCTGTTTTACTTTTTATTACTTACAAAAGAAGACACAAATAAGCACACTCAGAAATATTACTGTGTATTTTGCAACGCCGTTTGGGCATCGCTGCCCATCCGCCGCTTGCTCCATATTGCGCTGCACGCACATTTGTTCTCCCGGCTATGGTCACTGTTTTTTTAGCTTAGGCTACGCTCACTGGTGTAATCCCATTGACTTTGTTACCTTTCTGGTGGGAGTACTACTGGCTACTAGTACTAGTCACTGTACACAACAAAATACTATGCCTGTTTTACTTTTTATTACTTACAAAAGAAGACACAAATAAGCACACTCAGAAATATTACTGTGTATTTTGCAACGCCGTTTGGGCATCGCTGCCCATCCGCCGCTTGCTCCATATTGCGCTGCACGCACATTTGTTCTCCCGGCTATGGTCACTGTTTTTTTAGCTTAGGCTACGCTCACTGGTGTAATCCCATTGACTTTGTTACCTTTCTGGTGGGAGTACTACTGGCTACTAGTACTAGTCACTGTACACAACAAAATACTATGCCTGTTTTACTTTTTATTACTTACAAAAGAAGACACAAATAAGCACACTCAGAAATATTACTGTGTATTTTGCAACGCCGTTTGGGCATCGCTGCCCATCCGCCGCTTGCTCCATATTGCGCTGCACGCACATTTGTTCTCCCGGCTATGGTCACTGTTTTTTTAGCTTAGGCTACGCTCACTGGTGTAATCCCATTGACTTTGTTACCTTTCTGGTGGGAGTACTACTGGCTACTAGTACTAGTCACTGTACACAACAAAATACTATGCCTGTTTTACTTTTTATTACTTACAAAAGAAGACACAAATAAGCACACTCAGAAATATTACTGTGTATTTTGCAACGCCGTTTGGGCATCGCTGCCCATCCGCCGCTTGCTCCATATTGCGCTGCACGCACATTTGTTCTCCCGGCTATGGTCACTGTTTTTTTAGCTTAGGCTACGCTCACTGGTGTAATCCCATTGACTTTGTTACCTTTCTGGTGGGAGTACTACTGGCTACTAGTACTAGTCACTGTACACAACAAAATACTATGCCTGTTTTACTTTTTATTACTTACAAAAGAAGACACAAATAAGCACACTCAGAAATATTACTGTGTATTTTGCAACGCCGTTTGGGCATCGCTGCCCATCCGCCGCTTGCTCCATATTGCGCTGCACGCACATTTGTTCTCCCGGCTATGGTCACTGTTTTTTTAGCTTAGGCTACGCTCACTGGTGTAATCCCATTGACTTTGTTACCTTTCTGGTGGGAGTACTACTGGCTACTAGTACTAGTCACTGTACACAACAAAATACTATGCCTGTTTTACTTTTTATTACTTACAAAAGAAGACACAAATAAGCACACTCAGAAATATTACTGTGTATTTTGCAACGCCGTTTGGGCATCGCTGCTTCAAGCGAGACATGCGCCATCGCAATAAAATATTATGTTGTATTTATGTAATATTTTTGTCAAAATGAGAACATTTCTTGAAAATGTGATTTTTTATAGAGACGACAAATTTTGAAATTGAGATATGTTTCTGTAAAAATGAGAATTTTTTTTAAAATTTAGAAACATTTTTTTGAAAATAAGAAATACTTTTACAAACTTGTAAACATTTTATGAAAACATGGACATTTTTTTGAAAAGAAGAAATAACTTTACAAACTTCTAAACATTTTATGAAAACATGGACATTTTTTTGAAAAATGTTTAGACATTTTCAAAAATTTGAACATTTTTAGAAATTTGCAAACAATTTTTGGAAACGTTAACATTGTATAAAACATTTTGATCTTGTCTTGAAAAGCACGTACATTTTTTTAACTTGTGAACATTTTTTGAAAAGCATGAACACATTTTCAAATTTTCAAATTTTATGATAAACACGAACAATTTTGGAAAATGAAAAACTTATGAATTTTGGAACATGTTTTGAAAGTTGTGAATTTACCCAAAAAAAGGAAAAGATTCAGAAAATGAAAATGAAAAAAATGAGATCGACTTTTGAAAATAGAAAAATTAAACGGAGAGGAAAACCTATGAATAAAAAATTATTAAAAGGTCGTGCTTCAGTTGGAAGTAGTAAGTGGACTTGCAATTGGAATTAAAAAAGCTCGGACCCCGGTTGCAAGTCGAGAGTGGACTTGCAACTCTGACAAACAAGTTTGGGCCCCCTAGTTGTGAGTCGAGGGTGGACTTGCAACTGCGACAAAAAAGGTCGAAACCCTAGTTGCGAGTTGAGGATGGACTTGCAACTTGGACAAAAAAGGTTAGGCCCCAATTGCGGGTCGAAAGTGGACTTGCAATTGGGACAAATAAGGTCATATTCCTGTTGCAAGGTGATGGTGGACTTGCAACTAAAAAAGTTTGGTACTAGTTGTGAGTTGAGTGTGGACTTACAACTGCGACAAAAAAGGTCGGGGCCCAATTGCGAGGTGAAGATGGACTTGCAACTGGGAAAAAAAAGTCGGGCCCCAAGTACTAGTCGAGGATGGGATTGCAACTGGGAAAAAAGGTCGGTCCCGAGTTGAGGGTGGACTTACAACTAGAAGAAAGAAAAGTCGGGCCCCAGCTGTGAGTCGAGCGTGGACTTGCAACTGGGAAATAAATTGTCGAGCCCAAGTTGCGAGTTGAAGGTATACTTGCAACTGGGACAAAAAAGGATGGGCCCTAGTTGTGAGTCGAGGGTGGACTTGCAACTGAGACAAAAAAAGGCCTGACCCTAGTTGCGAGTTGAGGGCGGACTTGCAAGTGGGACAACTACCCAAAATTACTATACCATTTACGAGTCGAGTATGGACCTACGACTAGGACAATAACAAAGTATGAGCCGAGTTGCGAGACGAGCATGGATTCGCAACTGGGATAAAAAATGAAAATACATGCCCGGTTGCAAGTCGAGGATGCACTCGCAAATGGGATAACTACGAGCTCATTTGTGAGTCGAGGGTGGACTTGCAACTGGGGCAACTATCAAAATATGAGCCCAGTTGTGAGTCAATGATCGACCTGCAACTGGTTTGGAATAAACTATGAGCCCAGTCGTGAGTCATGGGTGGACTTGTAACTGGGATGGAAAAACACATGCTTCAGTTGCTAGTTGAGGGTGGGCTTGCAACTCGGATAACTACAAGCCTGGTTACAAGTCGAGGTGGATTTGCAACTAGGACAACTACAAAAATGATAAGTCCGGTTACGAGTCAAGGGTCGACTTACAAATCGATGAAACAAACTGTAGACCCAGTTACAAGTCAAGGAGATGGTCGTACACATTTCCATCGCTGCATCTAGAAAAGAGCTTAGGCCCCAGTTACAACTGGGACTAAAAAAGCATGGGCCCCAGTTGCTAGTCGAGGGTGGACTTGCAACTCTGACAAGAAAGGTTGGGCCCTAGTTGCGAGTCGAGGGTGGACTTGCAATTGGGACAAAAAAGGAAAGACACAAGTTGCAAGTTGAGGGTGGATTTGCAACTGGTACAAAAAAGGTCAAACCTTACTTGCGAGTCGAGGGTGAAATTGCAACTGGGACTAAAAAAGTTTGGGCCCCAATTGCGAGTCAAGGGTGGACTTGCAACTCCGATAAGAAAGGTTGGGCCCTAGTTGTGAGTCGAGGGTGGACTTGCAACTGGGACAAAAAAGGTCAGACACCAATTGCAAGTTGAGGGTGGATTTGCAACTGGTACAAAAAAGGTCAAACCCTACTTGCGAGTCGAGGGTAAAATTGCAACTGGGACTAAAAAAGTTTGGGCCCCAGTTGCGAGTCAAGGGTGGACCTACAACTCCGATAAGAAAGTTTGGGCCCTAATTGCGAGTCGAGGGTGGACTTGCAACTGGGACAATAAAGGTCAGACACCAATTGCGAGTTGAGGGTGGATTTGCAACTGGCACAAAAAAAGGTCATGTGCTAATTGCGAGTCGAGGGTGGACTTGCAGCTGGGACTAAAAAAGCTCGGGCCCAGTTGCGAGTCGTGGGTGGACTTGCAACTCCAACAAGAAAGGTTGGGCCCAGTTGTGAGTCGAGGGTGAACTTGCAACTCGAACAAAAAAGTTGGGCCCTAATTGCGAGTTGAGGGTGGATTTGCAACTGGGACAAAAAAGGTCATTTGCTAGTTGCGAGTCGAGGGTGGACTTGCAGCTAGGACTAAAAAAGCTCGGGCCCAGTTGCGAGTCGTGGGTGGACTTGCAACTCCAACAAGAAAGGTTGGGCCCCAGTTGCGAGTCGAGGGTGAACTTGCAACTCGAACAAAAAAGGTTGGGCCCTATTGCGAGTGAAGGGTGGACTTGCAACTGGGTCAAAGAAAAGGTTGGTCTCCAATTGAGTCGAGAGTGAACTTGTAAATGGGAGAAAAAATTGGCCACAATTATGAGTCATAATGAGCTTGCAACTGGGACAAAACAGATCGGGCCCTAGTTGCAGCCGCATAACAAAGATGATAACAGGAAAGACAACGAACATGGCATCATGTCTCTTCCGCTTCTATAGAAAAAGGTCAATAAGAAATGGCAAAATAATCCCCCAAAAAATGACCATGGAAAAACAAAACAGAGGCAAAAAATGGGCCTACAAAAACCGGTTGACAAACTAGACACGCTCAACAAAAACAACATCTAGTCAAATTTGCGCAAAGATTACAATGAATAGATCAGACAAACCACACCAAAATGAAGTGGGGTCATGTTTGCGCAAAAAACAACAACAAATTTGATTGAAAAAATGTTCAAATGTTTATAAATATTCATGAATTTAAAAAACATAAATTCAAATAAGTGTTCACAAATTAAAAAATTCAAGAATTTTAGTAAGTTTTTGCACACTTCAAAAAATGTTCGTGTCCTAAAAATACCATGAATTAGAAAAATGGAAAAGGAGAAGAATGACAAAAGAAAAAAAAACGCTCAAACAAAGGGAAGAGAGAAAAGGAGAGGAAGTGCCAAATAGAGAGTGAGAGCAGAGGCGTCCGTTGCCACTTATTATTCTGTAGCAGAAAAAAACAAATTAAAAAAAGCAATGTCTCACCGTATCAAGCCGACAAAAAAGGAACAAAGCAACGCCAAACAGCCTGGAAAAAACAAAACAACAGACCGGCAAACCACAGCAACGACCTCGACACGGGCCGCACGCGAGACCGCAGCGAGCGTGCGCCAGCCAACAACGATCCAACCACGTTCGCGCGAATCTCAAAGCAGGACGAGATCCAACGGCTCTAGACTTAAATGTGAGATAGCAATGTGAAATAGCCAAACTTAAAGACAAATAGAACAAAAAAAATAAAAAGAGAAAGCCCTGAACAAAAAAGACAAAGAAAAACAAAAAAAAAAGGGATTGGAAGCTTCTCCCAAAACCGGTAGAAAGAGCCCTTCACAGAGCACCTCATTCGCACACGTGGGAGACAAAAAAATAAACAATTGTCATGAAGCAGGAAATTTACAAGGACATACAACGACTAGGCACACTTTCCTCAACAACAAAAATTCGCGTTTTCCCCTGGCTGAAAGCACAAAGCACAAAAACAGGGGACAAACATAAAACGGAAAAGCCCACAACGAGCGACAAGAGGCCAGAACTGCCCCACACAGGACACGGGCTGGAGACTGGCCGCCCCACCTCGCACGGAACACGGGCTGCCGCGCGACAAATGCGACTCCAGCGGGCGCCTGAGCAAGCCGAATAATCTGCGGGAATCTTAAAGACAAACAAGATCCAATGATTTTGGACTTAGATGTGAGATAACTATTTCACATCTAGATGTGAAATAGCAAACCTGTTACTGTATTATAGTAATGAATACTTTCTCTTCTCGAAATAAGCTTTCACCCACTTTATAAATAAAGCAACTAACACATCGATACAACAAGTTTAAGTGCGGCGCCAAATAATTAGTAGTCTACTGGGGTAATAACACAAACATGCCCAAAAGAAAGCAAAAATGAAAAATGAAAAAAAAATACCACCAACTGGACGGAAGCTTGGGTGATCTATGAAGAAGCAAGACGGTGCACGGTATCTGTCTGCCGTGGGCCCATGCCGGTCACGACCCGGTGTCTCGAAAGCGGGTGTTGATGCTACAAAAATTGAAGGATTTAAAGATAGAGTTAGAGACCTGCCTAAAGAAGGCTCGCTCAATCACTTTCTTATTACGCCTCGGCCACCGGGTTCAAGCTAGCTCCACGGACACAAGTCAGAAGAGGCGTCTCCTCCTCCCGGTCTGGTTGACATGGATTTGTAGGAACACGACCAGAACCTCATGGACAAAGCTCCACAGGAATATCGCAGCAGTGCAAAAGAAGATGTGTGTTCCCATCTCCAGAACACCCCAAAGGGGGATGCAAGGCGATCGACGCTCCCGAGCCCCACCTCTGTACGGGCTCCATCCTTCCCCAAATGGACATGCGGCGGTGGCGGCCGTGGCCAGCAACACCGCTCCTTCCCTTTCCCAACAAGCCTCTTCCTTCGCACTGGATTGGTCCCTCTCCTTGCTTTGCCACAACACATCATCTCGGTCAAGAAGCGGCTGGTAGCATTGGCCCCTCTCCTTGCCCTGCCATAGTGCGTTGTCGTGGCCACGCCACGAAGCAGGCGTCGACGAAGGTGACAGGGATGATGACTATAAGGCGGCCGAGGAGGCGCTCGACGTCCCACCGATAGGAGTTGATTACCCGGTGGCGGGGCGAGAACTCCGCCATGGTTGACCGACGAATTTTACGAGTTGTGCACATGGGATCTAGCCAAGTTACGGTGTGCCGGATGCATGGAACTTGGAGTGGTGGGTTAGCAGCTAGGGCAAAGTACGAAATGCACGACCAAGACGAACGGCCTGATCTCTCTTGATCAGGCAAACAGAGCCGGTCCTTTTTTCTTTTGTTTTTCTTTTGGATGATGAGATGACAAACGTAGCTTGCCCAGCCCACCTCGTCGCTCATCCTGGGCTCAAGCAGTCAGGACAGGACCCAATGCGTGCGACCATGTACGCAATTCCTATTTGTTGCGCTCAACACATTTTTCTTTTTTGCGATAGAAAAAAAGTTCTATTCCATATGCATAGGGTTACAATCGAGAGGCATCAACTTCTTAATACAAGGTGGGCTTCAATGAACCAGCTCGTGTCTTCTCTCAACCAGTTCGACAACCCGCTTCTTTTTGAAGTCCTCCGCTGTGGCAGCTGTCATGGTAGCATTGACGACGTCCGGCGGCGCTCCATTGCAGCGCCGGCAAAGCTTCAACGCCCCTAAAATGCTTCATTGAATCTCCAGCGCGCTCCGTTGCAACTCCGGCGACGCTTCGTTGCAGCTCCACCAGCGATTCATTGCAACCACGCGCGCTTCACTTCAACTCCGACGGCTCCGCCGATGCTTCATCGCAACTCCGGCGAGCCTACTCTGCTTCATCGGCTGTTGCAGCTCGCCGGCCAGCCTTCAGCACCGCACCCTTGCAGCACCAGCTGAGCGTCGACGTCCCGATGCGACAGGTGGTCAGTTGCAGACCGACGGCAAGCCTCGGACGGCGGTGCTGCACCGCGGCACGAAAAGAACTCTGATGTAGCACCGTCGACGACCCCCGACGAAGCTCCATTGCAGCCGAGACGGAGCTCCAACAACTCCGGCGACGCTTCATTGCAACACCGAGCGCTACATCACAGCTCCGGGGTCGCCCGCGAGTGTTGCATCGCAGCACCCGAAGCCGTCGACGAAGCTCCTTTGCAGCACCGAGGTTTCATGGCAACTCTGGGCCGCCGGCGAGTGCTTCATTGCAGCACTAGGATCCGCCGACGAGGCTCCATCGCAGCTTTGGGCCGCCGGCGAGTGCTGCATCGCAGCACCGGGAGCCATCAGCGAGCGCTCCATTGCAGCGCCACCGTGAGACCCTCAGCGCGACCCCCATTGCAACGCTGGTGATCCCCTTGCACCAGGGTCAATGGGCGGGCTTGCAGCGGGCGTCATCTCCTAGATGCCCATTGTAGCACACGAGCAACGTCCCCTCCCCCCAGGCTGTCGGTGCTGCAACGTCGGCGACGAGCCCTTACGGCAGCATCGCGTCTGCAGCGTCTCCGGCTGGCCATCCAGCGCCGGTGAGTTTGCCTCATCTCCACGATGGCAGCATCGCGTCTGCAACATCTCCTTTAAAAAAAGAGGCCAACGGCGGCGCCTCCCACACACGACCGCGCTCGGCTGCTGCTTCGATTCACCGGTGAAAAAATGGGGCGGGCGATGGAGGAGAGCATTGGCCGGAGGGAGGAAAACGAGCTAGCTAGATCTCACAGGAGCGAGGGTCAACGAACCGGAACCGGATCCTCTAGCGTGCTACAATGTTTGCCTAGTGTAAAATGAAGAAGAAAAATTAGGGACTGTTAGTAGGTACTTTCTCCGTCTTGATATAAGGTG
Source organism: Triticum urartu (assembly GCF_003073215.2). Classification (NCBI taxonomy): domain Eukaryota; kingdom Viridiplantae; phylum Streptophyta; class Magnoliopsida; order Poales; family Poaceae; genus Triticum; species Triticum urartu. The sequence continues at coordinate 74,571,599 of NC_053028.1, read as the reverse complement.
TATAGATTTTAAAAAAAAAGTCCAAAATATAAGGTGTATTGTGTTGCATCACTCGTTTGGATAATTTTTTTTAGGGATTTAATTACATTTTCTTATATCATGTAAGCTCCTCTATTTTCTTATGTCAATTAGTCATGTGTAATCTCACTCAAAACCTGTAAAATTTTTCCTCCACGTGCGCTCTTTAATTTCCGTGCCAATAACTATACACCCTATATCTAGGAACGGAGGGAGTAGTTAGTAGGTTGTTTACTGTTGGTATTTACTGTAGATATAAATAATTTAAAATTAATTTTATTTCACCATCAATTTGTTTACATGTAATTACTATAAATGTACATGGTAGATCATCAATTTGCAAATTAATTTAAATTATTTTAGTCATAATCATATGAATAGAAAAAAGGAAAATTAAAGTATTACAGCTTTTTTAACTTTTCTTCACAATATTAAAGGATCCGGTTCCCAACGATCTTTGTGTGGCTGAGCTCGCGGGGGGATAACGCTGAGAATGGAGAAGCGGTGCGCGGGTCCTACAGGGACGTGTGGCAGACGTTGAAGGAGGTTTATGTCGCGCTGTTATCAGCCGGTTGCTCTTAAACGTTTTCCAGGGAAAAAACGTACGTATGTGCCAGTGAAAGCGCCAACTCAGATAAAGAAAAAGACGTGCGAGCGGCGGAGGGAACGAGCTGGGCGACCGAGAGACTGACAAAGCACTATTGGCCCGCGGCCCGTCTATCCCGCGCGAGCGCCAACGTGCGTTTCTGGCGCCCGAAGGGCTGAGCAGGGGGTCTCGACTATGTTTTTGTTTTGTTTGAGAAGACTATGTTTTTGCCGAGAGCAACTAGTTTTTTTTTTGAAGGGACCGAGAGCAACTAGTTAACGAGTACTCCTTTGAGAGCCTCGCGACGATCAACGTCACTTGACACGCTGTCAGCCGTTCATCACGTATCGCCCTTTAGGCACTCCCTCCGAATTTTGTTTTTTTATTTTCCATACGCGTTTTCGACTTTTTAAACGATTTTTTCCGGAGTTTTCGATGTTTTGGTTTCCACTTGTCTTCCTTAGCTTTTCGACCAAAATAAAATTTCGAAAAAAAATTGCACGAAAAAACGTGTTTTTTTTTCACGAGATTTACGGTTTTGCTTCCACGAGAGGCACAGTTTTGCTTTCGCGAGAGTCACGGCCGTGCCTCTCAGAAACGAAAAAAACGCATTTTTTTCCTTTCACGAAAGTCGCGGTTTGGTTCCGCGAGAGGCATGGTTGTGCTTTAGCGAGAGTCACGCCCGTGCCTCTTGGAAATGAAAAAAAGCGCGTTTCTGTTTTTTTCCTTTCGCGAGAGTCACGGTTTTGCTTCCGCGAGAGGCACGGTTGTGCTTTAGCGAGAGTCACGGCCGTGCCTCTCGGAAATGAAAAAAAAATGCGTTTTCTATTTTTTTTCCTTTCACGAGAGTCACGGGTTTGCTTCCTCGAGAGGCACGGTTGTGCTTTCGCGGGAGTCACGGTCGTGCCTCTCCGAAACAAAAAAAGTGTTTTCTATTTTTTTCTTTCGCGAGAGTCACGGTTTTGCTTCCGCGAGATGCACGGTTGTGCTTTCGCGAGAGTCACAGTCGTGCCTCCTCGGAAACGAAAAAAACACGTTTTCTCTTGTTTTTTTCCTTCGGCGAGAGTCACGGTTTTGCTTCCGCCAGAGGCACGGGCGTGCCTCTTTCTGAAAGGAAAAAAAACCCGTGCTCCCGGTTCGGTTTTTCGTCCGGTTTTTTTCGTGAAGAAAAAGTTTGCCAAAACCTATCAACATGAGATCTAGTTTTAAAGATCTCGACACGAGGAATCGGACGGTGAAAGCGGTTCTAGATTTGGACGCACGGTTTAAGAGATAAAACGTTTTAAATAAACGGATCTACGAAAGAAGGAAAACTTTCAGGTTGCGACAAATGGCCCACATGCAGCGCGCCACTTGTCGTAAACTGGGAAGGTTGAGGTGATCTTTGCAACGAGTACTCCTCAACTAGTGATTTTGGTTTTGTTCTCGACTATATTTTGTTTTGTTTTGAGAAGACTACGTTTTTTTTAAGATCTTTGAGAATATTATGTATATAGCGCTTGTAGCCAGATGGAATCTAGCGTCGCCTGAAGCAACGCCCCTGTTGGGCCAGCCCAGTAACAGGTTTGTGCATTTCTTCACTATGTTTATTAAAAAAATCATTTATATTGGTTTAATTTTACATTTTGAGTAAAGTTATAAAATACATATATTCCACAAACAATTATTTAAGCTTTGGAAAAAATGTTTGTGAAGTGTAAAAAACTGTTTGCGCAAATTTTAAAAGAATGTTGATAACATTTGGGAAAAAAGTGCTTCAACGTGTACTTGAAAAATATTTAACATATGTTGAAAAAAAGATCGAAAATTGTGTTTAAATTTTTTAAAACATGTATTTGAAAAATTGTAAACAAATACAAAATAAAGTTTAGATTTACATGAAAAATATAAAATATGAATGAAAAAAGTAGACATTAAAATATGTATTTGAAAAACATGTTAATCATTGTACTTGAAAAATGGAAATGTGTATAAAAATACGTTCCTTATGTATACAAAAATGCAAAATGTATAAGAAAAAAGTCGATAACCAAAACATTTATATTTATAAAAAAACATCAAAAATTGTCAGGCGATCGCAACTTCTTCTATGGTTGAAACACAACCACGTATGTTGTTGACGAGGGTGTGACACGGGCGGCGAATTGACCAACCGTTTCGCTTTTCTCCATCTTCACACACCCGTAGCTTCTCATGAGCGACTAGAGGTGAGCTTACTTGACACGGTCATGACCTTGATGCAGGGTCTTAAAGGTCTCTGTCGTGGTACTAAGTCTGACAGTAAGAATAGGGGGTACGTATTAGGAGGCAAAGTCCTGACTACGGCGAGGTTGTACACGTGGGTTTACGAGTTCAGGCCCCTCTCGGAGGAGGTAAAAGCCCTACGTCTCGGTGCCCTGAGGCTGTCGACTGGAATATGAGTGTGTGTGTGTGTGTGTGAGTGAGTGTGTGTGCGTGTGTGTGTGTGTGTGTGTTACACGGGGTGCTAACCCTTGTGCCAGAGGAGGGGTGGCTTATATAGAGTGCGCCAGGACCCCAGCCATCCCACGTTACACAAGGTTCAATATACATTAAGACAGGGCGTTACTGGTAACGCTAGCTATAAAGAGACGTAAATGATCTTTAAGACTACGGACTGAACGCCTGACCGTTGCCATCCCTGAGTGGCTTTAGGTCTTCTGTACTCCGAGTGGTTTCTTGTATGGTCGAATGAATTTATCTTGGTCGAATGGAATTGGGGTATCCGAGTGGGATAACTGGTCGAGTGGATTGCACTCCATGGTGACTTCAGTCGGTATCCTTTGTTGTACTTTGAATGTCCTTGACTCTAGGGTAGTGAACTTGGGTAGGACGTATAGGTCAGGCCTATGACCCTACCCTAGGTTCATGGCATCGTCATTAGCCCCCGAATGGATTGAGGTCCGAGTGAAAAAGAGAGTTGAAGTTGGTTCTGGCCCGATTCCATGCTTTGGAGGCATTTCACCGAAATCAGGGAGTTATGTCGGGGTTTCAACTTCGTTTCAATCGCCTTGATCAATACAGAGGTCGTCGAGTGAGTTTTGCTGATAGTCTTCGAGTGTGTTATGGTCCAAAATCTTCGGCGGGATTGGTCACTCTGCAGTTCCCGGATCTCCCGCGATTCGAAATTTTGGAGAAGCGCGCGGGCCGGAGCGTGCCGCAGTCATCGGAGTGGATAGGCAGGGTCACCTCGATCTTTGCGCCGCCTTTTTCGCCACGTATCGGGCGAGCGTCTGCTATGGGATATGATAAGATTGCTCGGGCCCATTCGTCAGCCACTCGGAAGCGGCCTCATAAAATAGCGCTCGGGTCGACGCAATGCACAGTGCGTCCCAATCGTCCTCTTCCTCCTCTGCTTCTCCACCGCGTCCTCCACCACCCTTGTCGTCTCCGCTCGCCCGTGCGCACTCCGCCGCCATGGGAAAGGACAAGACAGCGGCCTTGGAGCGCTCGAAGAAGGCGGCGACGGCGGCGAAGGGCAAGAAGACGACTCGGTGGTCGTCGTTGAGGTCTGGTTTGCCGCCTGGTTAGATCCAGGAGGACAGGATTCGATCTACGATCCAGAGGGAAGACTTAGAGGATCTGGCCAATGCAGGCTTGATTGCTCATGGATCTTGGAGGTTGCCGGGGAACGAGTCTGAACCTCAGCCGCATGAGGGTGAGTGCGTTCTTCTTGCAACCCATGTCGACCGCGGTTTCTCCCTTCCTCCGCATCCTTTTTCCGGGGTTTCTTGAACTTCTTTGGTGCTCAAATCCACCATTTCCCTCCAAACACCATCACGTATCTTCCTGCGTTTATCTCGATGTGCGAAAACTTCCTGGGTTGTCATCCACACTGGGGTCTGTTCAAGCATATCTTTACTTGCCAATCTCAGTCGGTGAAGAAAGCCCATCCGACTGACGAAAAGACGCATGTAATTCAGATGTGTGGGGGTCTAGGGATTTAGACGAGAGGTAGGAGTACTTTCCCTTCCATTACTCTTCCCGAGTCAGTTCGGGGATGGCAGTCGACCTGGTTCTATTGTAAGGACGTTCCGACTCCGGGTCAGTCGACCGGCCTTCCCCCTTTCACCATGGATCGACCTCGCTTACCTTCTTCGCTGACCGTGACTCCGGAGGAGAGGGGCGAGGTTTCACATTTAGTTGACCAGGTTGTCAATTTAGTCCGGGAGGGTGTAACCGGCATGGATCTGTTAGAGGTGTTCCTCAGTCGACGCATCCAGCCTCTCCAAGCCCGCGATCACTCGATGTGGTTGTACTCGGGTACCGAAGACACCGCTCGAATTCACCCAGAGGAGGTTGCTGAGGAGACGGTGGCTCAGTGGCTGTGGAGCATAACTGGGAACAAGGATAACCCCAGGGGGTCCAGGAGGATTCAACCATTTGACTCCAACCATGAGCAGGAAAAGGTCAGGTCCTTACCGATTGTTTCCATATTCTGACTTGCAACTGTCTTTGAATCCGACTGATGCTTGTTTAACTCATGTCTTGCAGATTTATACCGAGATGTACTTGATGCCCAACGGGGAGCAGTTCCATGAGGGAGAGGATAGTGATGCAGGGAGTGATGACTGGCAATCTGACGACGAAAGTGAAGATGAGAGTGAAGATTCCGATAGCAGTGAGGAGGTTGACTCGCCGCCCCACTCTGAGCGTCGCTCCAAGCAGACACACGAATTAGCGGGTGGACGTGGAAAAGCAGCTCCGCCAAGCACGCAAGTCCCAAAGCGCACTTGGACGTCCACTCTCGAGCCATCTGAGAAGGCTCCAAAGCAGGCCAGAGTCGCTACGCCCAAACCTCGGAAGGCCTTGCCCAGGATAAAACACTACAAGAAATATGTCAACTTATGACCTTCTGTCAGTGACCCTCGAAGAATTGGTCATAAATGTATGACCATTTTAGACCAATTGGTCAAAAGCTATTCAGGGGGCTCCAAACCCTAAACCATTGCGACCATTTTGGTCAGAAAGGTCGTAATTTCCATACACGAAATGGTCACAAAGCAAACAGTGCTAGTCCGCTGCCTTATTTCTAGTTGTTAATGACCAATATAGATGGTCATAGCCTTGTAGATTGTGGTGGGTTGTGATGACTAGGCGCCATCTCATCAGTTTTGCCTATGTGTCATGTCCATGTGGCAGTTTTTGCCCTAGGTTGTGAAGCAACCTATATTTCTATCATTCCCAAAATTCCCAAAAAATCTCAGAAATTCTTTGGGGCATATCTTCATCAAATATGTAAAAATCCTTCCTTTCCTAGTTCAAAACTAATTCAAAAATATTCATTTTCCTATTCTGTTCACAACAACACTTTATGAAGGAAGTGCTATTTATATATTCTTGATTGCCCTCGGAATTTTTGGGCACTCTTTCCTATCCAAATAATTACCGCATGACAAAATTCAGCTCCATTTGCCTAGCAAATCTTCCTCGGAAAATTTCCAAAGTTTTTGTCCACCTAGAAGCATTGTGAAGGAAGTACCTTTTTTATATCTCTAATTGACATGAAATTTATACAGTTCCTTCATATGCCCAAATTATCACCCTCCTCCAAATTGCAGCTCAGTCAAATCATCTATGTGATCGCAGGTTCAATTTATATTTTATGGCCAAATTGGCACATTGCAAAGCAAGTGTTATATAGACCCCTCCTATTACCCTCAAACTTTTTGGGCACTCTTCCATACCCAAATAATTACCACATGATAATATTCAGCTCAATTTTCCTAGTAAATCTTTCTCGGGAAATTTCCAAAGTTTCTACCTCGAGAGAAGCTTTGTGAAGTAAGTACTAGCTAGGCTTACCCAAATGATCTGAAAATTTACCAGCGCATGACCATACCTATGTAACTTACCTACACCAATTTTTAGCTCATTTCATTCATCCAATCTCTCTCACTAGTTTTCCCAAGTTTTTGTCCATAGAAGAGCATTGTGAAGGAAGTACTACTTTGGCATGTCAAAATGATATCAATTTTCTAAAATGCTTTCCTATGCCGAAATAACCATCCTCCACAAAAATTCAGCTCAATCCATTCATTATTTTGAGCCCAGCTTCAACATTCATATTTTTGTCCAGTGTGGTACTTTACAAAGCAAGTACCACCTAGGATCCTCCTTTTGAGCTGAAAATTTGTGAATACATTCTCCTTAGTAGATGATCATCCTCGGCCAAAACTCACTCCCATTGGCCATGTGCATTTCCCGTACCGCTAATCAAACACTTGGCTGCTTATTCATGTTTGAGCATCGATCGGTCTCCTCATGAGAATCTTATGTTGTAATTTTCTTCCTGGCACCTACCTGGGGAGTGCCCAACCCACTAGACATGCCTATGCCGCCCAGAACACATGGCAATGCCAGGGTCACGCGGTGACCACGCGGCGGGCATGCGAGCTTACGCGCTCTAGAGTTGGGGCCCTCGGCCACCGTCCAAACCTCGATGTCTCTCCATCAAACCATGTATTTCTGATTAAATAGATACTTATTTACCTAGAAATGATTTTTGGAAAAAATAAATAGCAAATTATGACGCAGCTGCAGTTCAAATTTGACCCGCTTCCAGCTGAATCGACGGGAATTTGTCTTTTTCACCAGAGGTGGATCAAAATTTTTGACACCCAACCATTTTGTCAATTATGCATTAAATATGGCCTAGTATTTTAGAAAATTGATTTGGTCCAATTTTGCAACAAATATATGGTAGGTCCTTCACAAAAAAAACTTATTTCAGGCACTCGGAAAATGGAAAATGGTTTTTTCGTCCAAAGAAAATGAAAACTTCCTTAGGCAACATTGTTTCCCATTCCAATATGCACCCTTGTGCACAAAATGAGATCATTTGAACAAACTATGCCATGAATGTGGCCATAAGATTGATCGTTTGACTTGAAAGCCATGAATCTTCACACTTGATAGCTCATTTCTGAGAACACTTTTTTAAAATAATTGCCATATTACAAGTTTGTTATTTTTCCTAGGAACTTGGCCACATATAATGACACAATGCGAAGGTTTTCCAATTTTTTGATTTTTTTTGAATTTCTTATGCCTGTTTCAAAATGCGGTCAAAACGGCGGGCTTAACCGCTCCTAGCTAGTGGTTGAATCTTGGAATTTTTTTGGTGTTTCTATGATTAAATAGATACTTATGTACCTAGAAATGAACTTTGGAAAAAATAAAGAGCAAACTATGAGGCAGCTACAGTTCAAATTTGACCCGTTTCCACCTGAATCGACGGCAATTTGTCTTTTTCACCAGAGGTAGATCAAAACTTTTTTCACCCAACCATTTTGTCAGTTGTGCATTATATATGGCCTAGTATTTTATAAAAATGATTTGGTCCAATTTTGCAACAATTATTTGGTAGTTTCTTCACAAAAAACCCTCCTTTTGGGCCCTCGGAAAATGAAAAATGAATTTTCCGTGCAAAGAAAATGAAAACTTCCTTAGGCAACATTGTTTGGAATTCCAATATGCACCCTCGTGCACAATATGAGATCATTTGAACAAACTATGCCATGAATGTGGCCATAAGATTGATCATTTGGCTTGAAAGCCATGAATATTCACGCATGATAGCTTATTTCTGAGAACACTTTTTAAAATAATTACCGTATTATAAGTTTATTATTTTTCCTGAAAACTTGGTCACATATAATGACACAATGCGAAGGTTTTCCAATTTTTTGATTTTTTTTGAATTTTTTATGCCCGTTTCAAAATGCGGTCAAAACGGCGGACTTGACCGTTCCTAGCTAGTGGTTGAATCTTGGAATTTTTTTTGGTGTTTCTATGATTAAATAGATACTTATTTACCTAGAAATGATTTTTGGAAAAAATAAAGAGCAAACTATGAGGCAGCTACAGTTCAAATTTGACCCGTTTCCAACTGAATCGACGACAATTTGTCTTTTTCACCAGAGGTGGATCAAAACTTTTTTCACCCAACCATTTTGTCAATTGTGCATTATATATGTCCTAGTATTTTATAAAATTGATTTGGTCCAATTTTGCAACAATTATTTGGTAGGTCCTTCACAAAAAAACCTCATTTGTGGCACTCGGAAAATGGAAAATGAATTTTCCGTGCACAGAAAATGAAAACTTCCTTAGGCAACATTGTTTGCCATTCCAAGATGCACCCTTTTTGCACAATATGAGATCATTTGAACAAACTATGCCATGAATGTGGCCATAAGATTGATCATTTGTCTTGAAAGCCATGAATCTTCACGCATGATAGCTCGTTTTTTAGAACACTTTTTTAAAATAATTTCCGTATTACAAGATTATTATTTTTCCTGGAAACTTGGTCACATATAATGACACAATGCGAAGGTTTTCCAATTTTTTGATTTTTTTTGAATTTTTTATGTCCGTTTCAAAATGCGGTCAAAACGGCGGGCTTGACCGTTCCAAGCTAGTGGTTGAATCTTGGAAAACTTTTGATGTTTCTCTGATTAAATAGATACATATGTACCTAGAAATGATTTTTGGAAAAAATAAAGAGCAAACTATGAGGCAGGTACAGTTCAAATTTGACCCGCTTCCAGCTGAATCGGCGGGAATTTGTCTTTTTCACCAGAGGTGGATCAAAACTTTTTTCACCCAACCATTTGGTCAATTGTCCATTATATATGTCCTAGTATTTTATAAAATTGATTTGGTCCAATTTTACAACAATTATTTGGTAGGTCCTTCACAAAAAAACCTCCTTTCGGGCACTCGAAAAATGGAAAATGAATTTTCCATGCAAAGAAAATGAAAACTCATTTCTCATAACACTTTTTAAAGATATTTGTCTTATTCCAATTCCAAGTTTGTTAGTTTTCCTAAAAAGTAGGTCAGATTTGCTGACACAATGAGAATGTTTTTTTTTGAATTTTTCATATCATAAAACTGTTTATATGATTCAACACCTTATTTTGACCAATTTAGATGGTCATAACGTTTACTGGGTTCTGATTGGTCCATAGGCATGTCACGCGGATCGCGCCTCCAATGCTGTCGGATGGCCCCGGATCCGACGGCAGCCCTCGTCCCCCTCACACTCTCATCCCTCTCACCCCCTCGTCCAAACTCCAAACCCTAGCGCCCCCGCACGCTGCCCCCCGTCGCACCTTACTCCCTCGTCCCCATCTCCACCGCCGCCACCGCGCCCCTCCCGATCCAACCCGCGCGGCAACCTACCTCGCCGCCCCCACCCGCTGCCCCTACCTCGTCGCCCCCACCCGCTCCACTCCGGGATCCATCCACCCAGTCATCTTCCTCCTTCTCCTCTCTGTCTCTCGATCCAACCCAAGCACTGCCGCCGACCCTTCCCAACCCCGGCCTCGTCCAGCGCCGGCGACCCCTTCTCTCCCTCCCTTCCTCCACCTCCAGCAGCGGATCCACTCGAGCAGCATCTCAGGCCGCCGTCAGATCCACCCTCCTCGCGCTGGACGGAAACCCTAGCCGCCCGTCCATGGCGACCCACCGCAGCACCCAAAGGCCTCGACGACGGCGGTATGGTATGAACCCCCCCTCCCCCATGTCTTCTTCTCCTTCAAACTCCCTCTGTCTCACCCCCGTCTCTGTCTTTGCCTCTTCAGGTAGGAGCAACGGCGACCAGCGACGGCCATGGCGACCCACCGCAGCCTCCAAGACCTCGACAACGGTCGGTGCTACGGTATGAATCCCTCCTCCCCCTTCTCTTCTACTTCTCCTTTTTCTCAACGTCCCCCCTAACCCCAATCTCGTTTCGTCCCTTCCCTTCTTCTCTGTAGGTGAGGTACAGCAACCAGCGACGGGACGACGCCTAAATCCACCGGTACAGGAGAGCAGCCATGGAATGGAAGGTCCGTTCCACCCGTTCTTCCCCGCTTGATTGACTCTATCTAAGAGTTCTTCGGTTTCAAGTGGATTTTCTTCTGGGCTCCATAAGTCAAAATGGAGACCGCCACCACATGGTATGTGCTGTCGTTTTGCTTTCATGCGTGTGTGGCCATGGCCTTCTTTAGAATAGGGGTGCCACTGATCTACTAGAACTGAATTGCTCCCCTGTTTTGCTGTGGTCGTATGCTCTGTGGTCACTGATGCGTGCTGCATACCTGTAGATTAGGACCAAAATTTGAGCAGTTTCAGTCGTGCAGATTATAACTGAATCATGCCCTGCTTTGTTGTAGTTGTATGATCTTACTGCTGAATTGATTACTGTATTGTTCAAACTGAAGTCTTCCAGTTGGCTTGCTACAATGTAGTATATCACTGTACTTCAGACTTATTGTAGTATTTAGGCCTGGGCGCTTTGGAATTTAGCTGTAGTATTTTACAGAGATAGGATTTGCCCTTTCCTTCATGTGGTAATTTTGTAAGTATGAAGAAACTGGTTAGTTTTGTCATGATATCCTTCCACTTTATTTTCTTTTTGCTTTTTAATGTTTTCCCTATTTGCTTTTTAACATTGGATACCATGTTGGTCTGCTAGTCTAAAACAAACAGAAATTGAGTTGCATGTCCAACACAACCACAGAAAGAAACACTAGCAGCACTACTACCTATGCTTGATTTCTGCAGTAAACATGTTATCTGAAATTCTGTAATGATGTTAACTGATGTGAGTTTGTGCACTTGATGTTTTATACTTGGAAGACAAATGAACTTGTTTTGGTTATATCTCTCCCTGTTAATTATGGGTGATTTCCTTCTTGCAAATTATATATGTTCTGTTTTGAGCTATCTCTCTTCCTGGTAATAAAAGTATGTGCATTGGTTGATATTTAGTATTCGTATGTCTAGTTCACGATGATGGTCACTTGCGGTAGAGGCACCGATATTTTGGTGTCTAGATATTCGTCGCCGATAACTAAGCATGCAATGCTTGTATATACCCAGTTTTTACTGCCTAGTAGTGAGCACACCTAGCCCCAGTCACCTACTTCAATCAAAGAAACTAAGAATGTACATAATAATTTGAAAAGTATCTCATGCTTGATGCTCATACACTTACAGTCTCTTTTATTCTACCAGGACCTTTGTTTGTTTCTGTGAGCTTACCTCTGTGGCTAGCACATATCATATGTGATCCATGATGTCTCTTTTTCGCCCACTGAAGCTTGGAGCAAAGTGGCATATTACTTTTGTGATAACTGAGAGAACTGCGAGGCTTTCTTTTCTACTTTGGCATATAATATTAGAATTAATACTGTTTTTATTTGAAATTTGTTATTAGGCTATTAGTGCGAAACTTCCAAGTTATAACTATCCCTGCATTTCTTACTCCAATTGTGAAAGGACTATATATAGTCTGTGTGCTTCTGTGAATATATTTGAGTACATTTTTATCATGCTGCTGTAATATGTAATGTAGTTTTCGAAGCATGTCTGCTGTTGTAATTCAATATTTATATGCAGCAACAGATTATCCAGTACTGTTGCCTACATGCTTCTGGCCGTTGATACTTTTCATTTTTCTCAGTTCTACTTGCTTCGGATTGCTTCCTCCCTGACACCCTGATCCAGATGACGGCAACAGTGATGGCGTCCACACTCAAGCGTGCCTAACTCTCCATCTATAACTGGTCTGTCTTCTTTGGACGGTTAGTTGCTTCCTCCCCACTTTGAAATCTCGATCTCCTTTCTTGTTGATGGGCTTGTTGAATGATTCGTATATGTGTGGATGTAGGGTGCAGGTGCTCTACTACACGCTGCTGGATAGTTTACCTGGACGTGTACGTCGCCAGTCGAGAGGCGTCTCCAGCTTGCGCAGACCGCCATCTGGCTCTATCATTGATCAATTATCTGTTACTTGCCGACGTGCTTTCTAGGCCGCTAGTTTTGTATTTTGCCTATAACTGCATGAGTCATTCTCGCTGAAATGACATGATTTAGCTTTTAGTTCTTCTGGCCAAACATGTGTTTTAGCCTTTTGCCTTTGCTTATCAACAGTTGGTTTGCTTGTTTTTGAGCTACTGCCACTTTGAGCTGATGTAGGCATGTAGTTATTTATTGCAACTGAGCTTCTATATTGCATTGTTGGACCATTGATTGCCACCTCTTAGATTTACTGTCAGATGGAGTGGATAAATTTGCACCCAGCTTACTAGTAATCTGAGCACTTTTTAGTTTAGTCAGGTAGGATTAGAGTGAAATGATAATGTAGGAAGTACGTATCATAAATATATGAAAGGCTACAATCCTTGAGAGAACCTGGTTCTACTTTTGCAAATGCTCAGTTTACTCATGATATGGTTTCTGTAGCTATGTGATGCAACATACATATATACTGCTGCCTTGGAACAGTAATAAAATATGAATATGTGCTATTTGCTAGCAGTCCTTCCCTTTCCAAGATACATGAAAGTGCAGAGACTATCAATCCGAAAATATGAATATGTACATTTTGTTCTCATTTCTCAGTTTTGGCGCCTCTTGTTGATGCAGGTGCACGTGACTGTTGTTGAGGACATGGTGTTCTTTTTGGCGCGCCCAAGTATTGGGTGATGCTTGCCTGCATGGTTACTGCAGCTCCAGTTCATCCCTCATGTCAAGTTTCGCCAGCGCGAGGCAAGCGACCGAGGTGGCTGTTGCTGTGACCGAAGATCAGAAGAAGCTTGGAGATGTCCACAATAGTTTTGGTGCCTCTATATTTGTTTCTGATTGTATGTACACTTGATGGATCATGCAGATGTGCTGTTATGAGTTTCATAGAGTGATTTTTGGATTTGATCATTTAATTGTGAGAATTATTTATTGTTTGCTGTTGAAATGTGTAAAATTGAAATCTGTGAATGAAAAAGGTTGAATGTTCGTCTATTGGATCGAATAATATTTGGGCTCTAAAAAGGCTATGGCCCAAACAATAGTGGACTGGAATATTGTGCATTTATGAAAAACAAAAAAAAGGCTGAATGAAACGGAATGCAAAATGGCCTAAGCCCAGAAAATAAAAAGGCCGAATTGTAGGGCTTGGCCCATGAACCTGATCAAAATTTGATGGAAAAAAACACAAATAGGCTAAATTAATGGGCTCGGCCCATGTAAAACACCTAATCGGACCGGGCTGAATCTTGTGCCACGTCAGCTTGCCACGCTAGATGCCTACGTGGCCTGGGGAGGTTGCTAGTGACCAAAACGCCACAATAGGAATATTTTGGTCATAAACGTCTACGACCATTCCAGAAGAAAGGTCGCTATAGTCAGTTTACGACGGCCAGCTTTTGACCTTATGTTTTTGGTCACAAAAAGGTCATAAATGGAAATTTGTGACCATTCAGTGACCAATAGTGGTGGTCACAAGTTGACATATTTCTTGTAGTGAAAGTGAATGTGCCTGCTGCATCAACGCGAGTGTTACCTCTCTTTGTGTTTGTTAAGAATGTGAACTTCTTTCCTTGTTTGAACGATTGGAGTTGGGAACTTTCAGTGCTGCTACCTCCGGGACGTCTATGGACATCGACAAGGAGCGGGAGGACATGGAAACTGCGGACGCAACTACTTCCCGAGCAGGTACGACTCTTTGGTCACGTTTCGACTTTGCCAATTGTTACGCCGGTCGACTGAACTACTGACGTCGAGCATCTTGCAGCACCAGCGAATGTTATCCATCTTCCAGATGATGATGATGAAGAAGCGCCTCGAAGGAACACAGGGAGAAAGAGAAAGACTCTCAGCAAGAAAGTGCTAGCCAACAAGACGGCCCACTCGACATTAGCATCAGAACCAGTCGTTCCGCGACTTGGTGGTCCAGTTCAAACTTCAGTTTCCTTTGCTGATCCCTTGTCGACTGACCAGCCCTCGGCGTCGACTGCTCAGATTCCTGGCCCCATTGCACCACCTTGATATGTCTCCAACGTATCTATAATTTTTGATTGTTCCATGCTATATTATATTCTGTTTTGGACATTAATGGACTTTATTATACACTTTTATATTATTTTTGGGACTAACCTATTAACCGGAGGCCCAGCCCAGAATTGTTGTTTTTTTGCCTATTTCAGAGTTTCGTAGAAAAAGAATATCAAACGGAGTCCAAACGGAATAAAACCTTCGGGAACGTGATTTTCGGAACGAACGTGATCCAGAGGCACTACAAAAAAAATACACTTCCGTGATGATACGTGTTTGTTACAGTAGGTCGCGTTTTCTGTCATGCATGTACATCCATGACAAATTTATGACAGAATCAAGATAGTCATACCTGTGTTGTCGTAGAAGTGTTCCATGACATTACCAAAATTATCATCACGGAAGTGTCCACTCCCATGACGATAAATCTCGCGTCACAGAAGTGCTTTCGTCAAGGGTGACCGACACGTGGAATCCACCGTAACGGAACGCCGTTAAGCTATCGGGTCGGGTTTTGGATCCGATAACCCGTTAACAGCCCCGACTAATGGGGATTTTCCACATGTAAAACCATCATTGGTTGGAGGAAACACGTGTCGGCTCATCGTTGGGACAGATGTCAACCACTCATTGGACGGAAGGCGCCTATGATACATCGACACGTGGCACGGCCCAACAGAGGCCCATTCCTATGAAAAGGCCGGCCCGTTTGACTTGGGTCAAAAGCTAGCGGGCCGTCCCATGGAAAGCCTGTTAACGGCATGTTCGAATATAGCCCATTTACAGCCCGATAACCCAAGGCCCGTTACGCCCTATCCGAATTAGGCCCAGTAGCGTCATCTGGGCCATCCAATATGATTCCAGCCCGTTTTTTCACTTCTGGCCCATGTATGGCCCATGACGTCTTTCGGCCCATATGAGGCCCTATGTAACTCTTGGCCTACTAACGGCCCGTGGTGAAACTGGCCCGTAATGAATAGTGTATCACTTTACACCCATTAACGGCCCGTGGTGAAATTGGCCCGTAATGAATAGTGTATCACTTTATACCCATTAACGGCCCGTTATTCTGTTGGGCCGTTTCCAGCCCATGTTATCTTTCGGCCTTCTCAGAGCCCATTTATTCTTGGGCTCATTTACAGCATTCGTTTACTTACGGCCCGTTACTGTCATTTTCTGCTTGTGGGCCAAATTCAGCCCGTGGTTACAGTCGGCCCGTTTGTGGTCCGTTAATACGTTGGGCCGATTTCATAGCGTCATCAAATACGGCCTATTAACGATGGCCCGTTATGGTCGGCCCATGAACGGATGATTCCAACTCTAGCCCGGTTATGGCCATAATGCGGTCTGTTTGGCCCATGTTTGGCCAATCGATTATATGGCCCGTATAAGGCCCATTGATAATACGGCCCGCAGAAGGCCCATTGTTTCTACGGCCCGTAGAAGGCCCATTGTTTCTACGGCCCGTAGAAGGCCCACTGTTTCTACGGCCAGTAGGAGGCCCAGTGTCACTACAGTAAATATTAGCCCATGGTTATTGTGGCCTAGTTTAAAAAAATAGGTTATTGCAGCCACTAGCTAACCGCGGAAAAGAACTGCAATGACTACAAGCAAACAAATAAACAAGACAACAAGGAAATAAATAAGCAAGCAACTAACGCTAGGCTATCACGGCTATTACACATATTACATCCACTGGGCATCAAAGTTCGCCACCAGTGCAAATATAGGGAACAAAGCAGCATATCATATACACTGGTTGTCAAAGTTGGCGACCAGCGCAAATAAACACCGCAGCAAAACAAATCCAGAACTGAAACCACTTCAGAAGATCTCAAGAAACAATATCCTAGGTACCCATAATGCTGGCAAGATGCTTAGCAAGCTTATTAACTTTCTCTTGTTTGGCGCTTAAATCCTCCAGCGCTTGCTGTTGCACCAGAAAATATGCATCTGAATTCTGCAGGGACTTCCTCAGTCCTTCAGCTTCCTGTCGCAGCACATCTGATTGATGTCTTTCAACTTGAAGTTGAGACTCAAGAAGACGAACTGATTCAGGCAGCGTGTTCGAAGAGCTTGTGCCAGCAGTAGCGGCCAGTAACTCGAACACTACATCAAGACAGGACTTTTGGGTTCCCTCACTGTCGTCAAGATAGTTTTTATTAGCTTTCTTGGAGACCAACAGGGATGTCTCACTATCTTGAACCTTATCTGCATTACTTCCTTTACCATTGGATAACGCGGTACTGTTCTCCAATATTTTGTCCGCATTCTAAAAGAGAAACAAGCAGACACATCACATGTTTACCATGTTGTATATGAAACTCATTTTGGTAAATGAGTTCAGTAGTAAAGTGGATAGGATAACAACATGAAACAAACATATATCTATGTACCATGGTCACTTTATGGTCTATATCATTCTAGTTTTTGTTGCCAAATCAAGATAGAGACACAGTTCAAATAATATTTGTTCAAGACAAAGCAGAATAGACAGAATATAAGTGTGGGTAACTATAGAGCAATAACAACACTTGTAATGTGCATGACATGAGAACATAACTGTTTATTCAATTGAAACTGAAATCAACATAGAGCAGGTTACAACAGCAAACCAGTTAAAGAAACAGGTTTAAAACATACCTGTTGCGCCATTGGAGTTTTAATTCCATCCTTCAAATTTGAAAATAGTTGGTATGAGTAAATACAGTCATGCAAGAGCAAAGGAGTATGAACCATAGCTACAGAACCTGACCTGAGAACAAATCGTCTTCTCCTTTAAGCATTGAGTTGGGATTCGGAGTGGTGGTCCTCGTGCTTTGGGCACTGCAGTTCCCTTACTAACTGCTTGTGTTTGGGTGCTCTGTGGTGGAGACGGTGCTGTGTCAACTGGAACTGGGTTACTATCTGCCGGGGTTGGGGTTAGAAGGGGTGTAGCTGGTTCTCTGTCCAACTGGGTAGGGGTACAATCTGCGAGAGTCTGGGTTATGTGTGGTGGATCTGGTCCTTGGGCAAGTACAACCGTGGTTCTATCTGCATCAACTGGTAGCACTATCTTTTCTGAAGACCGTGTTGTTACTCCCTTAGATACTGCCATCATGCTCTCCAATTCAAATGGCTGATAAACAAGAAAAGTAATTGAAAGTATAGACATTGTATGATAGACAGGTGCAATGGATAGTGGGGAATAAAAGAGGGCATGAAATAATTCATATTTATGTTGTCTAACCAAACAGGATAGCATGACACAATTTCACATATATGATGGCTAACTAAACAGGATAGCATGACACAATTTCACATTATGATGGCTAACTAAAAAAGATGGAAAGACATAGTTCAAAATATGAGACTATGTAAACAGGATGACATGACATAACTATATAATGTGTTTATTAAATAGGTTGGCATGCCATAATTCACATACATTCACGGATAGAATGCCATAATTCAAAATATGATGACTGTAAACACTAAACAGGATGAGATGATATAACTATATGATGTCTTTATTAAATGGGTTGCCATGCCATAATTCAGATAGATGATGTGTATGTCTATGTAAACATGATGGCATGATATAATTCAAATATATGATTTATATAGTAAGAAAGTAAGCAGATGGCAATCCATATATGATGTAAAAACTAAGCAATGCAAGACAACATGCATGACATGGGTAATATAACCCTGCCAAGTTTGAGCATAGACCTCAGGGGGAAAATAGGACTGGTCATCAGTCTCTGAATCCTCCTCTGAGGAGCTCTCTGTAACCAGCAAGATGTCTGCTTCAGCAGGTAGCATTGTCTGCTCTGAATACCTTGTTTTCACTCCAGATACTTCCGTCACCGCTTCAAATGGCTGATGCACAGGAAGAGTAGTTGAATATACAAACGTTGTCGACAAATGGAACACGTAATACAAAAAAATGATAGCATGATATAATTCACATAGATGATGATTGGCTAAACAACATGGCATTGCATAATTCACATATATAATGCCTTTGCAACAAGATAGCATTGTATAATTCACATATATAATGTCTTGCAACAAGATGGCAATGCATAATTCACATATATGGTAATTAGACACTGAACAGGTGGCATTCACACAAAGCATGTCTAAACTAATCAAATGACATAGCAATGCGAGACACCATACGCATGATATGAGCAACATAACCCTGCCAAGTTAGAGCATACACCTCGGGGGGGGGGGATAGGACTGGTCATCTGTCTCTGAGTCCTCCTTTGATGAGCTATCCGTAACCAGCGAGATATGCGCTTCATCAGATAGCATAGTCTGCTCTGAAGACCTTGGTTTCACTCCAGAATTTGCCATCACCGTGTCAAATGGCTGATGCACACGAAGAACAGTTGAATGTAATAACATTGTTGACAAATGTAATATGTAACGAAAAAAAGGATGGCCTGATATAATTTACATATAAGATGACTGGCTAAGCAGGATGGCATTGCAAAATTCACATATATGATGCCTGGCTAAACAAGATGGCGTTGCATAATTCACATAAACGATGAATAAACTAAACAGATGGCATTCGCACAAAGGAGGTCTAAACTAAGCAGATGACATATTTGATGTATAAAGTAAGCAATGCAAGACACCATATGCATGATATAACCAACATCAGCATGCCAAGTTAGAGCGAAGACCTCAGGGGGTAAATAGGAGTTGTCTTCTCCTTCTGAATCCCCCTCAGAACAGATATCTTCCTCTCGATTACAATCCGAAATGCGTGGAGGGGGGGCTGCCTTTGCGCCTACCATGGAGCGACGTCTGCCTGAAATTTTATTGCCACGCAAGGCTCATCTCTTTTGCTCTACATGTTTAGTTCCATTGTTTACAATAACTGTTATGCATAGGAATAAAACATAGTGAGATTATGTAAGGAGTGCATGCAGAAATCCAGAGTGATGGTAGCAACCTATGGATAGACCCAAAACCAATAATAGCAGGCAGATAATGGCTTCAGTTAAAAAATACAGATAATGGCTTCTTAACTGTTTGTTTCCCACCCAACATGAAACTCATAGTAGACACCGGGGATTAACCAGATAGTAGATAGATACTATTGATAGCGGCCCCGATATGTACCCCACAACCATTTAAAAACTCAAGTTTGACCATTAGTTTGGAGCTGACTCAGAGTCTAATCGGTGAACATGATGATAAAGTAGCATGTAATATTAAGCGATGCATAACGTAAGCAGACACGAAAGAGTGCGACCTCTCTTGCGGACCCGTGTAGTCCTCGAGGTCATCTGCTCGGTTGATGATGGTAGTGCAGTTTTCGTGGCTGCCAGCGGCGGGGAAGAAGATCTGAGGCGGCGAAAGACAGTCTAGAGGCCGGATCCCTGCTGTGCTGGACCCTTCTGTCGTTGGAGCAGCTGAGCTGGGGTGGACGACGGCGCAGCAGGAGCGGGACAAACCACGCAAGGTTTTCTTTGACAACTATCTGTAAGAGAAGTAATTCTGTAAGGGCTCGTTTGAATTGGAGGATTCCAACAATGCAGTGATAGGAAATAGACAGGAATAGGATAGGAACGCATGTGCAAAACAGAGAATTTAAAAACACATGATTTCTTCCAATCTGGATGTTTGATTCACAACAATTGGAAGATCACGGGATGCAAAGAAGCATGGTGAGATTAAGTCAAACCACAAGAAAATGTACGGTTATAATGCTATTATGCTACTATCTCTTAGTCTTGTGCTTCATGAATAGGAATTTGAAAAGGAGGACAAGTGAAAATTAAAATTCCTACGTTTTTTCTTTCAAGGAGACACTAAAGGAACAAATCCGTGTGCTCAGTGGACAATATATATAACATGTAGAGTAAAAAAGAGATGCAACAAGTGTACAACCTCTTTGCCGAAGCCATGTCGATCTCAGCGTGATTGGGTTGGCCGGTGAGGATGCTCCGGCTGACTTGGCTGTCGGAGGAGGGGAAGAAGATCTTAGGCGTCTGGAGATGGAGCCCGAGGTACTGCTCCGCTGTGATGGAGGGTTTCGTCGTTGGAGCAGCTCATATGAGTTGTACGACGCCGAGGCTGAAGCAGGACAAGAGAGACAACGAACAACGTTAACCTGAGTGGAATTCTAATAGCATCTCCAATACATGACGTAAATACATAACCACAAAGTGCTAGATGTAAAATACATCAGCCGCTCATCTCTGAACTTAACTGTCGAAACTGAATTTAACTGTCGAAACTGAACTTAACTGTCGAAACTGAACTTAACTGTCGAAATTGAACTTAACTGTCGAAACTGAATTTTGCTGTCAAAACTGAACGCACTAGCAAGGTGAGGCTACACGTCGGTCGACTGACTTTTTCATCTCTGGTCAATTGACTTTGCAGCCGTTGGATACGAAATCAAGGGCCTGCGGTTCATCTCAACATCCACCCCCCTGAGCCGGCCAAACAGCAGCCCCCCGCCGCCCGCGGCTGGCGGTGCGCCACCCCGTCCGCCTCGAAAACACTCCCCACCACCGGTCCGCCGCCGCCCCGGCCATCCCTCTAGGCCCCCCCCCCGTGCCGAGCTTTTTCCCCGGCGATCCCCACGCCACCGCCCCGCCAACGCCCCACCACCGCCGGCGACCACCGCCCCCATCCTGAACCCTAAGATAGATAGTGGGGTACCTCTCCAGCGAGCCCCCTCCCCGTTGCGGCTGGTTCTTCCTTCACCCCGGCGGCATCGGAGTGAAGTGTAGCTAAATCGGAGCAGCATCGCAAGCAAGAGCAAGAGCGAGAGCAGCAGCACAAGCAAGAGCAATAGCAAGAGCAGACCGGGCAGGGGACCGAGAGCAAGAGCAGAGCAGCAGCAGGTCCTACTGATGTGGACATCGCCGCCGAGGGAGCGATGCCATGGAGGAAGTGGCCGGCGACGCCGCCGTGGATGGAGCCGCACCGTGTCGGGTCGGGACCGAGCGCTGGCAGCATCGTGAGATTGAATCAAGAAGAAAATGCGGCGATTAGTGTACAACCTCTTTGGTGGCACCGATTAGGCTGCATCTTCATCCGAGGAAACGGTGATGATGATGCTCTTCCGGTGGTGCAGGTGAAGACGGCGGTGTGGGAATGGAGGTGGCGCGAAAGATGAGGGGAACATCGGGGCAGCTCCTTGGAGGTGGAGGACGGGGTGGCTGAACCGACGGGACGATGAGATCGATGACGGATCCTCATCCTGTACGGTGGATGAGGGACGTCGAGGTGTTGCTGTGGACGACGTCGTCGGGGAAGAGGCTCCGGCTGGGTGGCGGATGGAGCAGGGCGTGGGGTTTCGTCGCGGGTTTTCGCGGCCTCGCTATACGAATGGGTGGGCGGATGGGATGGCAGTGGGGAACCATGGCTTAGAGACGCGCTTTTCTGAAATGTGGGGTAAGTTACGAAAGTACCCTCACCGATTTGAGGCGGTTCTTTTGGTTTAGGGGTACCACAGGCATTTCGCGTGTCGGGATTTCACAGGAGGTGGGAGTTTTCGCGCGCGTTGTAATTTCGGAATAGCAAGGCACGGGTTGAGATGGAGGGAGTTGTCGGAGCACAACGAGACAAAGATATATCTTAAATATTTCGGGCTAACAAGGTGCGGGTTGAAATTTCCGGACAAGCCTAACGTGTACTGTACCAAATCAATGCGCCCTACAAATGTCATTCAAAACTTTGAATTCATGTTATGTTCAATTAAAATATTTCTCTACGTGTATAATGCATGCAACCTACTACTCAAATGAACGTTTTAGTGCATTCCAAATGTATATACTACCGCTTCAATATGAACTAAATTTGAATTCATTTCTCTATTTGAATAAGATCTACAGTAATGATTGTTGTGAAGTCAAAGCATTTGAATTCGTTTTCTATGTTTTAATAAGATCTACAATCATCATTATTGTCAAGTTAAACCATCGTTTGTGTATTATCTTCACAGCACACCACATGATTAGTCTCGAGTTACATATGAACTATGTGTACTATATGAACTCGAACTAGATTTTTTGAATCCACTTTATTTTGATTTCAAATCACATTACATTTCTAGCTCTAGCTAGATCTTCATAATCTAAACCATGTCTCATATGTATAATGTGTTTATCACATTATGTATGGTGCCCCGCCCCCTACGCCTACAAGTATTTAGATGTGAGTTGCAAACAGCACACATTACCACAAATTCAAATAAAATGTGAGAATGTTCGATAGATAGTATTGTTTAGATTGTTCGATATTTAGTTGTAAGCTGCAAACGCCACACATTATCACAAATTCAAATAAAATGTGAGATTGTTTGATGTATAGTATGGTTTAGATTGTTCGGCATTTAGCTGTGAGTTGCAAACGCCATGCATTATCACATTATGGTATAACATGTGCACAGCACGTGTATCACCGCTATATCCATGCATGCAATGTTTAAAACACTATGATCTCCCATGTGGTGGACGTGCAGCAATTCATTCGGTTTCATATAGCCAGAACGATATATACTGCACTACCATTATTTCTCGACTTCCCGAAGAGGCGAAGAGCCAATCGCAAGGTTAATATTTTGGAGATGCCAGGCGCAAGGTTATAGGAGAACGAGTAGTAGGTGCCGCGTCATTTATAAATAAAGTTTTTTTCTTCAGTGGCACGTACGCAATATGATAGGTTCATATGGAGAGAAAAGGAAACCGCTCCACTATATACATAGTCAGGACGGGCCAGCCTACATGGTTGCTTGCCGGGGTTGCTCTCTTCACACCCTCTCGTACAAAACGACTGTGGCCACATCTCTAACATCCCGGCGGATCACGTCCTCTTGGGGAAGGGGTGGATGCTTAGTGTAGATGCGGTGGCCGTCGCCGACGGCGAAAACCCACCATCGGCACATCCCGATCAGGGGTCCCCGCCGTTCTCTCTCACAAAGCCAGTGAGGTTGCCTTCGTCCCTTGCTCACTGCCGCGACGCGGGCAGTTGCCGCCTCCCGCCGCCCTCCTCAAGGTTGAGCTACGTCCCTCAGGTACAACTCCCTTTACAGCCGGCTTGCACCACTGCTCCAGCTGCCCACATCACTCCCTGTGGATATTTCTCTACTTCTTTGCCCCGCACATACCTCTACTGGCTTCTACGTACTGTATTTGTGATGAGTTTATATCTCATCAACTAGTCCCAGTAATCTTATTCTAATCACGCTTGTTCAATTTCTTTGCCACAAGGATGCTCATCTCGATTTTGGTGAAACTGCACAAAATGATCCGATGGTCAAAAGGTTGCAAACTTCATTTATTAGGAAGCTCGAACGTTGCCAGCAAATTGAAGCCTGGTCAGGGTTCATGGTTCAAGGGCTAGGGACTGCATGGGTCGTTTTTTTCTTTAGCTGCCTCTGTTCCAAAATAAGTGTCAACTTTAGTAGTAGTACAACTTTGTACTAAAGTTTGCACAAAGTTGAGAAACTTATTTTGGAACGGAGGGAGTACATATTTTTATGATCTGTCAATCATTGAGATGCAATAGCATGCATGTTAGTCTCCTTTGTATTTGATGAAATGTTGCAACGGGCAACCTTGGACGCAAGATACATGTAACAGAAGCTGGAAGCTTCATAGCATTGTACAAATTTATCTCGCTGATAAATTACAGTACGTACTATACTAGTACTTCCTCCGTTCCTAAATATAAGTCTTTGTAGAGATTTCACCATGAACCACATGCGGATGTATATAGATGCATTTTAAGTGTAGATTCATCCATTTTGTTCCGTATGTAGTGGAATCTCTACAAAGACTTACTCCCTCCGTCTAGGTGTGTAAGTCATCTTACGTTGTGCACCGCAACCAAGGTGGAGAGGAAAACAAGAAAACTTAATGTCTTTTTTGCTAATTAATAGCATGCATGCAATGAACTAACCACTGCATGTCATGCTTGGTAGTCTCAAGTCATTGAAAACATGCACGACTCACATCTCTTATTGGTTGATATGTCACAAAACAAGAAACGAGGAGGGAGTTAATGTATCGTGCCTAAGTGTTTTGGGATTATTTGGTTTTCGTAAGGTGACTTACACACCTAGACGGAGGGAGTATCTACTAGTAATAGCTAGCCCCCACTACTAGGAATTCTCTATCCTCTCCTTGAGCCACGTCATCAAAATTGATGTAGCCGTAAGATGAAGTAAATCAGTCCAGAATAGCCGTCTGATCTAGACGTTGAGAGGCTCCGCACTAAGCCACATGCAAGCATGCAGAAATACCGTGCCACATGCATGTGAGTGGGTTTTAAATCACATCAACATGTCTGCATGCAAGCATGCACTGGTAGCATGCATGTAAGTGAGCTTTTAAGTCCCATTAACATGTCAAAAAGAAAAATATAATCCCATTATGCAGTAGGAGTTGGCTGATCTTTTTTCCTTACGTGGGATGATCTAAATGATGATGGGAGTTTATTTAGTTTGGCTACCACATTTGTCATGCGGTTATAGAGTTTTTTTGTTCTATGAAATCGATAATTTTGCGCAGAGAGATATACCGCTGTTCCGCGCCAACGCGCGGGGACTCATCTAGTAATATTTAGGAATGGAGGGAGTACTATGTAAAGAGTTAGGTGTCGCACGGTGATAGTGTGAGGTGGGCCATGTAATCACTGAGACTGCGTGTTTTCACCGCTCTTGCACGCCTTCGCCATAAGAATGGAGAAAATTGTAATCTAGTAGTAGTATACCTCCTTTCGCCAAAAGCGTGGGACATCCAGCAGTCCTACCACCTCAGTAATAAAGACCAATGAGCCGTCAAATCACATAGACCCAGTAGTAAGTTGGACGGACGAATCAACCATCACTCTTGCGCCAGTGAGAGGTCGCGTCCGCTCTGCCCGGGCATGAATGCGGCACCGATTCTTTGGATCGGCATTGACCGTATCGGGCGGGAAGCGCGCGCGGGCGATGGAGGGGCTTTGGGTGGGCCAGGCTGGTCAGGAGCGAGCGTGGCAGCTGTCCGTATGTCCCTACCGGACACGCCCAGAAACGAGAGGATGCACCGAGTTTCGCGGCTAAAATCGTACACTACACAACATCTCTCTGTAGGAGTAGGTCGATCTGTCGCTCTCTCTAACACACACATGGTGTTAAACACACACACACACACACGCACGCACACACACACACACACCTTGGTCCCGTTGCACCTTCTAACGTGACTTATTACACCTAGACGGAGGGAGTAGTAAGTATACGAGATACGGTGGCACACTGACTTAAGTCGAATACAAGTGCCCAAGATTTGTGTGCATGTTATAATAAGGATTCACTTAAAATAGTATGTGAGCGAACAGAGGGATCAATTGGACAGTGTTCCCGAGCAGTAGCGAGATGTGTGAGGTAAGATACACCGCTGGCTGGTGGGACCCAACGTACTACGTGGAGAGAGGTAAGGTGTCTAAGGCTGCATTATTTCTGCACCACTGTGGATAGTATTACCACCAAAGCCACATGACACGATTATGATTGAAATCCCAATGACTCCCACACACACAAAAAAACACGGCATGCTTGTCACACAAATGCAGGAATGTATAAAAGGTTATTTCCCTCTCGTTGAACATAACGGGAGGGTTGTGTAGCTGGTTAGCCTGTTCGCTCATCAAACTTGAGGTCTCGGGTTCGATAATTACACTTGAGCATAATTTGTGCCACGAGGATTCTTTGACTGGTCAAAATGTTTTCTAGGGTTTGCACGCTTCACACTCTCTCTCCAATATATATATACATGCTAGCTGGAGCCTCAGTGCTTGTAGTTGCTCTCTTCACACTCTCTCTCCCTCTCCCGCTGGAGCCTTAGCGCTTGTAGTTGCTCTCTTTACACTCTCTCGCCCTCTCCAGATCTAAACAAGACTTCATTGGCCTCTCTCTCCCCTCACTGCTGCTCAAAGAGCCGGCAGGATCCGTCCACTGGAAAGGGAAGGAGGCTTAACGCTGTCGCCGTCGGCGAGGGACTACCGGCGCAGCTATTCACTTTCCACCCAGCGGCGGCGCGGGAGGGCCTCCGACCCCTTCTTCTTCGCCGCCGTCCCGTCGCCTACCGAACCACGCCCCAAGAACCTTAAGGTATAATTTACTTACTCCACATGCATTGCTCTAGCTGCATGTATACCATGAATCTAGGACGTGGTTCAAAGAGGAAAGGAGTGGGAAAAGTTGTTTATAGCATGAATCTAGGACGTGGTTCAAAGAGGAAATGAAGGGGGAAAGTTGTATAGCATTAATCTAGGACGTGGTTCAAAGACGAAAGGAATGGGGGAAAGTAGTGGGGAAAGTTGTATCGCATAAATCTAGGACGTGGTTCAAAGAGGAAAGGAAGGGGCGAAAGTACTAGTTCAAAAAGGAAAGGAAGGGACAAGGCTGTAGAGTTTGAGCAGGACTAGATTTGCTGCGCTCACATAGGGAAAGGTGTCTAAAGATAACAAAACTGGGGCCAACACAAATATGCTCCTTGGTTGTTTGTTCTTTGTTGCAACAGAGTGTGCATGACCACAGTACATCGGTAGATGCACATGGTGCTGGTGCGTCCACTGTCCGGTGCAACTCATTAGCTGTTGTTAATCTAAGGCCCTGTTTGGTTAAAAACTCCCTAGTCCCTACCTGCTGGGTTCCAGGGACTAAACATGGACTATAGGTGATTAAATGACATGCTAAAAGACCATGTTACCCCTAGTAATGAACTAATAGAGACAAGGTGCGATGCGTGGCAGGGGCAACTGTTGGAAAAAATCCTAAAAAGACTCCCTCGGGGTCTTCCTTCTTTAGTCCCAAATGCCCACTTTTAGTCCCTAAAAGTCCCTCCTGTTTGGGTTAGATGGGACTGACACGGAGTTTTTTTAGTCCCTACATCAAAATGTCCCTGTAAACAAACACCCTCTAATAATGCCGATGGAAAATTGATGCAATGCCACAGTTAAAAGCAAATTACATGTTTAAATTTTTTTATTGTTAATATAATCTCTATGTTAATATTAATCAATGCCACCGTTTGAGAAATGCTACTGTCTTGCTTTCTTTCCCATTTAGATAAGGTAGATGCTTCTTTTTGTTGGCTTCTGTGTCATCCACCGTTATTGACCACTAATTGTTTCCTTTGCACCACTGTGTAAACAGGGTTATCTGCTTCACCTCGTTGCCATTGTGACCTTTTGTTGCACTGCACAAAACACTTTTGTTTTAAGAGTGTTTTGTACAGTTCAACCAAAATGTCACACCGACAATGTTGCTTGATTGCTTGATCTTAGTGGAACTGCACAAGAGGAGATCTTACTTCCTATCCGTTAAGGCGAATTTGGTTCAGATCTTCTTCTTGTGAGTTGTTTGAATTCCGCATCATGAGAGGTCAGTACTAGCCTTCTTTCACATGATTCTGCAGTGTGCATTCATATATTGTGCTACTTGTACGATAATGTTGCTTGATTTTAGTGAACTGCACAAATGGAGACAAGACTTCCAATCTGTATGTGCACCGTAATATCCCATTGAGGTAAGATAAGGATATTTCACAACTGCTGGCCTATATTTTGCCACTTTCATCAGAAATTTAAGTTTAGTACTATACTTGTGCTCCCTAATTGACATGCCAAATCTTACATTGAAGGAGAAGCTTGTTTGTTATTGAACCAAGTGATGAAGGGGAATAAAAACAAAAATCAACTCCCGGTGCTGTAATGAAGCACTGGAACTGTGATGACACAAGTAATGATATAGTTTTGCATCTTAATTTATTGCTATGGCTAGAACGAGCAATTGTTTTGCCACTGATTTGATGCCACTCTTAATGTAATATTTCATTATCTCTACTTGTGCAAACAAGGATCTCCTTTGAAGATACCATATATTTTAGTGGAACTGCACAAGAAGATGTTGGAAACATTAAACTAATCGAGGAGTATATAGTAAGCATGGCGACCACCGTAGATAGCAACAGATGGTTCCGGAGAATTGCTTCATCTGTATGCTCTACACAATAAGCCTCCTGACAAAGGTTGGTACTCGCCCACTGATTTCATCCATATGATTGAGCTTTGTCATCTCTATTGGTGTTGTGCTAATGTTTAGATACTGTCATGAAAAAGTGGTATTGTCCTTGAGAAGTGCTTCATCTGTGTTGTTTTAAATATTTCCTTTCCTTTTTTCGAGCAAACAGTGATGCTAGCATTTAGCAGTCCTCCTGTCTTTGCACAACAGGATCATCTTCCCCTGAAGAAGAATATGGAGTACGTGAAGTGACTAGTTCTGATTATGCCAGGATGAAAAAGCCCCTGTCTATCTTATCATCAGAAGGAGCAGTTGAAGGATGGTTACATTACTCCCCACAAGACCAAACTAACTTCAGCTCAGAAGGACTGACAAAATCTCCATTTTTTTGCTGTGATGCGCGAGTACAATGTTGTTCTAGGATTCTTTCTGGTGAGTTCCATTTTTCTAAAAGTGTGCTCTACATGGACCATGTATGTGCCTGTTTGAAACTGTCAATTCATAGTACAGTTTGCTCTATACTAATCACTTTTTTGTATTTGTGCAAACATGGGTGCTCAGCTTGATTTCAATGGGAACTGCACAAAATGTTCATGAATACATCTAATCATTCATTTCCACCACAAGAAAGGAGGTGCCGATAAGTTCAAGGCGTTGCAACATATAAGGGCGAAATCATACAAGCTACGCGCGAATTTGGTTGATTTTGGTGGAACTGCACAAAAAGAACAGCTGGTTTATTTAGCACGAGGTGCCATGTCAATGTCCGAACTGATGGCAAACCCTGCCCATTCCACAATCATAGGCATTTGATATTTTGGAATGGGACAACCTTGTCAAATTTTGCTCATTGATTTTAGCAAGACATGCTATTGATATTTTCGAATGGGACGCCCTTTGCTGTCAGCAGCGTCGATAATTTTTTTATTCTTTAGTTGTGAAGCAAATATTGCCTCTGACATGTGAGTCGCTGAGATGCATAATCATCGATTGTTTTGAATGTTCTCTATGAATTGCCAGGCCTGTGTGTTTGATTGCAATGTACAGAAACGCTAAAAAGCTGCTCAAACTCTTTGTACTCCTTCTGTTCCTTTTTACTTCGCACATTGTGAAAGTGCATACTTTTTTTGTATAAGATTGGTCAAAGTAGAGATACTTTGACTGCAGACAAAATTTGTATGCAGACTAGAAAGGACCGGAGGGAGTACATGTGAAACTGCTGCAAATGAGGTGATCACCCTGGGAATAATGCTAGTACGTATTGTTTTGCATGTTCATCCAATGCCAGTGATACAGGAATTCGAACTAATCGAAATAAATTCATTCATACACGGTCGGATTTCATATAAACATGCCAGATTTCATTACATTTCATACATTCTTCAACTAAAAAGGGGTGCGCTGGAGGTATAATTAATTAACCGAAGCTACCCACCTGTGTCCCGCTGAGCCGAATAGAAGCTTCAGTGACTTAACTGCAGGTGCAGTTGCGTAACTGACATGTGGCCTATTGGGCCCACGTGTCAGTCAGCCAACTGCACCAGCAGTTAAGTAGAAGTAGCGTTATTCTCCAGCAGAACTCCCCGACTCCACGTTGCCACCAAGAAGCTAACCGGCCGTCAATGGTCAACCCGCCTAGCTTGGCTTCAACAGGAGGGTAGCAGCGGTGGCCTTACTTGGACCCGAGCGGTGGCGACCTACCGTGTTCTACTCTTCCTCGTTTTCTGTGTGGCGCGGCCTCGTTGGCAGCGGGGCGGGGCCTCAGCGGAGTCGGCGATGTCCTTTGTCTCGTTGCCGGCGGACGGCGCCTTAGCGGAGCGGTGGAAATCCTCCCCCGCGTTGCCGGCAGGGTGGGGCCTCGGCTGAGCCGGCGATGTCCTCTGCCTCGTTGTTGGCGGGGCGGGGCCTCGGCGGAGCCGGCAGTGTCCTCTGCCTCGTTGTTGGCGCCGGGGGCCTCGGCGGAGCAGGGCCTCGTCGACGCCAGCGGAGCGGGGACTCGTCGGAGCCGGGATTGTCCTCTACCTTGTTGTTGGCGCCGCGGGGCCTCGGTGGAGCAGGGCCTCATCGACGCCAGCGGAGCGGGGACTCGTCGGAGCCGGCATTGTCCTCTGCCTCGTCCTCGGTCTCGCCAAACAGCGCCTCGCCCGCTTCATCGCCCTCTTTGCTAGCCTCTTTGTAGGCGGCCGCAGCCTCCGCCACCCGCATGCAGTACCGCCAGTGCTCGAGGCGGCCCTTGCGGGCGGAGCGGTACGAGTCGAGCAGCGCCTCCTACTCCGCCCGCTCCGCGGCGATCTGCTCCTCCGCCTGCAGGTGGTCCTGGAGCAGATGGTGGTTGTAGGCGGTGTCGGCCTGCGCCTCCCGGAACTGCTCCTGACGCATCTGCCTCACACTGTCTATATATTGGGCACGGGCCTCGCCGATGGTCATGGTGCAATGCACCGACGAGGATGGCGCGGAGGAGGGGGTTGGCGCCGGATCGTCGACTACCATGTTCTCCATTGGGACGTCGTCGTCCTCTGGCTGCCCGCCGGCCAGCCGGTCGGCAGCAATGGCTGCCATCTTCTTGTGGTCCTTCGTCCGCCCGTCCCGAAGAGCGCTGGAGCGCGAGGAAGCCATGGTGGGCAGTAGTGGTGTGGACAGAAGAAAGGGAACAGATGCGGATGACTGCGGCTATGGCCGGCGCAGCAGTTTATATAGCAATGGTGGGCGGGCGGAGGGACGGACGTGTGGTGCCGGAGTAGCCGCCTCGGCAACCACGTATCATTAATGTGGGCAGCAGATGGATGGACGGACAACACTTGTGTCGTTTGAAGGCGGAGCAATTGCCTGCACCGGGAAGTGGGGCGGGCGGCGCTGACTGTTTCGGGTGGAAAGCGCGCGCGGGCGAGGAGATGACTTTACTTGAAGAGGATGACAATGGGGAACCACCAGGTCCATAGCCTCACGTACGCAAGTGCCTCCTTATTATATATATATATATGTATAAAACTATACTCCCTCCGTCTAGGTGAATAAGTCGTATTAAAAGGTGCATCACGACCTAGGTGCAAGCAGATTGGTGGAAAAAAAGAATATCTCTCTCTTCTAAACACAACATTTAATCACAGCAGTTAAGAGGATGCCTTATTAGCTACCCATGCAGGCCATTGTAATTCATAGCATGCAAAGCGCTTTTATTTCTTGCCTAATAACCGCATGGACGTGCTGCATGCATTGGTCCTTGCCCGAGCAAAAAAAAGGGAGGAAAGGGGTTTACACGGGAGACAACGAGGCAGAGGTGGAAGTGCTCGCTGGAGTAATTTATTTTGCTTCCCCCTGGTTTCCTGACATCACGGTCCCACACCATTGTCAACCTATGTAGTAGTCAATAAACGAGAGAATTGCATAAGAAGCGGCCGACAGCTGGGACCAAGCAGCTCGAGCAGTATTTGTGTTTTTGAGGTGTGAGCACTGCAGAGTTTTTCGATGTTTAGCCCAGATATTAATTTTTCTCCTCTGAAAAACAACGAAAACATCGCTGCAGGTATTAACTGGGCGGGCTGTGGCCCGTCTAGCCCAGGCCAGATATCCAGTCCAGATATTAATTTTTTTCAAGCTGAAAATGGCTAGCCCAGCTATACTTTTTTTAGGAATACCCAGGCAAGGTCAAGTTGTTATTCTCCGCCCCGCTGGGCTGCAAATCTTTCCTAGGAGGGATGCATTAGGCTTAACAAGAAAATGAGCTTTAAGAAATAATAAATGGGATGTAATTATAAAAACTGGGCAGTAACTATAAAAAATGCACCAAACACGTGAGTACTTTATAAAATATTATTTTTGGATATTGAAAATTTTAATTTCATTAATTGTTGCGAGCGCAATGTTTCATTGGATTTTTACGTATATAAATTTATATTGAAATTGTATTTAATACTAGAAATTTTGGGATAAAAATATTTCGGATCCCATCAAAATGTGGGAAATTTTATTGAATTCTGTTTTGAACGGTTGGTTGAAATGGGCTGCACTTTTAACAAACTGTAAATGGGTTGTAGTAAATTCTATTAGAATTCAAAAATGGGCTACACATTCTTACAAATCTCAAATGGGCTATAAGTTCTCTGCCACACACTTCTGGCCTTACTAAGTTGACGCGTCCCCTAAAAAACAGAGTTGACGTGTATGCAAGGCTTTGTTAACTTATAGTCAACACACGGTTCTAGCAGCAGTGGCCGTTGGATTTCCATCCAACGGATGGCGTGCTTCTTCTTCAATCTCGGATATTCTAGCTTCACCCGCCCAAAAAATGATTCCTCCCCCTGACATCTGGGGCGCACCGTTTCGGAAGCTGACCTGTGGGTCTACTAAGTTGACGTACCAAGGGCTTTGTCAACTTAGTCAATATAAACGATTCTAGCTGCAGTGACCGTACGATGTTCATCCAACGGCCGTAGTGCTTCTTCAATCTCTGGTCTTCTTGCTCCAGCCGCCCAAAGTAGCGCCGGTCGTGCCGCCTGCTCCTGCCTCCCGTGGCCAGATGTGCTGCCGCGGAGGCCCCACCGCCCCTACTATTCCCACCGCTGGCGAGGCCCTGCGGCGATGGTAGCCTCACACCGCAGCCGAACGAGTGAACCCTCATACTCCTCTCCGCGTGGGCATCCACTGCCGCGTCTTCACCGGCTCCGCGTCATCCCCTTTCTAGGCCTCGCCGTCGTCCACCGCCCTGGTGCTCTCGGCGCGGCGTGGTCAACGTGGTCAAGAAACGACTTCCATCGGACGTGGACTGTATGTGGAGAGGCTGACAGCTGGGTCCACGGCGGCAGCAAGGAAATGCCTCCTTATTATGCGGAAAATAATGGTTCCTCCACCTGACAGCAGGGACCCACCGGACGGGCCACCGTATTTCGTGAAAAAAACATTTCACCCCTGACTGCTGGGACCCACCAGCTACACCTTCACACGCAAGGAAGTGCGTCCGGGCAAAAAAATGATTCGCCCCCCTGACTGTTGGGACCCACCAGCTACATCTTTACACGCAAGGAAGTGCGTCCGGGCAAAAAAAAACCAAAACGATTCGCCCCCCTGACTGCTGGGACCCACCAGCTACATCTTCGCAGGCAAGGAAGTGCCTGACAGTCGGGACCCACCTGGTCAAAGCGTACGTAGCGCTGTCATTCTGGTCGCGAACGTGTACGTACATATATACTGGTCGATGTAGAGGCATGCACGTAGCATGTACACGTACGTACAGCGGCAAGGGTGCAAGAAAGAAAATACGGCCACGTACGTACATACGGGCAGGGTCTCGAATGCCTACTCGCGCATACGTACGGCCAGGGCTCGTGTACATGGCTGGGTCGGAACGGAGAAACAGCGTCGTCGTCGTGTTCATGGGGAGGCAACGGAATACGTCGTGTTCATGGGGAGGCAACGGAATGCGTCGTGTTCATGGGGAGGCAACGGAATGCGTCGTGTTCATAGGGAGGGCTTGGACGGAACAGGCGATGGAAACGAGGCCTGGCGTACCGCAGAACGGAGGAAACGACCTTGTGTTCGACCGGCCACGTTCGAAACGGGATCCTGTTCATCGGGAGGGGTCTGGCGTACCGCAAAACGGAGGAAACGGACCTCCTAAGGTCGAAACGGGGGTCCTGTTGATCGGGAGGGGTGTGGCGTACCGCAAAACGGAGGAAACGGACCTCCTACGGTCGAAACGGGGGTCCTGTTGATCGGAAGGGGTGTGGCGTACCGCAAAACGGAGGAAATGGACCTCCTACGGTCGAAACGGGGGTCCTGTTCATCGGGAGGGGTGTGGCGTACCGCAAAACGGGACTCCACGGGATACTGTTCATCTCCACCGTCGACCCCCTCCAGCCTCCACGAGCTACTGTTCATCCACCATCGACCTCCTCCAGCCTCCATCTGCGACTGTTCATCCACGGGCTCCTGTTCATCCAGCCTCCACCGCGCGCTACTCCACCGGCTACTGTTCAACCAACCCTCTCCACGGGCTCCTGTTCAACCACCCCTCCACGGGCTACTGTTTATCCTAGCCTCCACCGTCTACTGTTCATCCTGCCCTCCACGGGGTGGTCCTGTTCATCCAGCCCTCCACGGGGTCCTGTTCATTCAGCCCCAACCGGCTCGATCGATCGAGGTCCTGTTCATCCAGAGGCAATACCACGGGGTCTTGTTCATCCACCCCATCGGGAACTGTTCATCCAACCCCCCGCAATACTCACTGTTCATCCAGAGGCAGCATCGATCGGCTTCAGTTAGCAGTAGTAGCGAAGGAATCGCTCGATCGGGTTCAGTTAACAGCCATCGATCGCTCGCTCGGGTTCAGTAACGCGTAGCCTGCAGTGCAATCGCTCGGGTTCAGTTAGAGCCCAACGCCTCGCTCGGGTTCAGTTAGAGCCAACGCCTCGCACACACGTGCGTACGTGTACGAGAGAAACACGCATCGCTCGGCCCCCGACCTCCCACCGTAACCGTGTACTCCCCGAAATTTTCCTCGCCCTCGCTTCTACCATGGTTTTTTCCGTCATGGACGGCCCAAAGAATGTCATGCAGCTGCGTCTCCGGCCCGCCCAGGACGAATAGCCCATTTTCTGTCATGATTTTTTGTCATAGAAGTAGGAGCCCACCACATCCTTGATGATACCGGGTTTTGTCACAACTAGATGACCCGTTGCGCCAATGGCGCAAAGGCCGAGTGTAAGCCAAGTATTGTAAGAGTGAGCATATATATTTTTTATTATGGCTGTTTCAAAAGCATATCATACAACAGTCTAAGCAACAAATAACCGATAGTTAAATGCACATGATGGTCTTAGGGGATTGCAAAAGATCCAAAAGGATGATAAATACAGAAGTCTTGGTAGGCATTTATACTAATATTAAGTTATATAATAAGGGGCTCTTGCAACTTGCTTATATTGAGTAGATGATCAGGCTCAGTCCCTTGGAAGTGCATTTGAAGGCGAAAGCATATGCTTGCCCTTTGTTCATGCTAAATGACTCGTGACACCCATGACGCAAAAGGCAGGAGTGAGCAAGTATTTAAACCATGCATATGAGATTGATGAAGAACCAACTTAATAAATACTTATTTTCCATTGAATTCATACCAGCGGCCATGCCAGTGCCCATAGTTCATGCCGGCGGCCAGCCCTCTTGGTGGAACGACCCGTCGCGCGTACATCAGCACCTTCTTGGCGGCGCCACCTTTTTGCAGACAGTGTAGGGCATGTTCATGGTGGAGGCGAATCACCCATGGCAAGCGGCCAGGGGAGCAAGCGAGCAGGAGGTTTCCTGGGAAAGGAAGGGAAATTGGGGTGGATGTGCCATAGACTGGTGGTCCAAGGGGCTGGACAAGGGCGGACGTCGCACGCATATGCTCTGTGTCCGCGCCGACGCAAATCCGGCCCGAATTTGGGTCTGAAATGGGTCGCGCACGGACGCCGCGAATTGTGTGAGTTACGATCCAAACAAACACACGTGGACAGTTTGGGTCGGCGTGTTGGAGTTGCTCTAACATTCCTAGGAGTGCCATTGCAGGGCATCGAAGTAAACCAACAATTAATAAAGAGAAGTGAGTCCATATCATGTAGGTTTAGCAACGTATCAGCACACATCAGCATTTATTTTTCTGTGATACTATATTTCACCAGGATGCTCTATTACTGAGTGATGCACATACTATTTATACTTGGCAGCTAGGCATGCTAATACGCCTTCGCCGACAAAAGGGTAACATGTACGCACTGTTTGTTCGTTAATATATATCTTTGCACAGGAAAAATGCAAAAGAACATCTGAAGGCTATCCATAGAATAACACTTCGTTGTCACTATCTAAAATAGTTCATCAACATAAATCATCTATCCTCATTAGTATGCATTATACCATCCGTCATAGCTGGAAAGGGACGATACGACTCCTAGCCAATTACCTGGAAGTGATCAGAACAAGAGTTTTTAGAGTAGCCACTCCTCTACTTGATTCTAGCTTTAGCTACGGGTTGATTGAAGTTTTCAACACTGGGATAGGGGCTTCGGTCTTTGAGCTTCAGCCGGTAGAATTTCTGTCGAAACAATCAAAACATCGTCCTCTTGCCTGATCTTGGCTGCCCCTCGAATATATCGGACTATGGAAGTAGAATCAACAATCAATAAGGCCTTGTATGATCAGACTACGGTCTTAGTCGACGCCACACGTATGATCTGTTTCATCCCAAAGAAGAAACAACATATGATTTGGGTTTCAGCTTCTAAAAATATATAATAGTTAATAAACCGAGGCCCTACCAATCAATAATTTTATCTCCAGAAGTCCTTTACTTTGAGGTGAGTTAAGAGAGAGAAAAATATTGTATGTTTCCATATGCAGTTTTGCAGTGAATTTCAGTTACAACCAAAGCTCCTTAATAAATCATTTCTTGACCTTAGTTCTCATGAAACAGGCGACCTAAGGTAATTTCCATGTGGGAAGGAGTTGCTACTTGATTTAACATGAATGAACTAACAGTACATGCAATGTTAAGGGCCTTACCCCATCCGAAGCAGCAATAATTGACCACAGGTTTGGAGTTGAATCAGCCCTCTCAATTTCAAGAATGAAATGTATATCCGCATTAGCACCTGGATATTAAAATAACAAATTAAATATTGAGTAAACTCCCATTATAGATTTCCAAGACTTCCATAGATGACAGAAGCATTACTTTTCCGGAGGTCCTTGAGTTCATGAATAACATTGGCATCCTTCACGAACGAAACATCATAGAAATCAACACCGTCTTCAACACCAAATTTAATATTTTCCCAATCCTTCTGTGTTGTAGCAGAATCATGTCAGGGTTTGTCGACAACTATATGACTAAACATGTTAGGGCTGAAACAAACAAACCTGGTGTAGATGGAAGAGCTGTGGTCTTTCCGCCTAAATTAAGGCGGTGCCTTGATTTTAGCTGTCGACCGTCAACTGCTACACCACTTGACCGTGCCGGTTGTGTTAGATGGAAGAGAATGTGTGGAGCTTAGGAGATAAAAAAATCCTTCATCAACCAGATACTACGTCTCCAAATCCCCAACCAATAAGGAATAATTTTACACTGAGGGTACCAACAATCTGAATAAAATGATTTCCAGTTCACTTGTGTGCTGATCTAATATATAATGCTGTTCGATTGTTAAGTTCAGAAAAATAGGGATATATAGCGGAAACAGAGGAGGTTCAGATTAAGTTAACTCTGTTGGGTCATCAGTCCGGGGTATTAACTCCTGATCAGCGCATTCAGCAACAACAACCACAACATATGCCCCTTCTTCTTTATCCTTCCATACAGGAACTCAAACAGGCTTCCCTTCCCTTCAACGTGGAAATCAATCTCAAGATTCACAGAAGTCAACATCTCGGCTGCTCAGGGTGGCATGAAGAGTAATGTGTCATGTGCTCCTTCTCGTAAGTTTGACAAGACCAATGCCATTCACAGCGCTCACAGCCTCCACATGTGCCAGTTGATCGCATGCTGAGTAATCTCCACTGCAGTTTGAAACACAAACGACCTGTCTATGATGCCAATGTCCACAGTTTTTGGGATCCATGTAATGGATATCCTCAAACCATGCCGTTTAAACTCTTTGAATATCGCCACTGCTCCTCTCATGGTTCCATCCCCGCCAATCGCATAGACCTATGAATTGTCATAAAAGGAATATTCGATAGGGTAGTAAGATTAAGGCCTCAAGAACAGGACCAATTGGCATGTGAACCAGCACATTTAACATTGTACTTGATTTTTTTGGCAATAAAAACATGGAGCTGGGCCCATATACACCAGAAGCTCAGCTTGTTTTGTGAAAAAGGCAAAATCAGTTACTTATGTGCCTAACAGACCACCAAATAAAACACAGCCTCCTCTACAT
This sequence comes from Triticum urartu, assembly GCF_003073215.2. Taxonomy (NCBI): domain Eukaryota; kingdom Viridiplantae; phylum Streptophyta; class Magnoliopsida; order Poales; family Poaceae; genus Triticum; species Triticum urartu. The sequence continues at coordinate 74,533,216 of NC_053028.1, read as the reverse complement.
GCCAATAGTTCCAAGAAAAGGCAAATTTAAATGCAGATAAGTATAGCACCTCAGATCTGTACAATTGCAAATACACAATTGACAATCCCAATTCTTCTTCTTCTCTTCATCCTTGGATATGTATACGTCATGTTTGAAAACTAATATATTAGCAAATTTAAATGTGAGTGGGGGAGAAAGTAACAGGAAAATAGAGAGCACATCCGCAAGATTTCTTACAGTCCAGGAACGCAAAAAGCAGAGAAAAGCATGGCCCATCAAGGGTCTAGAACAAACAACAAGTAAACATCAGCGGCTTTGCCTATCTAGCTAAACAATTTTTCCTTGTTCTTTTCTTTTTGCTCAATTTTGTAAAAGAACAATCAATTTAAGAAATAAGTCACCAACATATAGAGTACACTTAAAAAAAGAACTCACCCATACTGAAATAGTTCCAAAACAACAGCAAAGAATATGTGATGGCATGCTTTGGCTAATGCGAGGAAATTGAGTTTCAGTTTGATATGGATGTCTCATGGAGTGGCACTATCACTGGGGGAGTTTTTGTTGTGATTCTTCAGCATGCTCTTGAAGGCGATCCTAAGAAACCAATATGAATAACTTCCAGGTACATATCATGATAAGTAAATGAGATATAGACATAAGCTACCTCAGGTGATGGTGCGTTTGGCATTGCCGTCATCATCAGAAAGCAGCATTGGTGCATTATAGCACCTGGTTCCTAACCAAGACAGAAAATAACATCAAACGTAAACCCATCCGACAACAGCAATGGAGAGACTTATGTATCCAGTAAGGCAATGGACAGGGCTGGTTCATAATACATACATGCACACGAGCTTAGATTTCAGTGTAAGCTACAAACAGGGAATACATCATTGTGCAATGTTAAAATTAGATAGAGAGAAGGGAAAAGATTGATTAGTAAATATATATATATATATAGCTGCATGTAAGTTTAATTGGATTGTTGGCTAAACAATTTCTCTAATGTACATCTTTAAAAATACATTACAGTAACCTGGCCTAAAACTTAGATTCTGTGTGATGTTGCTTTGTTCATTAGTGAACTTTTGGGATGCTTGCCTGAATAAATTGGGATTACATAGGACCATAAGTATGTAGTTCTTGAGAACTAAAATTGATCCATAATTCCATGTCTACGGATGCAACAATTCAGCTTAGACATCCAATCGTAGTTAGGTTCAGGTTTAGTCTATTTCATACAGCTAGCAAAAGCAAGTGGAAGGCCTCCACCCTAGGGAACTACTTATTTGCATGTGCTCTGACTAAACTGAACAAGATCACTTGTATCTATGAAATGTACTACAGACTTATTTTCTGCATAACAATTTTGTGACATTCATACACAAACATACCTGGAGGCCAATAACCAAGCCTGATCGCCATAGTCCGCTGACAGATGCAAATTGCATTGACACAAACTGGAGCCCACGCAAGTGCCAAAAGTAGCACGTGTGTATGGCAAAGCTTCGAGAACATCCAGTATTCCCGCTGAGAGCATGAGCAGATCCATGTCCGAGCCTCCATCGCTGTAATCTGGTATCCCATTCTCATCCTTGTCTAACCTTTGTCCTCCAAAAATCAAATTGTCCTGAACCAAAATAGAAAGAATTCGATTCATTTGCTTTTAGCAACATGTAACAGAAAGCCTACTAAATCTTCCTTTGGTGGAATCTGCACTTTCATCTACCCAGAAAGGAACAATTTTGCACGATAAAGAACACAGACGTCAAGGACTAATATAAATGAAGTGAGATCTTCGTTCCAAAAATAAGTGAAATTAACATGTCATACATATCTGCTCCTTAGTATAAGTACCTACTCCTACTTAATGCCCAACAGTACAGTCTTAGAAAAATGAAGGGAAAAGGGAATAAGTTTAGAACTGAAGTATGCTTGAAGCCCAACAGTACAGTATGTCTGAAGCCAACAATCCAATGACCCTGCATAAGAAATAATTATTGAATATTTTTTCTGACCTGATGCAGGGTCCTTATGCAGGGTCATTGGATTGTTGGCAGCTGGAAGACGGCGCAAGGTAGTTGCTCGTTGTGTAAAATACACATCAAGAAAAGTCAACCCACTCATACTTCTACAATGGCAGGGGCAAATCAAAATGGATAGAAGAATTAGTACAATCCTAAAATCTGGAATGCAAATTGCTTCTTCAAACAACTAGGCCTATTAACTCAATTATACACAGTCACACTTGCTCAGAGATTAGATAAATCACAGATGTAAGCAATATAAAGAGGCTCAAACATTAAATAAAACAGGAATGTAAGAAATATGAAGTGCAGGTCTCTGTACACCTCACACTTCTCATTTGTAGTGCACAAGTCGTCGGATGGTTCAAAGGGGGATATAATACAAAAGCAAGACAGGAATACAAGGTGCAGGTTTCTGTACACCTCACACTTATCATCTGTAGTGCACAAGTCATTGGATGGTTCAAAGAAGGATGAAATACAAAAGCAAGACAGGTTTAGGTAACACATTCAAGTGTGATTATTAATGTATCATCACATACTACAAAATATAATTATTGACTCGATAGCCGGACCTACCTGGCATATCAAGAACAGCCTCAAATTCTGAAGAAATGAGGCATCATCCGGGGGTAAGTATGCCAATGATCATATCCTCACAATTGATCTGGACTTTTTCTTTTTCCAACTAAACTGATAACTTTGTGTTATCTATCAGATACGAGAGGTAATAAGATAAGACCAAAAGTATCTCTTCTTGAATTCCATTCTCGGTAGTAACAATCTGGGAGAGAGAAACCATATCATTTATATTTCCTTGAAGTATGAAAATACTGCAGTAATGTGAAGGAAAAATTCACAGAACCTGGAGTGCTCACCTAGTCTTAAAAAACATCTATTGCTCTCAACCTGTCCGCACCATTCTAAAACTTCCACTCTCTGCAGCAAAAACAAAAGGAAACCACCAAACTGAGTATTGCATCAACCACGAAACAATAATCTAGAAAGGTAATGGAATTGAGGACACGCCCCTATAGAAGCGTCATAGAAGTGTCATATGTATGACAGAATTTTTTTTGTTCGGCCCAAAATGTCACGGATGTGTCTTTTTTTGTAGTGAGGACTTGGACCCTACGTCAAGACATCAACCAGGAGGGCACGAGGTAGGGGGCGTGCCTAACCCCTGGGCGCGCCCTCCACCCTTGTGGGCCCCACGTTGCTCCACCGATGTACTTCTTCCTCCTATATATACCTACGTACCCCCAAACTACCAGATACGGAGCCAAAAACCTAATTCCACCGCCGCAACCTTCTGTACCCGTGAGATCCCATCTTGGGGCCTTTTCCGGAGTTTCGCCGGAGGGGCATCGATCATGGAGGGCTTCTACATCAACACCATAGCCTCTCCGGTGATGTGTGAGTAGTTTACCTTAGACCTTCGGGTCCATAGTTATTAGCTAGATGGCTTCTTCTCTCTCTTTGGATCTCAATACAAAGTTCTCCACGATTCTTGTGGAGATCTATTCGATGTAATCTTCCTTTGCGGTGTGTTTGTTGAGACCGATGAATTGTGGGTTTATGATCAAGTTTATCTATGAACAATATTTGAATCTTCTCTGAATTCTTTTATGTATGATTGGTTATCTTTGCAAGTCTCTTCAAATTATCAGTTTGGTTTGGCCTACTAGATTGATCTTTCTTGTAATGGGAGAAGTGCTTAGCTTTGGGTTCAATCTTGCGGTGTCCTTTCCCAGTGACAGTAGGGGCAGCAAGGCACGTATTGTATTGTTGCCATCGAGGATAACAAGATGGGGTATATATCATATTGCATGAGTTTATCCCTCTACATCATGTCATCTTGCTTAAAGCGTTACTCTGTTCTTATCAACTTAATACTCTAGATGCATGCTGGATAGCGGTCCATGTGTGGAGTAATAGTAGTAGATGCAGGCAGGAGTCGGTCTACTTGTCTTGGACGTGATGCCTATATACATGATTGATACGTCTCCGTCGTATCTACTTTTCCAAACACTTTTGCCCTTGTTTTGGACTCTAATTTGTATGATTTGAATGGAACTAACCTGGACTGGCGCTGTTTTCAGCAGAATTGCCATGATGTTGTTTTATGTGCAGAAAACAGAAGTTCTCAGAATGACCTGAAACTCCACGGGATGTCTTATAAAAAATAATAAAAAATCCTCGCCAAAGATGAAGACCAGGGGGCCCACACCCTGTCCATGAGGGTTGGGGGCGCCCCCCCTTAGGGCGTGCCCCCTACCTCGTGGGCCCCCTGGAGACCTCCCGATGCCAGCTCCAACTCTATATATTGGCTTTCGGGGAGAAAAAAATCAGAGAGAAGAAATCATCACGTTTTACGATACGGAGCCGCCGCCAAGCCCTAAAACCTCTCGGGAGGGCTGATCTGGAGTCCGTTCGGGGCTCCGGAGAGGGGGATTCGTCGCCGTCGTCATCATCAACCATCCTCCATGACCAATTTCATGATGCTCACCGCCGTGCGTGAGTAATTCCATCGTAGGCTTGCTGGACGGTGATGGGTTGGATGAGATTTATCATGTAATCGAGTTAGTTTTGTTAGGGTTTGATCCCTAGTATCCACTATGTTCTGAGATTGATGTTGCTATGACTTTGCTATGCTTAATGCTTGTCACTAGGGCCCGAGTGCCATGATTTCAGATCTGAACCTATTATGTTTTCATGAATATATGTGAGTTCTTGATCCTATCTTGCAAGTCTATAGTCACCTACTATGTGTTATGATCCGGCAACCCCAAAGTGACAATAATCGGGACTACTCCCGGTGATGGCCATAGTTTGAGGAGTTCATGTATTCACTATGTGCTAATGCTTTGTTCCGGTTCTCTATTAAAAGGAGGCCTTAATATCCTTTAGTTTACAATAGGACCCCGCTGCCATGGGAGGGTAGGACAAAAGATGTCATGCAAGTTCTTTTCCATAAGCACGTACGACTATATACGGAATACATGCCTACATTACACTGATGAATTGGAGCTAGTTCTGTGTCACCCTATGTTATGACTGTTACATGATGAACCGCATCCGGCATAATTATCCATCACTGATCCGATGCCTACGAGCTTTCCATATACTGGTTTATGCTTATTTAGTTTCCCGCTGCTACTGTTACAATCACTACAAAATACCAAAAATATTACTTTGCTACTAAACACTTTGCTGCAGATACTAAGTTTCCAGGTGTGGTTGAATTGACAACTCAGCTGCTAATACTTGAGAATATTCTTTGGCTCCCCTTGTGTCGAATCAATAAATTTGGGTTGAATACTCTACCCTCTAAAACTATTGCGATCCCCTATACTTGTGGGTTATCAAGACCTTTTTCTGGCGCCGTTGCCGGGGAGCATAGCTCTATTCTTTGAGTCACTTGGGATTTATATCTGCTGGACACTATGAAGAACTTGAAAGACGCTAAGACAACAATTTATCCCTCAACTACGAGGGAAGGTAAGGAACTGCCATCTAGCTCTGCACTTGATTCACCTTCTGTTATGAGTAAGCTTGCGACACCTAAATCTGCTTCTGCTATTCGCTCCGACATGTCGCATGTTATTGATGATGCCACTTCTGCTATGCATGATACTTATGATGAAACTGCCTCTATGCCTGGTACTACTGTGCCCCTTAGTGAATTTCTTGATGAACAAATTGCTAGGGCTTGAGAGAAAGAAATTATTGAATCTGAATATAATGATGAAAGTGATGATGAAAATATGCCTGTTATTCCTGAGGGTTATGTTTTTGATATGGAATCTTCTGCCGCTATTCTAGCTTGCAAAGATAGATATGAGCTCAAGAGGTTATTAGTTAAATGGAACAAAGAATCACTTAGAGATAAAATGAAACCCGACCCTGCTTTTGCAACTTCACCTATCTGTGTTCCTGATAAGGATTATGAATTTTCTGTTGATCCTGATATAATTACTTTGGTTGAATCTGATCCTTTTTATGGCTATGAATCTGAAACTATTGTGGCACATCTTACTAAGTTAAATGATATAGCCACCCTGTTCACTAATGATGAGAGATCGCGCTACTTTTATATACTTAAAAAATTTCCGTTCTCATTAAAGGGTGATGCTAAGATATGGTTTAATACTCTTGATCCTGGTTGTGTGCGTAGTCCCCAGGATATGATTTATTACTTCTCTGCTAAATATTTCCCTGCTCATAAGAAACAAGCTGCTTTAAAGGAAATATACAACTTTGTGCAAATTAAAGAAGAGAGTCTCCCACAAGCTTGGGGGAGGCTTCTCAAGTTACTTAATGCTTTGCCTGATCATCCTCTTAAGAAACCTGAAATACTTGATATCTTTTATAATGGACTAACCGATGCTTCCAGAGATTACCTGGATAGTTGTGCTGGCTCTCTTTTCAGGGAAAGAACACCGGATGAAGCTGAAATTCTATTGAATAATATGTTGGCAAATGAAAATAATTGGGCACCTCCTGAGCCAGCTCCTGCTCCAATTACTGAGCCTATGCCTAAACCAACTCCGAAGAAGAGAGGTGTTCTATTTCTCAGTCTCGAAGATATGCAATAGGCAAAGAAATCTATGAAAGAAAAAGGTATTAAAGCTGAAGATGTTAAGAATTTACCTCCTATTGAAGAAATACATGGTCTTAATTTACCGCCTGTCGAAGAAACATATGATCTCAATTCTTTATTTACTGAAGAACCTCCAGATCCCGATATCCCGACATAGGTAGTAAAGGTAAATTCTCTCTATAGATATGATAAAGCTGAAGTCCCTCCTATTAAAATTGCTAGTCAGTGCTTGGATGAGTTTGATAACTTTATGTTTAAGCAAGACGACTTCAATGCTTATTTTGGTAGATAATTAAAACAAAATTCTGATATGATTAAATACTTGGGTGATTATATGGCTAATATAAAAGGTGAACTTAAACTTGTTAGCAAACATGCTTCTATGGTTACCACTCAAGTAGAACAAGTACTTAAAGCCCAAAAAGAAGTGCTTGATGAATTGAATAGTAAGAAAAATGATTATGCTGTTAGAGTGGCTACTAGAACTGGTAGAATGACTCAGGAACCTTTGTATCCTGAAGGCCACCCTAAGAGAATCGAGCAAGATTCTTAGAGAAATAATATTGATGTTCCTAGTTCTTCTAAAAAGAAGAAAAAGAAAAATGGTAGAACTGTGCAAACTTCTAGTGAACCTATTGCTGAACCACCTGATAATCCAAATGATATCTCTTATGTCTGATGCTGAAACACAATCTGGTAATGAACATGAACCTAATGAAAATGTTAATGATGATGTTCATGATGATGCTCAACCTAGTAATGATAATGATGTAGAAGTTGAACCTGCTGTTGATCTTGATAACCCACAATCAAAGAATCAACGTTATGATAAGAGAGACTTTGTTGCTAGGAAACATGGTAAAGAAAGGGAAACTTGGGTTCAGAAACCCATGCCTTTTCCTCTGAAACCATCCAAGAAAAAGGATGGTGAGGATTTTGAGCGCTTTGCTGAAATGATTAGACCTATCTTTTTGCGTATGCGATTGACTGATGTGCTCAAAACAAATCCTTATGCTAAATATATGAAGGATATCATTACTAATAAAAGAAAGATACCGGAAGCCGAAATTTCCACCATGCTTGCTAATTATACTTTTAAGGGTGGAATACCAAAGAAACTTGGATATCCCGGAGTACCTACTATACCTTGCTCCATTAAAAGAAATTATATTAAAACTGCTTTATGTGATCTTGGAGCCGGTGTTAGTGTTATGCCTCTCTCTTTATATCGTAGACTTGACTTGAATAAGTTGACACCTACTGAAATATCTTTGCAAATGGCTGATAAATCAACTGCTATACCTGTTGGTATTTGTGAGGATGTGCCTGTTGTGGTTGCAAACATTACTATTTTAACGGACTTTGTTATTCTTGATATTCCCGAGGATGATAGTATGTCTATTATTCTTGGAAGACCTTTCTTTAATACTGCAGGGGCTGTTATTGATTGCAACAAAGGCAATGTCACTTTTCATGTTAATGGTAATGAGCATACGGTACACTTTCCGAGGAAACAACCTCAAGTTCATAGTATCAACTCCATTGGAAAGATCCCATCGATTATAATTGGAGGTTTTGAATTTCCTCTTCCTACTGTCTAAAAGAAATATGATATACTTATTATTGGGGATGTGCATATCCCCGTTGAGGTAACTTAGTGTTATTCAAAATTTCTCCGGTTTCATGATTATCGGAATGAGTTTGTTAACAAGACTTGATCAACCTTGTTAGTGGATTCTTTTTGATGAGCATGAGATGGATGAAACTAGATGCACAACCTTCTGTACCCTCTCTATACTTTCTGTTATTTAGTAGAAATAAAGTAAAAATAGTATTTTTCTGTCTGTTTCCTGGCTTATCCGTGCAATATAAAAATATCCCGAAAAGAAAAGTCCTCAGAATGCCATGCCAATTTAATATGATTTTTTTGGGAATATTTGAGTATTTACTGTGCAAAAATTACCGCGGGAGGAGATGCCACCTGGCCATGAGGGTGGAGGGTGCGCCCCCTGCCTTGTGGGCCCACGGTGGCCCTCCTCCACTTATCCCAGCACCCATCTTCTTCCTCTGTCTCACACAAACCCGAAAAACCAACTCAAGCACGAGTTCCAGCCACTTTTGTTGTGATTTTCAATCTCCTTGCTCAAAGCACCTCTCGCAAAACTGCTTGGGAAGATTGTTCCTTGGTATGTGACTCCTCCATTAGTCCAATTAGTTTTTGTTCTAGTGCTTTATTCTTTGCAAATTTGTGCTGCATAGGTGACCATGTTCTTGAGCTTGCATGTCAAATTTATATAGTTCCAAGTACTTCTAATGCTTGATATAGGCTCTAGGCACTTGTAGGAGTAGTTGCTATCAGTTTTATTGAAGTTGGTTCACTTTTGTTTGAAGTTACTAAAAATTTCAAATTATTTCAGAAAAAATGAAGAGACTTTTGAGGGGCTCATCGAGCCGAAGCTCAAAGGAGAAACAAAATGAAGATGCTCAGAGGCCCAAATATAATTTGCCTCGTACCGCGGAAATCCGACCGTGTGAATGGCCTTCTGATAATTTCTTGAGAGAGGCCGGGATTTACGAGGATTTCTATTCATTGATTGAGAATGTTGGCCTCACCGACTTCGTCCGCGACCAACGTCCACAGTATCTCTTACTCACAAATACTTTTGTGCAAAACTTCTACTTTTACCCTAAGGAATCACCTCCTTCTGTAGAGTTTCATTTATATGACGTTGTGAAGAAAATGCCATTGTCTGAATTTTGCGCAGTCTGCAACATACCCCCTGAGGGTATCTTAGAGGAACCACCCCGTAAAGAGTTGGAACCATTTATTAACCTTATCTCTGTGGGGGAAACCAGGAAGGTTTCTGATGCAAGAATCACTAGCATACATTTTCCTGTTTTACGATATTTTGCCTTATTTGCTAGTCGATGCTTGATTGGTCGCAGGAACTGTGGGAACCTTAGTGTTCCTGATATTATTATTCTTTTCCATGGTTTATACCGCGACAACACTGTTAGTATGGGCGGAATTGTTGCTAGGCGGTTGAGTCTGAACCGTACTAAAGGCCCCATCTTTGGAGGCATTTATGCTTCTCGCCTTGCTGCACATTTTAACATAGCTATTAGGCATTATGAGAAAGAAGAAAAATTGCTGCCTAATGCTTATCTAGACTATAAGAGTATGATAGCCCATGATTTTCTTGTTAAGGGCAGGGATGGAGAGCTCAAATGTAAGTTATACTTTGATAAACATCATCCTGAAACTATTACGTTGCCTGATCCTTCTTTGTTTAATTTTGTAGGACCCTATCTCGTTACGTGGGCTGCCGTCCAAGCTTACCGGAATCCTGCACCAGCCCCGGAACCGGAACCACAAGATGAGCCTCCACGACAATCTGTTTATTCTTGGGATCCAGAGATGACTGTCAGCCAGTGGCAGTCAGAGTCTTCTTCATCACAGTATGATCCCAGCTATTCTTTGTCGCAGTACGACCCCAGCTACACCTACGGGTATCCGCCAGGCTACCCCTGGCAATAGACCAACTTAGGCCAAAAGCCTAAGCTTGGGGGAGTATGTATTTCTCACCGACATTACATTTATGTTCACACACACTCATTGCTAGATGTCGGTGCTCATACTCTTTCACTGTATTATCCATGCTAGTTTATTTTCTTTTTCCTGCTTTCTTCTTGTGTGTTTGTTAAACCTTAAGAAAAACAAAAAAATTTAGCAGTAGTTTACTTTTCTGCTGTAGTAGTAGTAATTAAAAAGAAAACCCAAAAATATTTCCGTTCTTCTTTTGCTTGTTGGGAGCTTTCCCCTGTAAATAGTTTTATTTCCTTTCTTTTCTTTGGGGGTCAGTAGGAGAAGACCATGATTAAATTGTTGAAGTGGCTCTTATATGCATTATTGTTGATTTAACCAAGAGCCCATATTGCCTTGTCTTCTCCTATTTATTGAATGCTCGCAGATTCCAGCTTAGTCCAATGCACGTGCACTCTTATTCTTATTCACACCGTTCGGTCATGCAAGTGAAAAGCAATTATGATGATATATGATGGACTGACTGAGATGAGAAAAGCTGGTATGAACTCGACCTCTTTTGTTTTTGTAAATATGATGAGTCCATCGTTCCTGATTCAGCTTATTATGAATAAACATGTTTGCAATGACAATTAGATATCATAGTTGCTTGTGCCATGCTTGATTAGCTATGAGTTATAATGATTTACCTTGCGTGCCAACATGCTATTGAGATGATTATGATGTGGTATGATGGGGTGGTATCCTACTTTGAATGATTTAAGTGACTTGACTTGGAACATGTTCACGCATGTAGTTGAAACAAATCAACATAGACTTCACAATATTTATGTTCATGGTGGATTATATCCTACTCATGCTTGCATCCAATGTTTATTAATTTTAATGCGTGTACATGGCTGTTGTCGCTCTCTAGTTGGTCGCTTCCCAGTCTTTTTCTAGCCTTCACCTGTACTAAGCGGGAATACTGCTTGTGCATCCAATTCCTTAAGCCCCAAAGTTATTCCAGATGAGCCCACTATACCTTCCTATATGCGGTATCTACCTGCTGTTCCAAGTAAATTTGTATGTGTCAAACTCTAAACCTTCAAATAAACATTCTATTTTGTATGCTCGAATAGCTCATGTATCAACCTAGGCTGCCCTTATCTTCCATGTTAGGCAGTTTATTTTCAAGAGGAGTGGACTCCGCTCCTCACTCACGAGAAAATGGCTGGTCACCGGGATGCCCAGTCCCATGCTTTATGCAAACTAAATCAAAATTTAATTGCAAACAAATCTCCCCCTGGGACCTGATGTATGTTGGAGACACTCGTTGTTTCGAGCAAGTCATGGATTGATGCTTGTTGGTGGAGGGGGAGTATAAACTTTACCATTCTGTTTGGGAACCGCCTATAATGTGCGTGACATGGAAGATATCGCCATCTCTTAGTTGCTACGTTGACAATGAAAGTATACCGCTCAAAATACAATTTATCTCTATTTCAAAACCGAGCTCTGGCACCTCTACAAATCCCTGCTTCCCTCTGCGAAGGGCTATCCATTTACTTTTATGTTGAGTCATCACCCTCTTATTAGAAAGCACTAGCTGGAGAGCACAGCTGTCATTTGCATTCATCACTGTTAATTTATATTGGGTGTGACTATGCTTGGATCTCTTTTACCATGAATTACAATGTCTAGCCAGTCCTTGATCTTTAAAGGTGCTCTGCATTTATGTTTTGCGGTCTCAGAAAGGGCTAGCGAGATACCATCTTGTTATATCATATTATGATTGTTTTGAGAAAGTGTTGTCATCCGAGATTTATTATTATGGCTTGCTAGTTGATTATGCTATTGATATGAGTAATTATGAGACCTGAGAATTATTGCAAATGTGGTTAGTTATGATCTTTGCTGAAAACTTGAATGCTGGCTTGACATAGTTACAACAACAAGAGAAAACCGAGTTTGTAAAAGTTTTTCTTTCTTTCTTTCAGTTTGTCAACTGAATTGCTTGAGGATAAGCAAGGGTTTAAGCTTGGGGGAGTTGATACGTCTCCGTCGTATCTACTTTTCCAAACACTTTTGCCCTTGTTTTGGACTCTAATTTGTATGATTTGAATGGAACTAACCCGAACTAACGCTGTTTTCAGCAGAATTGCCATGATGTTGTTTTATGTGCAGAAAACAAAAGTTCTCGGAATGACCTGAAACTCCACAGGATGTCTTATAAAAAATAATAAAAAATCCTCGCCAAAGATGAAGACCAGGGGGCCCACACCCTGTCCACGAGGGTGGGGGGCGCGCTCCCCCTAGGGCGCGCCCCCCTACCTCGTGAGCCCCTTGGAGACCTCCCAACGCCAACTCCAACTCTATATATTGGCTTTCGGGGAGAAAAATTTAGAGAGAAGAAATCATCGCGTTTTACGATACGGAGCCGCCGCTAAGCCCTAAAACCTCTCGGGAGGGCTGATCTGGAGTCCGTTCGGGGCTCCGGAGAGGGGGATTCGTCGCCGTCGTCATCATCAACCATCCTCCATCACCAATTTCATGATGCTCACCGCCATGCGTGAGTAATTCCATCGTAGGCTTGCTGGACGGTGATGGGTTGGATGAGATTTATCATGTAATCGAGTTAGTTTTGTTAGGGTTTGATCCCTAATATCTAATATGTTCTGAGATTGATGTTGCTATGACTTTGCTATGCTTAATGCTTGTCACTAGGGCCCGAGTGCCATGATTTTAGATCTGAACCTATTATGTTTTCATGAATATATGTTTCCAATATGACCTACTATGTGTTATGATCCGGCAACCCCGAAGTGACAATAATCGGGACCACTCCCTGTGATGACCATAGTTTGAGGAGTTCATGTATTCACTATGTGCTAATGCTTTGTTCCGGTTCTCTATTAAAAGGAGGCCTTAATATCCCTTAGTTTCCAATAGGACCCCGCTGCCACGGGAGGGTAGGACAAAAGATGTCATGCAAGTTCTTTTCCATAAGCACGTATGACTATATACGGAATACATGCCTACATTACATTGATGAATTGGAGCTAGTTCTGTGTCACCCTATGTTATGACTGTTACATGATGAACCGCATCCGGCATAATTATCCATCACTGATCCGATGCCTACGAGCTTTCCATATACTGGTTTATGCTTATTTAGTTTCCCGCTGCTACTGTTACAATCACTACAAAATACCAAAATTTTTACTTTGCTTTCTTTACTCTTTTGTTACCGTTACCACCACTATCATATTACTTTGCTACTATACACTTTGCTGCAGATACTAAGTTTCCAGGTGTGGTTGAATTGACAACTCAGCTGCTAATACTTGAGAATATTCTTTGGCTCCCCTTGTGTCGAATCAATAAATTAGGGTTGAATACTCTACCCTCGAAAACTGTTGCGATCCCCTATACTTGTGGGTTATCAATGATCATACCTAGATATTCTCATAATTATGCTCAATTCTGTCAATTGCTCAACAGTAATTTGTTCACCCACCATAATACTTATGTTCTCGAGAGAAGCCAGTAGTGAAACCTATGACCCCCGGGTCTATCTTCCATCATATTAATCTTCCAATGCTTAGCTATTTTTATTGCCTTTTATTTTACTTTATATCTTTATCATAAAAATACCAAAAATATTATCTTATCAATCTATCAGATCTCACTCTCGTAAGTGACCATGAAGGGATTGACAACCCCTTTATTGCGTTGGTTGCGAGGATTTATTTGTTTGTGTAGGTGCGAGGGACTCGTGCGTGGCCTCCTACTGGATTGATACCTTGGTTCTCAAAAACTGAGGGAAATACTTGCGCTACTTTACTGCATCACCCTTTCCTCTTCAAGGGAAAACCAACGCAGTGCTCAAGAGGTAGCAAGATGGATTTCTGGCACCGTTGCCGGGGAGTCTACGCAAAAGTCAACATACCAAGTACCCATCACAAACTCTTATCTCTGGCATTACATTATTTGCCATTTGCCTCTCGTTTTCCTCTCCCCCACTTCACCCTTGCCGTTTTATTCACCTTCTTCCCATATGCCTTTTTGTTTGTGTTTCCACGTTCCTTCTATTTGCTTTCATCCTTGCTTGCTAAAAATTATTGATATGGATCCACTTAAAGTGTTCTACTTGGATTATCTTCGATCCTTATGCGCTCGTGCTGAAACCCCAACTTGCCTAGTTTATGGGAAATCTTTAGATGAGCATGCTCATTTTGTGCATCACCGTTTGTCTGAAAAAGGGAGACTCTTGTGGAATCAAATAAACAAATTGCTGTGTTATGCTTGGAATCTTTGTGAAATTTGTGATATTACTTGTTGCTCTATGAACCCTAAAAAACACCTCCCCTACCTATGTGAGTTTAATGAAAATGAAATCTTCTTATGCAAAGGGTGTTTATAGCTACTATGATATTGAACAAATTGAAGAATTTGTTGCTTTTAAGGGTTCTTTTGAAGTTGCTTCTTTGTTTGAAAAGTATGATACTACTCTCTACGAATCTGAAAATCTTGACATACTTAAATATTGCTATGAAAACTATGCTCATAATGTCTATGTCAAAGAATTTATTGAAAGAATGACCGTTGCTTCGGAAGAAAATAATGATATGCATGAATCTATAGATAATTGTGATTCCGATGATTTGATTGAAATATCCGTTGATGAACATGATGCTTGCTATTCTTGTGGCCATGATGCCAATATTTATGAAGATGAATTTGCTATAGTTCCGTATGTTAAACATGAGATCGTTGCTATTGCACCCATACTTGATAGTTCCTTCGATAAAAATCATGATTGCAATGATTTTACTATAAATTCTCTTGATGTCAATTGTTCTAATAATATGCAAAACCCTAATCTTGGGGATGCTAGTTTTTCTATGTCTACTACTTGTTGCAATGATCATGATTGGGGTGATTCTTCTTATGATCTTGAAAATTTATTTAAGCCCCATGATGAATATGATATTGATAATAATGTCTACAATAGTATTGAAAGTGGGTTTGGAAGAGTGTCAACTTTAGATCCCACATATTTGGATTTTGATCAATCTTATGAAGTTTTTGATAAAAGTGGGTTTGGAAAGGTCATGACTTTAGTTAATGTTAATCCCACTGTTTTGGAAGAGTGTCAACTTTGCATACATGTGGATCGTGTTAAGCATATGTTTTGTGATAGCTATATTGTTGAATTTGTCTATGATCCTAAATGTAATTATTACGAGAGAGGAAAATATGGTTGTAGAAATTTTCATGTTACTAAATTACCTCTCGTTATGTTGAGATTAATATTGTTTCTTTCCGCTTCCTTGCATATGCTAGTTTTTGCTTGCCTTGATAATTTGTTTGCCTATAAGATGGCTATGCATAGGAAGTATGTTATACTTAGATGTGTTTGTCACGTGTTTTATGATGCTCTCTTTGTGCTTCAATTCTTGTCTTTCATGTGAGCATCATTGAATCTATCAATGCCTAGCTAGGGGCGTTAAACGATAGCGCTTGTTGGGAGGCAACCCAATTTTATTTTTAGTTTTTTGCTTTTTGCTTCTGTTTATGAATAAATATTTGATCTAGACTCTGTTTAGATGTGTTTTTATATTTTAATTAGTGTTTGTGCCAAACAAAACCTATAGGATCTTCTTGGATGATAGTTATTTGATCTTGCTGAAAATTCCAGAAACTTTCTGTTCACGAAAATAATTGTTAAAAATCACCAGAACGTGATAAAATATTGATTCCAATTTCTGATGATCAATAAACAAATTATCTAGGTCTTCCTGTTTTTGCTGAATTTTTGGAGTTCCAGAAGTTTGTGTTAGTTACAGATTACTACAGACTGTTCTGTTTTTGACAGATTCTGTTTTTCATGTGTTGTTTGCTTATTTTGATAAATCTATGGCTAGTAAAATAGTTTATAAAACATAGAGAAGTTGGAATACATTAGGTTTAACACCAAATAAATAAATAATGAGTTCATTACAGTACCTTGAAGTGGTGTTTTGTTTTCTTTCGCTAACGGAGCTCACGAGATTTTCTGTTAAGTTTTGTGTTGTGAAGTTTTCAAGTTTTCGGTAAAAGATTTGATGGATTATGGAACAAGGAGTGGCAAGAGCCTAAGATTGGGGATGCCCATGGCACCCCAAGATAATCTAAGGACACCAAAAATCCAAAGCTTGGGGATGCCCCGGAAGGCATCCCCTCTTTCGTGTACTTCCATCGGTAACTTTACTTGGAGCTATATTTTTATTCACCACATGATATGTGTTTTGCTTGGAGCGTCTTGTATGATTTGAGTCTTTGCTTTTTAGTTTACCACAATCATCTTTGCTGTACACACCTTTTGAGAGAGACACACATGATTCGGAATTTATTAGAATACTCTATGCATGCGCTTCACTTATATATCTTTTGACCTATATAGTTTTTGCTCTAGTGCTTCACTTATATCTTTTAGAACACGGCGGTGGTTTTTGTTTTATAGAAACTATTATTCTCTCATGCTTCACTTATATTATTTTGAGAGTCTTAAACAGCATGGTAATTTGCTTAAATTGGGAAATTAATCCTAATGTGTTAGGTATTCAAGACTAGTAAAGAACTTTCTTATGAGTGTGCTGAATGCAAAGAGAAGTTTGATGCTTGATGATTGTTTTGAGATATGGAGGTAGTGATATTAAAGTTGTGCTAGTTGAGTAGTTGTGAATTTCAGAAATACTTGTGTTGAAGTTTGCAAGTCTCGTAGCATGCACGTATGGTAAAGGTTATGTAACAAATTTGAAACATGAGGTGTTCTTTGATTGTCCTCCTTATGAGTGGTGGTCAGGGACGAGCGATGGTATTTTCCTACCAATCTATCCTCCTAGGAGCATGCGTGTAGTGCTTAGTTTTTGATGAATTGTAGATTTTTGCAATAAGTACGTGAGTTCTTTATGACTAATGTTGAGTCCATGGATTATACGCACTCTTACCCTTTCATCATTGCTAGCCTCTTCGGTACCGTGCATTGCCCTTTCTCACAATGAGAGTTGGTGCAAACTTCGCCGGTGCATCCAAACCCCATGATATGATACACTATTTCACACATAAACCTCCTTATATCCTCCTCAAAACATCCACCATACCTACCTATTATGGCATTTCCATAGCCATTCCGAGATATATTGCCATGCAACTTTCCACCGTTCTGTTTATCATGACACGTTTATCATTGTCATATTGCTTTGCATGATCATGTGGTTGACATCGTATTTGTGGCAAAGCCACCATTCATAATTTTTCATACATGTCACTCTTGATTCATTGCTATCCCGGTATACCGCCGGAGGCATTCATATAGAGTCATACTTTGTTCTTGTATCGAGTTGTAAATCATTGAGTTGTAAATAAAAAGAAGTGTGATGATCATCATTCATAGAGCATTGTCCCAATAAAGAGAGAGAGAGAGAGAGAGAGAGAGAGAGAAAGGCCGAAAAAAGAGAAGGCCCAAAAAAAGGGGGACAATGCTACTATCCTTTTCCACACTTGTGCTTCAAAGTAGCACCATGATCTTCATGATAGAGAGTCTCTTGTTTTTCACTTTCATATACTAGTGGTAATTTTTCATTATAGAACTTGGCTTGTATATTCCAACAATGACCTTCCTCAAATGCCCTAGGTCTTCGTGAGCAAGCAAGTTGGATGCACACCCACTTAGTTTCTTTTGTTGATCTTTCATGCATTTATAGCTCTAGTGCATCCGTTGCATGGCAATCCCTACTCCTTGCATTAACATCAATCGATGGGCATCTCCATAGCTCATTGATTAGCTGCGTTGATGTGAGACTTTCTCCTTTTTTTGTCTTCTCCACATAACCCCCATCATTATATTCTATTCCACCCATAGTGCTATATCCATGGCTCATGCTCATGTATTGCATGAAGGTTGAAAAAGTTTGAGATTACTAAAGTATGAAACAATTGCTTGGCTTGTCATCGGGGTTGTGCATGATGAGAGCATTCTTGTGTGACGAAAATGGAGCATGACTAAACTATATGATTTTGTAGGGATGAACTTTCTTTGGCCATGTTATTTTGAGAGGACATAATTGCTTAGTTAGTATGCTTGAAGTATTATTACTTTTATGTCAATATTAAACGTTTATCTTGAGTATTTCGGATCTGAATATTCATACCACAATTAAAGAGAATTACATTGAAATTATGCCAAGTAGCATTCCACATCAAAAATTCTGTTTTTATCATTTACCTACTCGAGGACGAGTAGGAATTAAGCTTGGGGATGCTTGATACGTCTCCAACGTATCTACAATTTTTTATTGTTCCATGCTATATTATATTCTGTTTTGGACATTAATGGGCTTTAATACACTTTTATATTATTTTTGGGACTAACCTATTAACCGGAGGCCTAGCCCAGAATTGCTGTTTTTTGCCTATTTCAGAGTTTCACAGAAAAAGAATATCAAACAGAGTCCAAACTGAATGAAACCTTCGGGAACGTGATTTTTGGAATGAACGTGATCCAGAGGACTTGGACCCTACGTCAAGACATCAACCAGGAAGGCACGAGGCAGGGGGCGTGCCTACCCCCCTGGGCGCGCCCTCCACCCTTGTGGGCCCCTCGTTGCTCCACTGACGTACTTCTTCCTCCTATACATACCTACTTACCCCCAAACTACCAGATACGGAGCCAAAAACCTAATTCCACTGCCACAACCTTCTGTACCCGTGAGATCCCATCTTGGGGCCTTTTCCGGAGCTCCACCGGAGGGGGCATCGATCACGGAGGGCTTCTACATCAACACCATTGCCTCTCCGATGATGTGGGAGTAATTTACCTCAGACCTTCGGGTCCATAGTTATTAGCTAGATGGCTTCTTCTCTCTCTTTGGATCTCAATACAAAATTCTCCATGATTCTCGTGGAGATCTATTCGATGTAATCTTCTTTTGCGATGTGTTTGTTGAGACCGATGAATTGTGGGTTTATGATCAAGTTTATCTATGAACAATATTTGAATCTTGTCTGAATTCTTTTATGTATGATCGGTTATCTTTGCAAGTCTCTTCGAATTATCAGTTTGGTTTGGCCTACTAGATTGATCATTCTTGCAATGGGATAAGTGCTTAGCTTTGGGTTCAATCTTGCGGTGTCCTTTCCCAGTGACAGTAGGGGCAGCAAGGCACGTATTGTATTGTTGCCATCGAGGATAACAAGATGGGGTTTATATCATATTGCATGAGTTTATCCCTCTACATCATGTCATCTTGCTTAAAGCGTTAGTCTGTTCTTATGAACTTAATACTCTAGATGCATGCTGGATAGCGGTCCATGTGTGGAGTAATAGTAGTAGATGCAGGCAGGAGTCGGTCTACTTGTCTTGGACGTGATGCCTATATACATGATCATACCTAGATATTCTCATAATTATGCTCAATTCTGTCAATTGCTCAACAGTAATTTGTTCACGCACCGTAATACTTATGCTCTCGAGGGAAGCCACTAGTGAAACCTATGGCCCCGGGTCTATCTTCCATCATATTAATCTTCCAACACTTAGCTATTTTTATTGCCTTTTATTTTACTTTGCATCTTTATCATAAAAATACCAAAAATATTGTCTTATCATATCTATCAGATCTCACTCTCGTAAATGACCATGAAGGGTTTGACAACCCCTTTATTGCGTTGGTTGCGAGGATTTTTTGTTTGTGTAGGTGCGAGGGACTCGTGCGTGGCCTCCTACTGGATTGATACCTTGGTTCTCAAAAACTGAGGGAAATACTTGCGCTACTTTACTGCATCACCCTTTCCTCTTCAAGGGAAAACCAACGCAGTGCTCAAGAAGTAGCACACCTCCAGCTCCAACTTTACCAACCACATCATCCGATCCATCATCTATGTCGTTTGCTCTGTACAACGCTCCGGAGAGCCAAGTGGGAGCTGCCAAATAAGCTATGATTCAGGCGGGTCTGATGATGGAGCGACTGAAAGTGTTGTATGACACCAGCAAAGCCGCATATGATGCCAGCTCTGCTCTTCAAGCCAATGTCCAAGTAAGTGGAATTGTAAGTTGATTTCCGACTGATATTCGGCTATCTGAAAATTGCTGCTTTATTATTCATAAGATGTCTGTGGATGAGTGTTTTGGAACCTTTAATGTGAATCTATCATGAGTCTACACCTTGCATCCACACACGCACTGGGTGTTTTAATTTTTTGCTGTGTAGCTCTGTCACTTGAGTTGACTAGGTTGTGTCAAGTGTACTCTTGAACCAGTGGGGGCACGCGGAGTGCACCCACTGGGTGTAGTCCCCGAGACCGCCGTCGAATGTTTGATTCGGCGGGGGTCTTTGTGAAATGTTTGCTTGTAGAACTTCCACTCGACCTAGACGGGTCGTGTCGAGGGGAACTGAACCAGTGGGGACACGCTAAGTGCACCCACTGGGTGTAGTCCCCGAGACCGCAGTCGACTGCTGGCAGTCGGCGGTGGTCTGAGAACGAGTGCCTGAGAATTTTTTTTCTTTTTTAACTCCTTCCACTCGTGCCGGGCAGACCATGCTGAGTGGGAAATCGAACCAGTGGGGGCACGCTAAGTGCACCCACGGGGTGTAGTCCCTGAGACTGCTGTTGAATGTTTGATTCGGCAGTAGTCTTAGAACTCTTTTTCCGTTGATTGACTTGTCTTGTTGTTTGCTGCAGAAATTATGTGACCTCGGAGCCAAGTTTGCTGAACTGGAGAAGAAGCAGATCAATCTCAACCTCGACCTGGAGCTGGCCGAGGAGAATCTCCAGAAAGCCAAGGATGAAGCAGCTGCCATGGGAGGTAATAACTCGTCGAATGTTCATCTTGTCATTTTCCTTTTTGTCTTTTGAACCGAGTGACTCCACTCGAACAGATGTGCATAGTGAAAATCATCAACTCCAAGCTCGTCTGAAGAATGTTATTTCTTTAGACAAAATGAAGCAGGCTCTGGAGCAGAAGGACCTCGACCTTGCAGCAGCGCAGATGATGGCGCGAGAGAAAACTGAACTTGCTAAAAAGAAGTTGGCTTCAGTCGGCAAGTTGGAAGAACAGAATGCCAAGTTGAAGACTACCATTGATGAAGCAAACAAGGAAGTTGTGCAGCTGAAGGAGGAGAAGGTGGCTTTGGCAGACAAAGTCAAAGTTCTCACTCGGAAGAGAGATGAACTAGAGACTTATCTGGGTGGCTTTGCCAAGAAGATGTTCCTTATGCTCGAAGGTATTTTCCCTGGCTTTTATGCCCCCACCTTTCTTTTTAGTTTAGCTTCTTTTCCTAGATTACTCCTTGTAATCAATGTATTGTATCTTGTTACTTTTGTTTAATAAAGTTTTTGATATGCTGTGGGGTTTGCCCCACAGCACCCAGTCAAAACAAATATTCAGATCCGAAAGATTCAAGATAAAAGTTCAATATTGACATAAAAATAATAATACTTCAAGCATACTAACTAAGCAATTATGTCCTCTCAAAATAACATGGCCAAAGAAAGTTCATCCCTACAAAATCATATAGTTTAGTCATGCCCCATTTTCGTCACACAAGAATGCTCTCATCATGCACAACCCCGATGACAAGCCAAGCAATTTTTTCATACTTTAGTAATCTCAAACTTTTCAACCTTCACGCAATACATGAGCGTGAGCCATGGATATAGCACTATGGGTGGAATAGAATATAATGATGGGGGTTATGTGGATAAGACAAAAAAGGGAGAAAGTCTCACATCAACGAGGCTAATCAATGAGCTATGGAGATGCCCATCAATTGATGTTAATGCAAGGAGTAGGGATTGCCATGCAACGGATGCACTAGAGCTATAAATATATGAAAGCTCAACAAAAGAAACTAAGTGGGTGTGCATCCAACTTGCTTGCTCACGAAGACCTAGGGCATTTGAGGAAGCCCATTGTTGGAATATACAAGCCAAGTTCTATAATGAAAAGTTCCCACAAGTATATGAAAGTGACAAAACAAAAGACTCTCTATCATGAAGATTATGGTGCTACTTTGAAGCACAAGTGTGGTAAAAGGATAGTAACATTGTCCCTTCTCTTTTTTTCTCTCATTTTTTGGGCCTTCTCGCTTTTTTATGGCCTTTCTCCTTTTTTTCCTCACTTGGGATAATGCTCTAGAAAATGATAATCATCACACTTCTATTTATTTACAACTCAATGATTACAACTCGATACTAGAACAAAGTATGACTCTATATGAATGCCTCCGGCGGTGTACCGAGTTATGCAATGAACCAAGAGTGACATGTATGAAAGGATTATGGATGGTGGCTTTGCCACAAATACTATGTCAACCACATGATCATGCAAAGCAATATGACAATGATGAATGCGTCATGATAAACGGAACGGTGGAAAGTTGCATGGAAATATATCTCGGAATGGCTATGGGAATGCCATAATAGGTAGGTATGGTGGCTGTTTTGAGGAAGATATAAGGAGGTTTATGTGTGAAAGAGCGTATCATATCACGGGCTTTGGATGCACCGGCGAAGTTTGCACCAACTCTCAATGTGAGAAAGGGCAATGCACGGTACCGAAGAGGCTAGCAATGATGGAAAGGTGAGAGTGCGTATAATCCATGGACTCAACATTAGTCATAAAGAACTCACATACTTATTGCAAAAATCTACAAGTCATCAAAAACCAAGCACTACGCGCATGCTCCTAGGGGGATAGATTGGTAGGA
Source organism: Triticum urartu (assembly GCF_003073215.2). Taxonomy (NCBI): domain Eukaryota; kingdom Viridiplantae; phylum Streptophyta; class Magnoliopsida; order Poales; family Poaceae; genus Triticum; species Triticum urartu. Next base: position 74,510,323 of record NC_053028.1, on the reverse strand, counting down.
AAAGACCATCGCTCGTCCCCGACCGCCACTCATAAGGAGGACAATCAAAGAACACCTCATGTTTCAAATTTATTACATAACGTTTACGATACGTGCATGCTACGGGACTTGCAAACTTCAACACAAGTGTTTTTCAAATTCACAACTACTCAACTAGCACAACTTTGATATCACTACCTCCATGTCTCAAAACAATCATCAAGCATCAAACTTCTCTTAGTATTCAACACAATCATAAGAAAGTTTTTACTAGTATTGAATACCTAGCACATTAGGATTATTTAAGTAAATTACCATGCTATTTAAGACTCCCAAAATAATCTAAGTGAAGCATGAGAGAATTATAGTTTCTATAAAACAAAACCACCACCGTGCACTAAAAGATATAAGTGAAGTACTAGAGCAAAAACTATATAACTCAAAAGATATAAGTGAAGCACATAGAGTATTCTAATAATTTCTGAATCATGTGTGTCTCTCTCAAAAGGTGTGGACAGAAAGGATGATTGTGGTAAACTAAAAAGAAAATACTCAAATCATACAAGACACTCCAAGCAAAACACATATCATGTGGTGAATAAAAATATAGCTCCAAGTAAAGTTACCGATGGAGGTAGACGAAAGAGGCGATGTCTTCCGGGGCATCCCCAAGCTTTGGCTTTTAGGTGTCCTTAGATTATCTTGGGGTTCCATGGGAATCACCAAGCTTAGGCTCTTGCCACTCCTTGTTCCATAATCCATCAAATATTTCACCCAAAACTTGAAAACTTCACAACACAAAACTTAACAGAAAATCTCGTGAGCTCCGTTAGCAAAAGAAAACAAAACACCACTTCAAGGTACTGTAATGAACTCATTCTTTATTTATTTTGGTGTTAAACCTACTGTATTCCAACTTCTCTATGGTTTATAAACTATTTTACTAGCCATAGATTCATCAAAATAAGCAAACAACACACGAAAAACAGAATCTGTCAAAAACAGAACAGTCTGTAGTAATCTGTAACTAATGCAAACTTCTGGAACTTCAAAAATTGAGCCAAGATAGTAAGACCTAGATAATTTATGTATTGATCAGCAGAAATTGGAATCAATATTTTATCACGTTCTGGTGAGTTTTAACAATTATTTTCGTGAATAGAAAGTTTATGGAATTTTCAGCAAGATCGAATAACTATCATCCAAGAAGATCCTATAGGTTTAACTTGGCACACACATTAATTAAAACATAAAAAGACATCTAACCAGAGGCTAGATCAAAGATTTATTCCTAAACAGAAGAAAAAACAAAAAACTAAAAATAAAATTGGGTTGCCTCCAAACAAGCGCTATCGTTTAACGCCCCTAGCTAGGCATAATAGCAAGGATAGATCTAGGTATTGCCATAATAATAGGATAGATCATTAAAAC
>NC_053028.1:74264148-74507913 GCF_003073215.2 Triticum urartu | reverse complement strand
AATTGTTCTAATAATATGCAAAACCCTAATCTTGGGGATGCTAGTTTTTCTATGTCTACTACTTGTTGCAATGATCATGATTGGGGTGATTCTTCTTATGATCTTGAAAATTTATTTAAGCCCCATGATGAATATGATATTGATAATAATGTCTACAATAGTATTGAAAGTGGGTTTGGAAGAGTGTCAACTTTAGATCCCACATATTTGGATTTTGATCAATCTTATGAAGTTTTTGATAAAAGTGGGTTTGGAAAGGTCATGACTTTAGTTAATGTTAATCCCACTGTTTTGGAAGAGTGTCAACTTTGCATACATGTGGATCGTGTTAAGCATATGTTTTGTGATAGCTATATTGTTGAATTTGTCTATGATCCTAAATGTAATTATTACGAGAGAGGAAAATATGGTTGTAGAAATTTTCATGTTACTAAATTACCTCTCGTTATGTTGAGATTAATATTGTTTCTTTCCGCTTCCTTGCATATGCTAGTTTTTGCTTGCCTTGATAATTTATAAATTCCTAGCTAGTGGTTGAATCTTGGAATTTTTTTTGGTGTTTCTATGATTAAATAGATACTTATTTACCTAGAAATGATTTTTGGAAAAAATAAAGAGCAAACTATGAGGCAACTACAGTTCAAATTTGACCCGTTTCCAACTGAATCGACGACAATTTGTCTTTTTCACCAGAGGTGGATCAAAACTTTTTTCACCCAACCATTTTGTCAATTGTGCATTATATATGTCCTAGTATTTTATAAAATTGATTTGGTCCAATTTTGCAACAATTATTTGGTAGGTCCTTCACAAAAAAACCTCATTTGTGGCACTCGGAAAATGGAAAATGAATTTTCCGTGCACAGAAAATGAAAAGTTCCTTAGGCAACATTGTTTGCCATTCCAAGATGCACCCTTTTTGCACAATATGAGATCATTTGAACAAACTATGCCATGAATGTGGCCATAAGATTGATCATTTGTCTTGAAAGCCATGAATCTTCACGCATGATAGCTCGTTTTTTAGAACACTTTTTTAAAATAATTTCCGTATTACAAGATTATTATTTTTCCTGGAAACTTGGTCACATATAATGACACAATGCGAAGGTTTTCCAATTTTTTGATTTTTTTTGAATTTTTTATGTCCGTTTCAAAATGCGGTCAAAACGGCGGGCTTGACCGTTCCAAGCTAGTGGTTGAATCTTGGAAAACTTTTGATGTTTCTCTGATTAAATAGATACATATGTACCTAGAAATGATTTTTGGAAAAAATAAAGAGCAAACTATGAGGCAGGTACATTTCAAATTTGACCCGCTTCCAGCTGAATCGGCGGGAATTTGTCTTTTTCACCAGAGGTGGATCAAAACTTTTTTCACCCAACCATTTGGTCAATTGTCCATTATATATGTCCTAGTATTTTATAAAATTGATTTGGTCCAATTTTACAACAATTATTTGGTAGGTCCTTCACAAAAAAACCTCCTTTCGGGCACTCGAAAAATGGAAAATGAATTTTCCATGCAAAGAAAATGAAAACTCATTTCTCATAACACTTTTTAAAGATATTTGTCTTATTCCAATTCCAAGTTTGTTAGTTTTCCTAAAAAGTAGGTCAGATTTGCTGACACAATGAGAATGTTTTTTTTTGAATTTTTCATATCATAAAACTGTTTATATGATTCAACACCTTATTTTGACCAATTTAGATGGTCATAACGTTTACTGGGTTCTGATTGGTCCATAGGCATGTCACGCGGATCGCGCCTCCAATGCTGTCGGATGGCCCCGGATCCGACGGCAGCCCTCGTCCCCCTCACACTCTCATCCCTCTCACCCCCTCGTCCAAACTCCAAACCCTAGCGCCCCCGCACGCTGCCCCCCGTCGCACCTTACTCCCTCGTCCCCATCTCCACCGCCGCCACCGCGCCCCTCCCGATCCAACCCGCGCGGCAACCTACCTCGCCGCCCCCACCCGCTGCCCCTACCTCGTCGCCCCCACCCGCTCCACTCCGGGATCCATCCACCCAGTCATCTTCCTCCTTCTCCTCTCTGTCTCTCGATCCAACCCAAGCACTGCCGCCGACCCTTCCCAACCCCGGCCTCATCCAGCGCCGGCGACCCCTTCTCTCCCTCCCTTCCTCCACCTCCAGCAGCGGATCCACTCGAGCAGCATCTCAGGCCGCCGTCAGATCCACCCTCCTCGCGCTGGACGGAAACCCTAGCCGCCCGTCCATGGCGACCCACCGCAGCACCCAAAGGCCTCGACGACGGCGGTATGGTATGAACCCCCCCTCCCCCATGTCTTCTTCTCCTTCAAACTCCCTCTGTCTCACCCCCGTCTCTGTCTTTGCCTCTTCAGGTAGGAGCAACGGCGACCAGCGACGGCCATGGCGACCCACCGCAGCCTCCAAGACCTCGACAACGGTCGGTGCTACGGTATGAATCCCTCCTCCCCCTTCTCTTCTACTTCTCCTTTTTCTCAACGTCCCCCCTAACCCCAATCTCGTTTTGTCCCTTCCCTTCTTCTCTGTAGGTGAGGTACAGCAACCAGCGACGGGACGACGCCTAAATCCACCGGTACAGGAGAGCAGCCATGGAATGGAAGGTCCGTTCCACCCGTTCTTCCCCGCTTGATTGACTCTATCGAAGAGTTCTTCGGTTTCAAGTGGATTTTCTTCTGGGCTCCATAAGTCAAAATGGAGACCGCCACCACATGGTATGTGTTGTCGTTTTGCTTTCATGCGTGTGTGGCCATGGCCTTCTTTAGAATAGGGGTGCCACTGATCTACTAGAACTGAATTGCTCCCCTGTTTTGCTGTGGTCGTATGCTCTGTGGTCACTGATGCGTGCTGCATACCTGTAGATTAGGACCAAAATTTGAGCAGTTTCAGTCGTGCAGATTATAACTGAATCATGCCCTGCTTTGTTGTAGTTGTATGATCTTACTGCTGAATTGATTACTGTATTGTTCAAACTGAAGTCTTCCAGTTGGCTTGCTACAATGTAGTATATCACTGTACTTCAGACTTATTGTAGTATTTAGGCCTGGGCGCTTTGGAATTTAGCTGTAGTATTTTACAGAGATAGGATTTGCCCTTTCCTTCATGTGGTAATTTTGTAAGTATGAAGAAACTGGTTAGTTTTGTCATGATACCCTTCCACTTTATTTTCTTTTTGCTTTTTAATGTTTTCCCTGTTTGCTTTTTAACATTGGATACCATGTTGGTCTGCTAGTCTAAAACAAACAGAAATTGAGTTGCATGTCCAACACAACCACAGAAAGAAACACTAGCAGCACTACTGCCTATGCTTGATTTCTGCAGTAAACATGTTATCTGAAATTCTGTAATGATGTTAACTGATGTGAGTTTGTGCACTTGATGTTTTATACTTGGAAGACAAATGAACTTGTTTTGGTTATATCTCTCCCTGTTAATTATGGGTGATTTCCTTCTTGCAAATTATATATGTTCTGTTTTGAGCTATCTCTCTTCCTGGTAATAAAAGTATGTGCATTGGTTGATATTTAGTATTCGTATGTCTAGTTCACGATGATGGTCACTTGCGGCAGAGGCACCGATATTTTGGTGTCTAGATATTCGTCGCCGATAACTAAGCATGCAATGCTTGTATATACCCAGTTTTTACTGCCTAGTAGTGAGCACACCTAGCCCCAGTCACCTACTTCAATCAAAGAAACTAAGAATGTTCATAATAATTTGAAAAGTATCTCATGCTTGATGCTCATACACTTACAGTCTCTTTTATTCTACCAGGACCTTTGTTTGTTTCTGTGAGCTTGCCTCTGTGGCTAGCACATATCATATGTGATCCATGCTGTCTCTTTTTCGCCCACTGAAGCTTGGAGCAAAGTGGCATATTACTTTTGTGATAACTGAGAGAACTGCGAGGCTTTCTTTTCTACTTTGGCATATAATATTAGAATTAATACTGTTTTTATTTGAAATTTGTTATTAGGCTATTAGTGCGAAACTTCCAAGTTATAACTATCCCTGCATTTCTTACTCCAATTGTGAAAGGACTATATATAGTCTGTCTGCTTCTGTGAATATATTTGAGTACATTTTTATCATGCTGCTGTAATATGTAATGTAGTTTTCGAAGCATGTCTGCTGTTGTAATTCAGTATTTATATGCAGCAACAGATTATCCAGTACTGTTGCCTACATGCTTCTGGCCGTTGATACTTTTCATTTTTCTCAGTTCTACTTGCTTCGGATTGCTTCCTCCCTGACACCCTGATCCAGATGACGGCAACAGTGATGGCGTCCACACTCAAGCGTGCCTAACTCTCCATCTATAACTGGTCTGTCTTCTTTGGACGGTTAGTTGCTTCCTCCCCACTTTGAAATCTCGATCTCCTTTCTTGTTGATGGGCTTGTTGAATGATTCGTTATGTGTGGATGTAGGGTGCAGGTGCTCTACTACACGCTGCTGGATAGTTTACCTGGACGTGTACGTCGCCAGTCGAGAGGCGTCTCCAGCTTGCGCAGACCGCCATCTGGCTCTATCATTGATCAATTATCTGTTACTTGCCGACGTGCTTTCTAGGCCGCTAGTTTTGTATTTTGCCTATAACTGCATGAGTCATTCTCGCTGAAATGACATGATTTAGCTTTTAGTTCTTCTGGCCAAACATGTGTTTTAGCCTTTTGCCTTTGCTTATCAACAGTTGGTTTGCTTGTTTTTGAGCTACTGCCACTTTGAGCTGATGTAGGCATGTAGTTATTTATTGCAACTGAGCTTCTATATTGCATTGTTGGACCATTGATTGCCACCTCTTAGATTTACTGTCAGATGGAGTGGATAAATTTGCACCCAGCTTACTAGTAATCTGAGCACTTTTTAGTTTAGTCAGGTAGGATTAGAGTGAAATGATAATGTAGGAAGTACGTATCATAAATATATGAAAGGCTACAATCCTTGAGAGAACCTGGTTCTACTTTTGCAAATGCTCAGTTTACTCATGATATGGTTTCTGTAGCTATGTGATGCAACATACATATATACTGCTGCCTTGGAACAGTAATAAAATATGAATATGTGCTATTTGCTAGCAGTCCTTCCCTTTCCAAGATACATGAAAGTGCAGAGACTATCAATCCGAAAATATGAATATGTACATTTTGTTCTCATTTCTCAGTTTTGGCGCCTCTTGTTGATGCAGGTGCACGTGACTGTTGTTGAGGACATGGTGTTCTTTTTGGCGTGCCCAAGTATTGGGTGATGCTTGCCTGCATGGTTACTGCAGCTCCAGTTCATCCCTCATGTCAAGTTTCGCCAGCGCGAGGCAAGCGACCGAGGTGGCTGTTGCTGTGACCGAAGATCAGAAGAAGCTTGGAGATGTCCACAATAGTTTTGGTGCCTCTATATTTGTTTCTGATTGTATGTACACTTGATGGATCATGCAGATGTGCTGTTATGAGTTTCATAGAGTGATTTTTGGATTTGATCATTTAATTGTGAGAATTATTTATTGTTTGCTGTTGAAATGTGTAAAATTGAAATCTGTGAATGAAAAAGGTTGAATGTTCGTCTATTGGATCGAATAATATTTGGGCTCTAAAAAGGCTATGGCCCAAACAATAGTGGACTGGAATATTGTGCATTTATGAAAAACAAAAAAAAGGCTGAATGAAACGGAATGCAAAATGGCCTAAGCCCAGAAAATAAAAAGGCCGAATTGTAGGGCTTGGCCCATGAACCTGATCAAAATTTGATGGAAAAAAACACAAATAGGCTAAATTAATGGGCTCGGCCCATGTAAAACACCTAATCGGACCGGGCTGAATCTTGTGCCACGTCAGCTTGCCACGCTAGATGCCTACGTGGCCTGGGGAGGTTGCTAGTGACCAAAACGCCACAATAGGAATATTTTGGTCATAAACGTCTACGACCATTCCAGAAGAAAGGTCGCTATAGTCAGTTTACGACGGCCAGCTTTTGACCTTATGTTTTTGGTCACAAAAAGGTCATAAATGGAAATTTGTGACCATTCAGTGACCAATAGTGGTGGTCACAAGTTGACATATTTCTTGTAGTGAAAGTGAATGTGCCTGCTGCATCAACGCGAGTGTTACCTCTCTTTGTGTTTGTTAAGAATGTGAACTTCTTTCCTTGTTTGAACGATTGGAGTTGGGAACTTTCAGTGCTGCTACCTCCGGGACGTCTATGGACATCGACAAGGAGCGGGAGGACATGGAAACTGCGGACGCAACTACTTCCCGAGCAGGTACGACTCTTTGGTCACGTTTCGACTTTGCCAATTGTTACGCCGGTCGACTGAACTACTGACGTCAAGCATCTTGCAGCACCAGCGAATGTTATCCATCTTCCAGATGATGATGATGAAGAAGCGCCTCGAAGGAACACAGGGAGAAAGAGAAAGACTCTCAGCAAGAAAGTGCTAGCCAACAAGACGGCCCACTCGACATTAGCATCAGAACCAGTCGTTCCGCGACTTGGTGGTCCAGTTCAAACTTCAGTTTCCTTTGCTGATCCCTTGTCGACTGACCAGCCCTCGGCGTCGACTGCTCAGATTCCTGGCCCCATTGCACCACCTTGATATGTCTCCAACGTATCTATAATTTTTGATTGTTCCATGCTATATTATATTCTGTTTTGGACATTAATGGACTTTATTATACACTTTTATATTATTTTTGGGACTAACCTATTAACCGGAGGCCCAGCCCAGAATTGTTGTTTTTTTGCCTATTTCAGAGTTTCGTAGAAAAAGAATATCAAACGGAGTCCAAACGGAATAAAACCTTCGGGAACGTGATTTTCGGAACGAACGTGATCCAGAGGCACTACAAAAAAAATACACTTCCGTGATGATACGTGTTTGTTACAGTAGGTCGCGTTTTCTGTCATGCATGTACATCCATGACAAATTTATGACAGAATCAAGATAGTCATACCTGTGTTGTCGTAGAAGTGTTCCATGACATTACCAAAATTATCATCACGGAAGTGTCCACTCCCATGACGATAAATCTCGCGTCACAGAAGTGCTTTCGTCAAGGGTGACCGACACGTGGAATCCACCGTAACGGAACGCCGTTAAGCTATCGGGTCGGGTTTTGGATCCGATAACCCGTTAACAGCCCCGACTAATGGGGATTTTCCACATGTAAAACCATCATTGGTTGGAGGAAACACGTGTCGGCTCATCGTTGGGACAGATGTCAACCACTCATTGGACGGAAGGCGCCTATGATACATCGACACGTGGCACGGCCCAACAGAGGCCCATTCCTATGAAAAGGCCGGCCCGTTTGACTTGGGTCAAAAGCTAGCGGGCCGTCCCATGGAAAGCCTGTTAACGGCATGTTCGAATATAGCCCATTTACAGCCCGATAACCCAAGGCCCGTTACGCCCTATCCGAATTAGGCCCAGTAGCGTCATCTGGGCCATCCAATATGATTCCAGCCCGTTTTTTCACTTCTGGCCCATGTATGGCCCATGACGTCTTTCGGCCCATATGAGGCCCTATGTAACTCTTGGCCTACTAACGGCCCGTGGTGAAACTGGCCCGTAATGAACAGTGTATCACTTTACACCCATTAACGGCCCGTGGTGAAATTGGCCCGTAATGAATAGTGTATCACTTTATACCCATTAACGGCCCGTTATTCTGTTGGGCCGTTTCCAGCCCATGTTATCTTTCGGCCTTCTCAGAGCCCATTTATTCTTGGGCTCATTTACAGCATTCGTTTACTTACGGCCCGTTACTGTCATTTTCTGCTTGTGGGCCAAATTCAGCCCGTGGTTACAGTCGGCCCGTTTGTGGTCCGTTAATACGTTGGGCCGATTTCATAGCGTCATCAAATACGGCCTATTAACGATGGCCCGTTATGGTCGGCCCATGAACGGATGATTCCAACTCTAGCCCGGTTATGGCCATAATGCGGTCTGTTTGGCCCATGTTTGGCCAATCGATTATACGGCCCGTATAAGGCCCATTGATAATACGGCCCGCAGAAGGCCCATTGTTTCTACGGCCCGTAGAAGGCCCATTGTTTCTACGGCCCGTAGAAGGCCCACTGTTTCTACGGCCAGTAGGAGGCCCAGTGTCACTACAGTAAATATTAGCCCATGGTTATTGTGGCCTAGTTTAAAAAAATAGGTTATTGCAGCCACTAGCTAACCGCGGAAAAGAACTGCAATGACTACAAGCAAACAAATAAACAAGACAACAAGGAAATAAATAAGCAAGCAACTAACGCTAGGCTATCACAGCTATTACACATATTACATCCACTGGGCATCAAAGTTCGCCACCAGTGCAAATATAGGGAACAAAGCAGCATATCTATACACTGGTTGTCAAAGTTGGCGACTAGCGCAAATAAACGCCGCAGCAAAACAAATCCAGAACTGAAACCACTTCAGAATATCTCAAGAAACAATATCCTAGGTACCCATAATGCTGGCAAGATGCTTAGCAAGCTTATTAACTTTCTCTTGTTTGGCGCTTAAATCCTCCAGCGCTTGCTGTTGCACCAGAAAATATGCATCTGAATTCTGCAGGGACTTCCTCAGTCCTTCAGCTTCCTGTCGCAGCACATCTGATTGATGTCTTTCAACTTGAAGTTGAGACTCAAGAAGACGAACTGATTCAGGCAGCGTGTTCGAAGAGCTTGTGCCAGCAGTAGCGGCCAGTAACTCGAACACTACATCAAGACAGGACTTTTGGGTTCCCTCACTGTCGTCAAGATAGTTTTTATTAGCTTTCTTGGAGACCAACAGGGATGTCTCACTATCTTGAACCTTATCTGCATTACTTCCTTTACCATTGGATAACGCGGTACTGTTCTCCAATATTTTGTCCGCATTCTAAAAGAGAAACAAGCAGACACATCACATGTTTACCATGTTGTATATGAAACTCATTTTGGTAAATGAGTTCAGTAGTAAAGTGGATAGGATAACAACATGAAACAAACATATATCTATGTACCATGGTCACTTTATGGTCTATATCATTCTAGTTTTTGTTGCCAAATCAAGATAGAGACACAGTTCAAATAATATTTGTTCAAGACAAAGCAGAATAGACAGAATATAAGTGTGGGTAACTATAGAGCAATAACAACACTTGTAATGTGCATGACATGAGAACATAACTGTTTATTCAATTGAAACTGAAATCAACATAGAGCAGGTTACAACAGCAAACCAGTTAAAGAAACAGGTTTAAAACATACCTGTTGCGCCATTGGAGTTTTAATTCCATCCTTCAAATTTGAAAATAGTTGGTATGAGTAAATACAGTCATGCAAGAGCAAAGGAGTATGAACCATAGCTACAGAACCTGACCTGAGAACAAATCGTCTTCTCCTTTAAGCATTGAGTTGGGATTCGGAGTGGTGGTCCTCGTGCTTTGGGCACTGCAGTTCCCTTACTAACTGCTTGTGTTTGGGTGCTCTGTGGTGGAGACGGTGCTGTGTCAACTGGAACTGGGTTACTATCTGCCGGGGTTGGGGTTAGAAGGGGTGTAGCTGGTTCTCTGTCCAACTGGGTAGGGGTACATGTGGGAGTCCTGGATTAGGGGGTATCCGGACAGCCGGACTATCTCCATTGGCCGGACTGTTAGACTATGGAGATACAAGATTGAAGACTTCGTCTCGTGTCCGGATGGGACTCTACTTGGCGTGGAAGGCAAGCTAGGCAATACGATATGGATATCTCCTCCTTTGTAACCGACCTTGTGTAACCCTAACCCTCTCCGGTGTCTATATAAACCGAAGGGTTTTAGTCCGTAGGACAACAATCACAACATACAATCATACCATAGGCTAGCTTCTAGGGTTTAGCCTCTCTGATCTCGTGGTAGATCTACTCTTGTAACACCCATATCATCAATATTAATCAAGCAGGACGTAGGGTTTTACCTCCATCAAGAGGGCCCGAACCTGGGTAAAACTTCGTGTCCCTTGCCTCCTGTTACCATCCGGCCTAGACGCACAGTTCGGGACCCCCTACCCGAGATCCGCCGGTTTTGACACCGACATTGGTGCTTTCATTGAGAGTTCCTCTGTGTCGTCGCCGTTAGGCTTGATGGCTCCTACTATCATCGATAGCGATGCGGTCCAGGGTGAGACTTTTCTCCCCGGACAGATCTTCGTATTCGGCGGCTTTGCACTGCGGGCTAATTCGCTTGGCCATCTGGAGCAGATTGAAAGCTACGCCCCTGGCCATCAGGTCAGATTTGGAAGTTTGAATTACATGGCCAACATCCGTGGGGACTTGATCTTCGACGGATTCGAGCCACAGCCGGGCGCGCCGCACTGTCGCGATGGGTATGACCTAGCTCTGCCACCGGACGGTACCCCAGAGGCCGCGCCCGCATCAGCTCCGACCCTTAGCTCGGAGCCAGCTACGCGCCAATCGAGGACGGGTGGCTAGACACCGCCTCAGGGGCTGCAGTCTCGACGGCGATCGAGCCAAACACCAGCATAATCCTCTGCGCAGCCCGTGACTCCAAGGTGCCGGACTCTCTTCCGGACCCCGAACCATCCGCGCCCCTGCCAATCGAATCCGATTGGGCGCCGATCATGGAATTCACCGCGGATATCTTTCAGCACTCGCCCTTCGGCGACATTCTGAATTCACTAAGGTCTCTCTCTTTGTCAGGAGAGCCCTGGCCGGATTATGGCCAACAGGATTGGGATGCGGACGACGAAGAAATTCGACGCCCACCCACCACCCACTTAATAGCCACTGTCGATGACTCAACCGACATGCTCGACTTCGACTCCGAAGACATCGACGGTATGGACAACGATGCGGGAGGCGAAGAGGAACCACCGCCCACAGGGCGCTGGACGTCCACTTCATCATATGACGTATACATGGTGGACACACCAAAAGAAGACGACGACGAGACGGAAGGACGCACCGAAGGCTTATTCCCTCGAGAAGCAGTCAAAGCGGCGGCGCAAGCGCCGCCCCAAATCACGCCTCGCCAGAAATAACGATAACACAGACCCAGCGTTGGAGCAGGGCGAACCACTGCCGGACCAGGCAATACGGAGAATCAAACCGAACAAACCAATTCTGTCAAAGATAATAGTCCGGACGACACAACGCCGGACAGGCACCCGGAGCAGCAGAATGCCCGTCAAAGGCTTGTTGCCACCGCAAGGAGTCTGAAAAAGCAGAAGCAAAGGCTCAAGGCTGCGCAGGACACACTCCAAATCAGATGGAGTAAAGTACTCAACACAGCAGCGAAGTACGGCGACAATCGCCCCACCAAGAGCTACCCAAAGCGGAAGTTGCTACCTGAATTCGATGAGGAGGCCTCAGACCCCTCACAACCAAAAATCAAAACAGCCACCTGGCCGGATAGACGACCTCACGGCCAACATAGAGCGGCAAACAATGCCACTCACAAGACAATACGCGATTCACGCGAGGGCTTGCACCAAAAGGACAGCGCAACCAGATCTATCTATGGACCACGCATGTAACACCCCGGATATGATTTTCCCAATATGTACTCCAACTCTTCCGTTTCTGGCGTTAAGTTATTTTATTTTCTCGGGTTCGGGTTTTTGTCTCCGTGTGTTGTTGTCATTATCATGCATCTCATATCATGTCATGATGTGCATTGCATTTGCATGCGTGTTCATCTCATGCATTCGAGCATTTTCCTCGTTGTCCGTTTTGCATTCCGGCGCTTCGTTCTCCTTCGGTGGTCATTTCTACCTTTCTTTCATGTCTGGGGATTGCACATTTCCGGATTGGACCGAGACTTGCCAAGCAGCCTTGGTTTACTACCGGTAGACCGCCTGTCAAGTTTCGTACCATTTGGACTTCGTTTGATACTCCAACGATTAACCGAGGGACCAAAAAGGCCTCGTGTGTGTTGCAGCCCAACTCCGTGTCAATTTGGCACAAAACCCATCAAAACCCTCTCCGTCATCTAGAGCATTCGATCACGACCGCGTGGCCGAAAACCGCACCTCATTTGGACTCTCATAGCAGAACGGGTGTCTTTGTCCGCCGCCGCGGCCTTCTCAAGGTCCGTTGCCTTCGCTCGGTTTTCTTTTTCAAGGAACCGGCAACGGTCGGCAGTGTCTTTTAATTCTACGGCCATCTTGGCCATCTTCTCTGGCTCTCGCAATGTGCGGCCTTCTCGGCTTTCAACTCTTCGGCCGCCTTCAAAGCAGCGCGCATTACTAATCCTCGCTTGTTCCTTGGCTCGGGCAAGTTCCGCCCGCAAGGCTTCCATTTTGGCAGCTCCTTTTGCAGTCACAACATATTAAAGATACTGGCATTATGCTGCTCTTACTATGTGGCGTTCACCGAATAATAATACTTACCCCGTGCCTTCTCAAGCCTCTTGTTAACAAGCTTGATGTCGGCGTCTGCCGCATCCAGTTGCCGTTTTAATTGGGCAAACTCCCTAGTCCGGCTAGCCACCGGAGCTTCCACCACCTGCACATAGAGGCAGTTTGGTTATTTCCTAGGAATATGATCCTCTGTTCGCCGCCGTTCTCGACGACAACCAGAGTCTCAGGGGCTACTATCTACACAGGGCACACCTAACATGTGCAGTACTATCACATATTATCTCACATACCTCAAAGCCTGTCAATAGACTCATAAAGGCTTCATGTAATCTGCTTTCAGCGGACGAGATTCTCTCCATCACCGTACCCATCAGTGTACGGTGCTCTTCTGAGATGGCCGCTCGCCCCACCAACTCCCTCAGAACGTCCGACCGCACACCAGACGGTGCCAGACACTTTCGTATGCTCTCTTCAGGAGCCGGACACTAGGGACTTTGGGGGTCTACAGGATTATCTTCTGGCCTCACCGGATCCGGAGACGCCCTCCGCGATGACACTTTCGGGGTCGCCCGCTTCTGGAGCGGAGGAGTCCAGGGGAGGCGTTTCGCTCTCCATCATCTCTGGAAGAAGATCCCCCGAAGACGAGCTCATTTGAGAGGGGCTGAGGCCCGAACTGCAAGATATATGCGGTGGTTATTTTCTCAGAGGAAAAAGATAGCATACCCTTACTATTAAAATATTGGATCACTTACGACTCGTTGGAGGGCTGATCCCCCCGCGGACTTTGCGGCAAAAGCACCCCCCGAAGGCAGGACCCTCAGTGGGAGACCTCTTCTCCCGTTTGGAGGCTTCGGCTTCCGGATCCTCGGAAGCAGTCCTTTTCCTCCCCCGATCGTCCTCCTTCGTGGAGACGCTCGTTCCCTCGGTTGGAGCAGATAGCGATGGGGGCCCGCGTCCGCCCGTATTATCTCCCTCGGTATCTTCCTTCAGGGCTCCGGGCAAGGTGCGACCTCGAGCATCTTCTCCAATACCGGATTTTCCAAACCCTCAGGGAGGGGGGCCAAACACCGAATCATCTTCGCCTTTGTTAGCCAGTCCTGGTCAAAAAGAACTCTCAGAAATAACTTCGAATAAAAGACAGCGTGTTCGGCTAGAGGATTTCTTACTTGTTCGGCGGCGCGGTTACTGCTCAGGCCCACGTCCTCGGTGATATCCGGACATTCCACTTGAGGTCCGAAGAATGACTTGTACATCTCCTCGTGCGTCAGGCCGAGGAAACTTTGAATGGCACGTGGTCCCTCTGGGTTGAACTCCCACAAGCGCAGGGGCCGGCGTTTGCAAGGCTGGACTTGACGAACCAGCATAACTTGTATTACCGCAACCAAATTAAAATCTCCCTCGAAGAGATCTCGGAATGCGGCTTTGCAGTATAGGCACGTCCTTGGCTGGACCCCAGCTCAGACCCCTGCTAATCCATGACATCAGTTGGTGGGGGGCCCGGGCGGAAAGCGGGGGCAGCCGCCCACTTGGCACTTCTGGGAGCCGTGACGTAAAACCACTCCCGTTGCCATAATTCGGACACCTCTGGAAAGGAACCTTTCGGCCATGGAGCTCCTGCCATCTTGCCTATTGATGCACCTCCGCACGCTGCATGTTGCCCCTCGATCATCTTCGGCTTTACTTCAAAGGTCTTGAGCCACAGGCCGAAGTGAGGGGTCAACGGAGGAAGGCCTCACACACGACAATAAATGTCGTGATGTGGAGAAAGGAGTCCGGAGCTAGATCGTGGAAATCTAGCCCGTAATAGAACATCAAGCCCCTGACGAAAGGGATCCAGAGTGAGGCCTAGACCTCGGAGGAAATGAGACACAAACATTCTCGTTGGTCGGAGTAGGCGACTGCCCTCGAGCAGCAGCCGATCGAACCTCGGCGTCAGGTATCTGCCCCACTTCTTAATGTCCTCTCGTCACGGGAGGGCATCCATCGGCCTTGAGACTGGATTCTGGACATGATTGAAGATCCGGAGCGCCTAACCTGGGCTTTGGTGTTAGAACTCAGAGGCGGAAAGGGTGATTGAGCACGAGAGAGGAAAGCAAACCTCGTCCCTTTATAAAGAGGGTGAATCAAGCGTCTCTCCGTAGCGTTTAGGACTTGCCTAATCTAGGAGTCCTAGACATGGTTGGGTTACCACGACCGCTATTAATTGAGAATCCCGTAAATTGGGGGAACACGATCTCCGCTTTTGCAAGACATGTCCGAAACGCCTCGAGTTATGGTGGAGCTAGTTTAAGAACCGGTTCGATAATCACCGAGCCATGACGTACGTCATGCTGCCAAACGAGCCAGGCAAATAGATCTGTGAAAACATTATTCTCTCTTGCGGTGGAATGTGGAATTTATTTGCAGGTCGGACACTATCCTCGTATTCAACTTTCTTCTGTCATGTATTCGGAGAAGGAACCCGCTTGCCATGCCGAAGACAATATTGTGCGCCGACTCATCATCATTGAAGCCTGGTCAGGGGCTACTGTGGGAGTCCTATTTATGGGGTCTCCGACAGCCGGACTTATTCTCCATTGGCGGACTGTTAGACTATGAAATACAAGATTGAAGACTTCGTCTCGTGTCCGGGATGGGACTCTACTGGCGTGGAGGCAAGCTAGGCAAATACGTATATGGATATCTCCTCCTTTGTAACCGACCTTGTGTAACCCTAACCCTCTCCGGTGTCTATATAAACCGAAGGGTTTTAGTCCATAGGACAACAATCACAACATACAATCATATCATAGGCTAGCTTCTAGGGTTTAGCCTCTCTGATCTCGTGGTAGATCTACTCTTTTAACACCCATATCATCAATATTAATCAAGCAGGACGTAGGGTTTTACCTCCATCAAGAGGGCCCGAACCTGGGTAAAACTTCGTGTCCCTTGCCTCCTGTTACCATCTGGCCTAGACGCATAGTTCGGGACCCCCTACCCGAGATCCGCCGGTTTTGACACCGACAGGTACAATCTGTGAGAGTTTGGGTTATATGTGGTGGATCTGGTCCTTGGGCAAGTACAACCGTGGTTCTATCTGCATCAACTGGTAGCACTATCTTTTCTGAAGACCGTGTTGTTACTCCCTTAGATACTGCCATCACGCTCTCCAATTCAAATGGCTGATAAACAAGAAAAGTAATTGAAAGTATAGACATTGTATGATAGACAGGTGCAATGGATAGTGGGGAATAAAAAGAGGGCATGAAATAATTCATATTTATGTTGTCTAACCAAACAGGATAGCATGACACAATTTCACATATATGATGGCTAACTAAACAGGATAGCATGACACAATTTCACATTATGATGGCTAACTAAAAAAGATGGAAAGACATAGTTCAAAATATGAGACTATGTAAACAGGATGACATGACATAACTATATAATGTGTTTATTAAATAGGTTGGCATGCCATAATTCACATACATTCACGGATAGAATGCCATAATTCAAAATATGATGACTGTAAACACTAAACAGGATGAGATGATATAACTATATGATGTCTTTATTAAATGGGTTGCCATGCCATAATTCAGATAGATGATGTGTATGTCTATGTAAACATGATGGCATGATATAATTCAAATATATGATTTATATAGTAAGAAAGTAAGCAGATGGCAATCCATATATGATGTAAAAACTAAGCAATGCAAGACAACATGCATGACATGGGTAATATAACCCTGCCAAGTTTGAGCATAGACCTCAGGGGGAAAATAGGACTGGTCATCAGTCTCTGAATCCTCCTCTGAGGAGCTCTCTGTAACCAGCAAGATGTCTGCTTCAGCAGGTAGCATTGTCTGCTCTGAATACCTTGTTTTCACTCCAGATACTTCCATCACCGCTTCAAATGGCTGATGCACAGGAAGAGTAGTTGAATATACAAACGTTGTCGACAAATGGAACACGTAATACAAAAAAATGATAGCATGATATAATTCACATAGATGATGATTGGCTAAACAACATGGCATTGCATAATTCACATATATAATGCCTTTGCAACAAGATAGCATTGTATAATTCACATATATAATGTCTTGCAACAAGATGGCAATGCATAATTCACATATATGGTAATTAGACACTGAACAGGTGGCATTCACACAAAGCATGTCTAAACTAATCAAATGACATAGCAATGCGAGACACCATACGCATGATATGAGCAACATAACCCTGCCAAGTTAGAGCATACACCTCGGGGGGGGGGGGATAGGACTGGTCATCTGTCTCTGAGTCCTCCTTTGATGAGCTATCCGTAACCAGCGAGATATGCGCTTCATCAGATAGCATAGTCTGCTCTGAAGACCTTGGTTTCACTCCAGAATTTGCCATCACCGTGTCAAATGGCTGATGCACACGAAGAACAGTTGAATGTAATAACATTGTTGACAAATGTAATATGTAACGAAAAAAAGGATGGCCTGATATAATTTACATATAAGATGACTGGCTAAGCAGGATGGCATTGCAAAATTCACATATATGATGCCTGGCTAAACAAGATGGCGTTGCATAATTCACATAAACGATGAATAAACTAAACAGATGGCATTCGCACAAAGGAGGTCTAAACTAAGCAGATGACATATTTGATGTATAAAGTAAGCAATGCAAGACACCATATGCATGATATAACCAACATCAGCATGCCAAGTTAGAGCGAAGACCTCAGGGGGTAAATAGGAGTTGTCTTCTCCTTCTGAATCCCCCTCAGAACAGATATCTTCCTCTCGATTACAATCCAAAATGCGTGGAGGGGGGGCTGCCTTTGCGCCTACCATGGAGCGACGTCTGCCTGAAATTTTATTGCCACGCAAGGCTCATCTCTTTTGCTCTACATGTTTAGTTCCATTGTTTACAATAACTGTTATGCATAGGAATAAAACATAGTGAGATTATGTAAGGAGTGCATGCAGAAATCCAGAGTGATGGTAGCAACCTATGGATAGACCCAAAACCAATAATAGCAGGCAGATAATGGCTTCAGTTAAAAAATACAGATAATGGCTTCTTAACTGTTTGTTTCCCACCCAACATGAAACTCATAGTAGACACCGGGGATTAACCAGATAGTAGATAGATACTATTGATAGCGGCCCCGATATGTACCCCACAACCATTTAAAAACTCAAGTTTGACCATTAGTTTGGAGCTGACTCAGAGTCTAATCGGTGAACATGATGATAAAGTAGCATGTAATATTAAGCGATGCATAACGTAAGCAGACACGAAAGAGTGCGACCTCTCTTGCGGACCCGTGTAGTCCTCGAGGTCATCTGCTCGGTTGATGATGGTAGTGCAGTTTTCGTGGCTGCCAGCGGCGGGGAAGAAGATCTGAGGCGGCGAAAGACAGTCTAGAGGCCGGATCCCTGCTGTGCTGGACCCTTCTGTCGTTGGAGCAGCTGAGCTGGGGTGGACGACGGCGCAGCAGGAGCGGGACAAACCACGCAAGGTTTTCTTTGACAACTATCTGTAAGAGAAGTAATTCTGTAAGGGCTCGTTTGAATTGGAGGATTCCAACAATGCAGTGATAGGAAATAGACAGGAATAGGATAGGAACGCATGTGCAAAACAGAGAATTTAAAAACACATGATTTCTTCCAATCTGGATGTTTGATTCACAACAATTGGAAGATCACGGGATGCAAAGAAGCATGGTGAGATTAAGTCAAACCACAAGAAAATGTACGGTTATAATGCTATTATGCTACTATCTCTTAGTCTTGTGCTTCATGAATAGGAATTTGAAAAGGAGGACAAGTGAAAATTAAAATTCCTACGTTTTTTCTTTCAAGGAGACACTAAAGGAACAAATCCGTGTGCTCAGTGGACAATATATATAACATGTAGAGTAAAAAAGAGATGCAACAAGTGTACAACCTCTTTGCCGAAGCCATGTCGATCTCAGCGTGATTGGGTTGGCCGGTGAGGATGCTCCGGCTGACTTGGCTGTCGGAGGAGGGGAAGAAGATCTTAGGCGTCTGGAGATGGAGCCCGAGGTACTGCTCCGCTGTGATGGAGGGTTTCGTCGTTGGAGCAGCTCATATGAGTTGTACGACGCCGAGGCTGAAGCAGGACAAGAGAGACAACGAACAACGTTAACCTGAGTGGAATTCTAATAGCATCTCCAATACATGACGTAAATACATAACCACAAAGTGCTAGATGTAAAATACATCAGCCGCTCATCTCTGAACTTAACTGTCGAAACTGAATTTAACTGTCGAAACTGAACTTAACTGTCGAAACTGAACTTAACTGTCGAAATTGAACTTAACTGTCGAAACTGAATTTTGCTGTCGAAACTGAATTTTGCTGTCAAAACTGAACGCACTAGCAAGGTGAGGCTACACGTCGGTCGACTGACTTTTTCATCTCTGGTCAATTGACTTTGCAGCCGTTGGATACGAAATCAAGGGCCTGCGGTTCATCTCAACATCCACCCCCCTGAGCCGGCCAAACAGCAGCCCCCCGCCGCCCGCGGCTGGCGGTGCGCCACCCCGTCCGCCTCGAAAACACTCCCCACCACCGGTCCGCCGCCGCCCCGGCCATCCCTCTAGGCCCCCCCCCCGTGCCGAGCTTTTTCCCCGGCGATCCCCACGCCACCGCCCCGCCAACGCCCCACCACCGCCGGCGACCACCGCCCCCATCCTGAACCCTAAGATAGATAGTGGGGTACCTCTCCAGCGAGCCCCCTCCCCGTTGCGGCTGGTTCTTCCTTCACCCCGGCGGCATCGGAGTGAAGTGTAGCTAAATCGGAGCAGCATCGCAAGCAAGAGCAAGAGCGAGAGCAGCAGCACAAGCAAGAGCAATAGCAAGAGCAGACCGGGCAGGGGACCGAGAGCAAGAGCAGAGCAGCAGCAGGTCCTACTGATGTGGACATCGCCGCCGAGGGAGCGATGCCATGGAGGAAGTGGCCGGCGACGCCGCCGTGGATGGAGCCGCACCGTGTCGGGTCGGGACCGAGCGCTGGCAGCATCGTGAGATTGAATCAAGAAGAAAATGCGGCGATTAGTGTACAACCTCTTTGGTGGCACCGATTAGGCTGCATCTTCATCCGAGGAAACGGTGATGATGATGCTCTTCCGGTGGTGCAGGTGAAGACGGCGGTGTGGGAATGGAGGTGGCGCGAAAGATGAGGGGAACATCGGGGCAGCTCCTTGGAGGTGGAGGACGGGGTGGCTGAACCGACGGGACGATGAGATCGATGACGGATCCTCATCCTGTACGGTGGATGAGGGACGTCGAGGTGTTGCTGTGGACGACGTCGTCGGGGAAGAGGCTCCGGCTGGGTGGCGGATGGAGCAGGGCGTGGGGTTTCGTCGCGGGTTTTCGCGGCCTCGCTATACGAATGGGTGGGCGGATGGGATGGCAGTGGGGAACCATGGCTTAGAGACGCGCTTTTCTGAAATGTGGGGTAAGTTACGAAAGTACCCTCACCGATTTGAGGCGGTTCTTTTGGTTTAGGGGTACCACAGGCATTTCGCGTGTCGGGATTTCACAGGAGGTGGGAGTTTTCGCGCGCGTTGTAATTTCGGAATAGCAAGGCACGGGTTGAGATGGAGGGAGTTGTCGGAGCACAACGAGACAAAGATATATCTTAAATATTTCGGGCTAACAAGGTGCGGGTTGAAATTTCCGGACAAGCCTAACGTGTACTGTACCAAATCAATGCGCCCTACAAATGTCATTCAAAACTTTGAATTCATGTTATGTTCAATTAAAATATTTCTCTACGTGTATAATGCATGCAACCTACTACTCAAATGAACGTTTTAGTGCATTCCAAATGTATATACTACCGCTTCAATATGAACTAAATTTGAATTCATTTCTCTATTTGAATAAGATCTACAGTAATGATTGTTGTGAAGTCAAAGCATTTGAATTCGTTTTCTATGTTTTAATAAGATCTACAATCATCATTATTGTCAAGTTAAACCATCGTTTGTGTATTATCTTCACAGCACACCACAT
This sequence comes from Triticum urartu, assembly GCF_003073215.2. NCBI lineage: Eukaryota > Viridiplantae > Streptophyta > Magnoliopsida > Poales > Poaceae > Triticum > Triticum urartu. Next base: position 74,487,548 of record NC_053028.1, on the reverse strand, counting down.
GATTAGTCTCGAGTTACATATGAACTATGTGTACTATATGAACTCGAACTAGATTTTTTGAATCCACTTTATTTTGATTTCAAATCACATTACATTTCTAGCTCTAGCTAGATCTTCATAATCTAAACCATGTCTCATATGTATAATGTGTTTATCACATTATGTATGGTGCCCCGCCCCCTACGCCTACAAGTATTTAGATGTGAGTTGCAAACAGCACACATTACCACAAATTCAAATAAAATGTGAGAATGTTCGATAGATAGTATTGTTTAGATTGTTCGATATTTAGTTGTAAGCTGCAAACGCCACACATTATCACAAATTCAAATAAAATGTGAGATTGTTTGATGTATAGTATGGTTTAGATTGTTCGGCATTTAGCTGTGAGTTGCAAACGCCATGCATTATCACATTATGGTATAACATGTGCACAGCACGTGTATCACCGCTATATCCATGCATGCAATGTTTAAAACACTATGATCTCCTATTCAAACATATGAATCCGCTTTCATATCAAATTATGATCTTTGTTAGTCTCTTACACCCACACAATCCTCTAACCTTTGTAGCTACCACTAACTTTCTCTCGTGCATGCACATGCCCTCCTCGCCCTCCCCCTCCCTCGGCATTCTATCCACCGGACACATTCATTTTTTTCTTTAGGTCGTTCTCCCAGAGTCTCCACAACTCCTTTCCGACACACACCGATCGATAAACCTCTCCAGCGATGCCTGCCTACAACATACAAACACACCTTCAATCTCCTCCTTTATGTGTCCTTGCCTCGTGTCTCTCATACGGTCAGACACACGTGTAAACTCTCGCCCCTCTTTTCATCGCTCTCACAACCGCACACTCCTCCCCCTATCTAGCTAGTAGTTGGGCCTCTCGCACCACCTCCTAGCTCCATTCTCTCTGTCTATCCGTCTCGCTGGGCCTTATTTGCCTCTAACAAATGGATGTACACCGACCGATCTCTCGCTATACATATAGCTAGTTAGGTCCTTATAACTCATTTTTACCCACACGTCAATCGATCTACCTCATTAGTTGTATCTCTCCCTTCCTCCGACAAACAACAATTGATCTACCGATCTAGTTAGGTTTGCTTACCAAACACATGGTTCCCCTTCATCATCCATGGATGCGTCCCGATAGATCTATCATGCACAGGCACACACAGAAACACATCCCCACTCTTATTGATAACATTGCAGTTCCACCCTCAGTTTGTCTAGTAGGCCTCTCCCACCATCTTCGAGAAGCAACTCCATCACCCATCCAGCACTCTACCCCTCTCCCTCCCTCTCCCTCCCTCTCTCTCCTCTCTCTCTCTCTGTCCCATCATATTTCCCGTCCTTCAGTTATGTATGGATGTCGACCGATCTCCCTCAAGACATAGCTGGGTCTCTCCTTCTCAACACATATACGAGTCGTTCTACCTCTATAGTTAGGCCTCTGCCTAACCCTCCCACCACCCCTCCACACACACACCGATACATCGAGCGCTCTAGTCATGTCTCCCTGCCACACACAAACTTGACGTGTGCCCTCTAACGTTCCGGCAGGCCAGTCGCCCTATATCTTTAACTTGTACACACACACACACACACAATTTCGATGGCTCTCTTCATCGATCTCGCACCCACCCACTTGATCCTCTCTTCGACTCTATCGATAGCTATGACCCCTCCCTCTCTTCTCGTGGATTGCCCGTCCCTCTATGTATGATATGGATAGGCCTCCATTTCACACACATTGCATGCAAAATTTTGTTTGAGATGTCATCGACACATATTCCCACAAATAATTCACGAAATCAACCCCCCACCCCACCCCCACCCCAAAACAAAAAACACTCACGAACGTGGTTTGTATCTCTCACACACACCCACGTAGGTGGGGGACGTGCACGAAGAGAAGAGGTGCATGCACGGCGCACGTACTCCGTCTCTTTCCCAACCACACCCGCGCAGGTACACGGTGGAGCTCATTTCTGTACGAAAAAGGCAGCCCACGTGGTAATTTGGCACGTGTACTAGTTGTCCACTTGGTGTAGGGAGGATCGTCTACCACGGGTGAACAAACAAATTGCGACTTGACGTGTTATGTTAAAAAAGAGGCAAACCATGTGGGGCCTACCTTAGAGGCAAGGCTCTATACACTGGAGTACTTTTGATGTGTTCCGTCAACTCACAGAACGAGGAGAAGCTTGCTTAGTACGCCGTCTCCCCCGCCCACGGGCGCGGTGGCTCGCAGGATGAGGTGAAGCTTGCTTACTATGCCTTACGCCAGCTCCCTCGCCCATGCGCGCTGTGGCTCGCAGGACGAGAAGAAAAATTTACTACTCCCTCCGTTTACTCCTCGTCCCTACTACCTTGGTTATAGAGATTATATCATATTGTTTGGAATATATATATGTCCTTTAGTAGATTTCAATATGAACTACTAGTACATACTCCAAACACTGATGTATATAGACGTATTTTAGAGTGTAGATTCACTCATTTTGCTCCGTATGTAGCACTCTCCCTTGCCCCTCGACCCTCGCCCATGTGGTGGACGTGCAGCAATTCATTCGGTTTCATATAGCCAGAACGATATATACTGCACTACCATTATTTCTCGACTTCCCGAAGAGGCGAAGAGCCAATCGCAAGGTTAATATTTTGGAGATGCCAGGCGCAAGGTTATAGGAGAACGAGTAGTAGGTGCCGCGTCATTTATAAATAAAGTTTTTTTCTTCAGTGGCACGTACGCAATATGATAGGTTCATATGGAGAGAAAAGGAAACCGCTCCACTATATACATAGTCAGGACGGGCCAGCCTACATGGTTGCTTGCCGGGGTTGCTCTCTTCACACCCTCTCGTACAAAACGACTGTGGCCACATCTCTAACATCCCGGCGGATCACGTCCTCTTGGGGAAGGGGTGGATGCTTAGTGTAGATGCGGTGGCCGTCGCCGACGGCGAAAACCCACCATCGGCACATCCCGATCAGGGGTCCCCGCCGTTCTCTCTCACAAAGCCAGTGAGGTTGCCTTCGTCCCTTGCTCACTGCCGCGACGTGGGCAGTTGCCGCCTCCCGCCGCCCTCCTCAAGGTTGAGCTACGTCCCTCAGGTACAACTCCCTTTACAGCCGGCTTGCACCACTGCTCCAGCTGCCCACATCACTCCCTGTGGATATTTCTCTACTTCTTTGCCCCGCACATACCTCTACTGGCTTCTACGTACTGTATTTGTGATGAGTTTATGTCTCATCAACTAGTCCCAGTAATCTTATTCTAATCACGCTTGTTCAATTTCTTTGCCACAAGGATGCTCATCTCGATTTTGGTGAAACTGCACAAAATGATCCGATGGTCAAAAGGTTGCAAACTTCATTTATTAGGAAGCTCGAACGTTGCCAGCAAATTGAAGCCTGGTCAGGGTTCATGGTTCAAGGGCTAGGGACTGCATGGGTCGTTTTTTTCTTTAGCTGCCTCTGTTCCAAAATAAGTGTCAACTTTAGTAGTAGTACAACTTTGTACTAAAGTTTGCACAAAGTTGAGAAACTTATTTTGGAACGGAGGGAGTACATATTTTTATGATCTGTCAATCATTGAGATGCAATAGCATGCATGTTAGTCTCCTTTGTATTTGATGAAATGTTGCAACGGGCAACCTTGGACGCAAGATACATGTAACAGAAGCTGGAAGCTTCATAGCATTGTACAAATTTATCTCGCTGATAAATTACAGTACGTACTATACTAGTACTTCCTCCGTTCCTAAATATAAGTCTTTGTAGAGATTTCACCATGAACCACATGCGGATGTATATAGATGCATTTTAAGTGTAGATTCATCCATTTTGTTCCGTATGTAGTGGAATCTCTACAAAGACTTACTCCCTCCGTCTAGGTGTGTAAGTCATCTTACGTTGTGCACCGCAACCAAGGTGGAGAGGAAAACAAGAAAACTTAATGTCTTTTTTGCTAATTAATAGCATGCATGCAATGAACTAACCACTGCATGTCATGCTTGGTAGTCTCAAGTCATTGAAAACATGCACGACTCACATCTCTTATTGGTTGATATGTCACAAAACAAGAAACGAGGAGGGAGTTAATGTATCGTGCCTAAGTGTTTTGGGATTATTTGGTTTTCGTAAGGTGACTTACACACCTAGACGGAGGGAGTATCTACTAGTAATAGCTAGCCCCCACTACTAGGAATTCTCTATCCTCTCCTTGAGCCACGTCATCAAAATTGATGTAGCCGTAAGATGAAGTAAATCAGTCCAGAATAGCCGTCTGATCTAGACGTTGAGAGGCTCCGCACTAAGCCACATGCAAGCATGCAGAAATACCGTGCCACATGCATGTGAGTGGGTTTTAAATCACATCAACATGTCTGCATGCAAGCATGCACTGGTAGCATGCATGTAAGTGAGCTTTTAAGTCCCATTAACATGTCAAAAATAAAAATATAATCCCATTATGCAGTAGGAGTTGGCTGATCTTTTTTCCTTACGTGGGATGATCTAAATGATGATGGGAGTTTATTTAGTTTGGCTACCACATTTGTCATGCGGTTATAGAGTTTTTTTGTTCTATGAAATCGATAATTTTGCGCAGAGAGATATACCGCTGTTCCGCGCCAACGCGCGGGGACTCATCTAGTAATATTTAGGAATGGAGGGAGTACTATGTAAAGAGTTAGGTGTCGCACGGTGATAGTGTGAGGTGGGCCATGTAATCACTGAGACTGCGTGTTTTCACCGCTCTTGCACGCCTTCGCCATAAGAATGGAGAAAATTGTAATCTAGTAGTAGTATACCTCCTTTCGCCAAAAGCGTGGGACATCCAGCAGTCCTACCACCTCAGTAATAAAGACCAATGAGCCGTCAAATCACATAGACCCAGTAGTAAGTTGGACGGACGAATCAACCATCACTCTTGCGCCAGTGAGAGGTCGCGTCCGCTCTGCCCGGGCATGAATGCGGCACCGATTCTTTGGATCGGCATTGACCGTATCGGGCGGGAAGCGCGCGCGGGCGATGGAGGGGCTTTGGGTGGGCCAGGCTGGTCAGGAGCGAGCGTGGCAGCTGTCCGTATGTCCCTACCGGACACGCCCAGAAACGAGAGGATGCACCGAGTTTCGCGGCTAAAATCGTACACTACACAACATCTCTCTGTAGGAGTAGGTCGATCTGTCGCTCTCTCTAACACACACATGGTGTTAAACACACACACACACACACGCACGCACACACACACACACACCTTGGTCCCGTTGCACCTTCTAACGTGACTTATTACACCTAGACGGAGGGAGTAGTAAGTATACGAGATACGGTGGCACACTGACTTAAGTCGAATACAAGTGCCCAAGATTTGTGTGCATGTTATAATAAGGATTCACTTAAAATAGTATGTGAGCGAACAGAGGGATCAATTGGACAGTGTTCCCGAGCAGTAGCGAGATGTGTGAGGTAAGATACACCGCTGGCTGGTGGGACCCAACGTACTACGTGGAGAGAGGTAAGGTGTCTAAGGCTGCATTATTTCTGCACCACTGTGGATAGTATTACCACCAAAGCCACATGACACGATTATGATTGAAATCCCAATGACTCCCACACACACAAAAAAACACGGCATGCTTGTCACACAAATGCAGGAATGTATAAAAGGTTATTTCCCTCTCGTTGAACATAACGGGAGGGTTGTGTAGCTGGTTAGCCTGTTCGCTCATCAAACTTGAGGTCTCGGGTTCGATAATTACACTTGAGCATAATTTGTGCCACGAGGATTCTTTGACTGGTCAAAATGTTTTCTAGGATTTGCACGCTTCACACTCTCTCTCCAATATATATATACATGCTAGCTGGAGCCTCAGTGCTTGTAGTTGCTCTCTTCACACTCTCTCTCCCTCTCCCGCTGGAGCCTTAGCGCTTGTAGTTGCTCTCTTTACACTCTCTCGCCCTCTCCAGATCTAAACAAGACTTCATTGGCCTCTCTCTCCCCTCACTACTGCTCAAAGAGCCGGCAGGATCCGTCCACCGGAAAGGGAAGGAGGCTTAACGCTGTCGCCGTCGGCGAGGGACTACCGGCGCAGCTATTCACTTTCCACCCAGCGGCGGCGCGGGAGGGCCTCCGACCCCTTCTTCTTCGCCGCCGTCCCGTCGCCTACCGAACCACGCCCCAAGAACCTTAAGGTATAATTTACTTACTCCACATGCATTGCTCTAGCTGCATGTATACCATGAATCTAGGACGTGGTTCAAAGAGGAAAGGAGTGGGAAAAGTTGTTTATAGCATGAATCTAGGACGTGGTTCAAAGAGGAAATGAAGGGGGAAAGTTGTATAGCATTAATCTAGGACGTGGTTCAAAGACGAAAGGAATGGGGGAAAGTAGTGGGGAAAGTTGTATCGCATAAATCTAGGACGTGGTTCAAAGAGGAAAGGAAGGGGCGAAAGTACTAGTTCAAAAAGGAAAGGAAGGGACAAGGCTGTAGAGTTTGAGCAGGACTAGATTTGCTGCGCTCACATAGGGAAAGGTGTCTAAAGATAACAAAACTGGGGCCAACACAAATATGCTCCTTGGTTGTTTGTTCTTTGTTGCAACAGAGTGTGCATGACCACAGTACATCGGTAGATGCACATGGTGCTGGTGCGTCCACTGTCCGGTGCAACTCATTAGCTGTTGTTAATCTAAGGCCCTGTTTGGTTAAAAACTCCCTAGTCCCTACCTGCTGGGTTCCAGGGACTAAACATGGACTATAGGTTATTAAATGACATGCTAAAAGACCATGTTACCCCTAGTAATGAACTAATAGAGACAAGGTGCGATGCGTGGCAGGGGCAACTGTTGGAAAAAATCCTAAAAAGACTCCCTCGGGGTCTTCCTTCTTTAGTCCCAAATGCCCACTTTTAGTCCCTAAAAGTCCCTCCTGTTTGGGTTAGATGGGACTGACACGGAGTTTTTTTAGTCCCTACATCAAAATGTCCCTGTAAACAAACACCCTCTAATAATGCCGATGGAAAATTGATGCAATGCCACAGTTAAAAGCAAATTACATGTTTAAATTTTTTTATTGTTAATATAATCTCTATGTTAATATTAATCAATGCCACCGTTTGAGAAATGCTACTGTCTTGCTTTCTTTCCCATTTAGATAAGGTAGATGCTTCTTTTTGTTGGCTTCTGTGTCATCCACCGTTATTGACCACTAATTGTTTCCTTTGCACCACTGTGTAAACAGGGTTATCTGCTTCACCTCATTGCCATTGTGACCTTTTGTTGCACTGCACAAAACACTTTTGTTTTAAGAGTGTTTTGTACAGTTCAACCAAAATGTCACACCGACAATGTTGCTTGATTGCTTGATCTTAGTGGAACTGCACAAGAGGAGATCTTACTTCCTATCCGTTAAGGCGAATTTGGTTCAGATCTTCTTCTTGTGAGTTGTTTGAATTCCGCATCATGAGAGGTCAGTACTAGCCTTCTTTCACATGATTCTGCAGTGTGCATTCATATATTGTGCTACTTGTACGATAATGTTGCTTGATTTTAGTGAACTGCACAAATGGAGACAAGACTTCCAATCTGTATGTGCACCGTAATATCCCATTGAGGTAAGATAAGGATATTTCACAACTGCTGGCCTATATTTTGCCACTTTCATCAGAAATTTAAGTTTAGTACTATACTTGTGCTCCCTAATTGACATGCCAAATCTTACATTGAAGGAGAAGCTTGTTTGTTATTGAACCAAGTGATGAAGGGGAATAAAAACAAAAATCAACTCCCGGTGCTGTAATGAAGCACTGGAACTGTGATGACACAAGTAATGATATAGTTTTGCATCTTAATTTATTGCTATGGCTAGAACGAGCAATTGTTTTGCCACTGATTTGATGCCACTCTTAATGTAATATTTCATTATCTCTACTTGTGCAAACAAGGATCTCCTTTGAAGATACCATATATTTTAGTGGAACTGCACAAGAAGATGTTGGAAACATTAAACTAATCGAGGAGTATATAGTAAGCATGGCGACCACCGTAGATAGCAACAGATGGTTCCGGAGAATTGCTTCATCTGTATGCTCTACACAATAAGCCTCCTGACAAAGGTTGGTACTCGCCCACTGATTTCATCCATATGATTGAGCTTTGTCATCTCTATTGGTGTTGTGCTAATGTTTAGATACTGTCATGAAAAAGTGGTATTGTCCTTGAGAAGTGCTTCATCTGTGTTGTTTTAAATATTTCCTTTCCTTTTTTCGAGCAAACAGTGATGCTAGCATTTAGCAGTCCTCCTGTCTTTGCACAACAGGATCATCTTCCCCTGAAGAAGAATATGGAGTACGTGAAGTGACTAGTTCTGATTATGCCAGGATGAAAAAGCCCCTGTCTATCTTATCATCAGAAGGAGCAGTTGAAGGATGGTTACATTACTCCCCACAAGACCAAACTAACTTCAGCTCAGAAGGACTGACAAAATCTCCATTTTTTTGCTGTGATGCGCGAGTACAATGTTGTTCTAGGATTCTTTCTGGTGAGTTCCATTTTTCTAAAAGTGTGCTCTACATGGACCATGTATGTGCCTGTTGAAACTGTCAATTCATAGTACAGTTTGCTCTATACTAATCACTTTTTTGTATTTGTGCAAACATGGGTGCTCAGCTTGATTTCAATGGGAACTGCACAAAATGTTCATGAATACATCTAATCATTCATTTCCACCACAAGAAAGGAGGTGCCGATAAGTTCAAGGCGTTGCAACATATAAGGGCGAAATCATACAAGCTACGCGCGAATTTGGTTGATTTTGGTGGAACTGCACAAAAAGAACAGCTGGTTTATTTAGCACGAGGTGCCATGTCAATGTCCGAACTGATGGCAAACCCTGCCCATTCCACAATCATAGGCATTTGATATTTTGGAATGGGACAACCTTGTCAAATTTTGCTCATTGATTTTAGCAAGACATGCTATTGATATTTTCGAATGGGACGCCCTTTGCTGTCAGCAGCGTCGATAATTTTTTTATTCTTTAGTTGTGAAGCAAATATTGCCTCTGACATGTGAGTCGCTGAGATGCATAATCATCGATTGTTTTGAATGTTCTCTATGAATTGCCAGGCCTGTGTGTTTGATTGCAATGTACAGAAACGCTAAAAAGCTGCTCAAACTCTTTGTACTCCTTCTGTTCCTTTTTACTTCGCACATTGTGAAAGTGCATACTTTTTTTGTATAAGATTGGTCAAAGTAGAGATACTTTGACTGCAGACAAAATTTGTATGCAGACTAGAAAGGACCGGAGGGAGTACATGTGAAACTGCTGCAAACGAGGTGATCACCCTGGGAATAATGCTAGTACGTATTGTTTTGCATGTTCATCCAATGCCAGTGATACAGGAATTCGAACTAATCGAAATAAATTCATTCATACACGGTCGGATTTCATATAAACATGCCAGATTTCATTACATTTCATACATTCTTCAACTAAAAAGGGGTGCGCTGGAGGTATAATTAATTAACCGAAGCTACCCACCTGTGTCCCGCTGAGCCGAATAGAAGCTTCAGTGACTTAACTGCAGGTGCAGTTGCGTAACTGACATGTGGCCTATTGGGCCCACGTGTCAGTCAGCCAACTGCACCAGCAGTTAAGTAGAAGTAGCGTTATTCTCCAGCAGAACTCCCCGACTCCACGTTGCCACCAAGAAGCTAACCGGCCGTCAATGGTCAACCCGCCTAGCTTGGCTTCAACAGGAGGGTAGCAGCGGTGGCCTTACTTGGACCCGAGCGGTGGCGACCTACCGTGTTCTACTCTTCCTCGTTTTCTGTGTGGCGCGGCCTCGTTGGCAGCGGGGCGGGGCCTCAGCGGAGTCGGCGATGTCCTTTGTCTCGTTGCCGGCGGACGGCGCCTTAGCGGAGCGGTGGAAATCCTCCCCCGCGTTGCCGGCAGGGTGGGGCCTCGGCTGAGCCGGCGATGTCCTCTGCCTCGTTGTTGGCGGGGCGGGGCCTCGGCGGAGCCGGCAGTGTCCTCTGCCTCGTTGTTGGCGCCGGGGGCCTCGGCGGAGCAGGGCCTCGTCGACGCCAGCGGAGCGGGGACTCGTCGGAGCCGGGATTGTCCTCTACCTTGTTGTTGGCGCCGCGGGGCCTCGGTGGAGCAGGGCCTCATCGACGCCAGCGGAGCGGGGACTCGTCGGAGCCGGCATTGTCCTCTGCCTCGTCCTCGGTCTCGCCAAACAGCGCCTCGCCCGCTTCATCGCCCTCTTTGCTAGCCTCTTTGTAGGCGGCCGCAGCCTCCGCCACCCGCATGCAGTACCGCCAGTGCTCGAGGCGGCCCTTGCGGGCGGAGCGGTACGAGTCGAGCAGCGCCTCCTACTCCGCCCGCTCCGCGGCGATCTGCTCCTCCGCCTGCAGGTGCTCCTGGAGCAGATGGTGCTTGTAGGCGGTGTCGGCCTGCGCCTCCCGGAACTGCTCCTGACGCATCTGCCTCACACTGTCTATATATTGGGCACGGGCCTCGCCGATGGTCATGGTGCAATGCACCGACGAGGATGGCGCGGAGGAGGGGGTTGGCGCCGGATCGTCGACTACCATGTTCTCCATTGGGACGTCGTCGTCCTCTGGCTGCCCGCCGGCCAGCCGGTCGGCAGCAATGGCTGCCATCTTCTTGTGGTCCTTCGTCCGCCCGTCCCGAAGAGCGCTGGAGCGCGAGGAAGCCATGGTGGGCAGTAGTGGTGTGGACAGAAGAAAGGGAACAGATGCGGATGACTGCGGCTATGGCCGGCGCAGCAGTTTATATAGCAATGGTGGGCGGGCGGAGGGACGGACGTGTGGTGCCGGAGTAGCCGCCTCGGCAACCACGTATCATTAATGTGGGCAGCAGATGGATGGACGGACAACACTTGTGTCGTTTGAAGGCGGAGCAATCGCCTGCACCGGGAAGTGGGGCGGGCGGCGCTGACTGTTTCGGGTGGAAAGCGCGCGCGGGCGAGGAGATGACTTTACTTGAAGAGGATGACAATGGGGAACCACCAGGTCCATAGCCTCACGTACGCAAGTGCCTCCTTATTTATATATATATATGTATAAAACTATACTCCCTCCGTCTAGGTGAATAAGTCGTATTAAAAGGTGCATCACGACCTAGGTGCAAGCAGATTGGTGGAAAAAAAGAATATCTCTCTCTTCTAAACACAACATTTAATCACAGCAGTTAAGAGGATGCCTTATTAGCTACCCATGCAGGCCATTGTAATTCATAGCATGCAAAGCGCTTTTATTTCTTGCCTAATAACCGCATGGACGTGCTGCATGCATTGGTCCTTGCCCGAGCAAAAAAAAGGGAGGAAAGGGGTTTACACGGGAGACAACGAGGCAGAGGTGGAAGTGCTCGCTGGAGTAATTTATTTTGCTTCCCCCTGGTTTCCTGACATCACGGTCCCACACCATTGTCAACCTATGTAGTAGTCAATAAACGAGAGAATTGCATAAGAAGCGGCCGACAGCTGGGACCAAGCAGCTCGAGCAGTATTTGTGTTTTTGAGGTGTGAGCACTGCAGAGTTTTTCGATGTTTAGCCCAGATATTAATTTTTCTCCTCTGAAAAACAACGAAAACATCGCTGCAGGTATTAACTGGGCGGGCTGTGGCCCGTCTAGCCCAGGCCAGATATCCAGTCCAGATATTAATTTTTTTCAAGCTGAAAATGGCTAGCCCAGCTATACTTTTTTTAGGAATACCCAGGCAAGGTCAAGTTGTTATTCTCCGCCCCGCTGGGCTGCAAATCTTTCCTAGGAGGGATGCATTAGGCTTAACAAGAAAATGAGCTTTAAGAAATAATAAATGGGATGTAATTATAAAAACTGGGCAGTAACTATAAAAAATGCACCAAACACGTGAGTACTTTATAAAATATTATTTTTGGATATTGAAAATTTTAATTTCATTAATTGTTGCGAGCGCAATGTTTCATTGGATTTTTACGTATATAAATTTATATTGAAATTGTATTTAATACTAGAAATTTTGGGATAAAAATATTTCGGATCCCATCAAAATGTGGGAAATTTTATTGAATTCTGTTTTGAACGGTTGGTTGAAATGGGCTGCACTTTTAACAAACTGTAAATGGGTTGTAGTAAATTCTATTAGAATTCAAAAATGGGCTACACATTCTTACAAATCTCAAATGGGCTATAAGTTCTCTGCCACACACTTCTGGCCTTACTAAGTTGACGCGTCCCCTAAAAAACAGAGTTGACGTGTATGCAAGGCTTTGTTAACTTATAGTCAACACACGGTTCTAGCAGCAGTGGCCGTTGGATTTCCATCCAACGGATGGCGTGCTTCTTCTTCAATCTCGGATATTCTAGCTTCACCCGCCCAAAAAATGATTCCTCCCCCTGACATCTGGGGCGCACCGTTTCGGAAGCTGACCTGTGGGTCTACTAAGTTGACGTACCAAGGGCTTTGTCAACTTAGTCAATATAAACGATTCTAGCTGCAGTGACCGTACGATGTCCATCCAACGGCCGTAGTGCTTCTTCAATCTCTGGTCTTCTTGCTCCAGCCGCCCAAAGTAGCGCCAGTCGTGCCGCCTGCTCCTGCCTCCCGTGGCCAGATGTGCTGCCGCGGAGGCCCCACCGCCCCTACTATTCCCACCGCTGGCGAGGCCCCGCGGCGATGGTAGCCTCACACCGCAGCCGAACGAGTGAACCCTCATACTCCTCTCCGCGTGGGCATCCACTGCCGCGTCTTCACCGGCTCCGCGTCATCCCCTTTCTAGGCCTCGCCGTCGTCCACCGCCCTGGTGCTCCCGGCGCGGCGTGGTCAACGTGGTCAAGAAACGACTTCCATCGGACGTGGACTGTATGTGGAGAGGCTGACAGCTGGGTCCACGGCGGCAGCAAGGAAATGCCTCCTTATTACGCGGAAAATAATGGTTCCTCCACCTGACAGCAGGGACCCACCGGACGGGCCACCGTATTTCGTGAAAAAAACATTTCACCCCTGACTGCTGGGACCCACCAGCTACACCTTCACACGCAAGGAAGTGCGTCCGGGCAAAAAAATGATTCGCCCCCCTGACTGTTGGGACCCACCAGCTACATCTTTACACGCAAGGAAGTGCGTCCGGGCAAAAAAAAACCAAAACGATTCGCCCCCCTGACTGCTGGGACCCACCAGCTACATCTTCGCAGGCAAGGAAGTGCCTGACAGTCGGGACCCACCTGGTCAAAGCGTACGTAGCGCTGTCATTCTGGTCGCGAACGTGTACGTACATATATACTGGTCGATGTAGAGGCATGCACGTAGCATGTACACGTACGTACAGCGGCAAGGGTGCAAGAAAGAAAATACGGCCACGTACGTACATACGGGCAGGGTCTCGAATGCCTACTCGCGCATACGTACGGCCAGGGCTCGTGTACATGGCTGGGTCGGAACGGAGAAACAGCGTCGTCGTCGTGTTCATGGGGAGGCAACGGAATACGTCGTGTTCATGGGGAGGCAACGGAATGCGTCGTGTTCATGGGGAGGCAACGGAATGCGTCGTGTTCATAGGGAGGGCTTGGACGGAACAGGCGATGGAAACGAGGCCTGGCGTACCGCAGAACGGAGGAAACGACCTTGTGTTCGACCGGCCACGTTCGAAACGGGATCCTGTTCATCGGGAGGGGTCTGGCGTACCGCAAAACGGAGGAAACGGACCTCCTAAGGTCGAAACGGGGGTCCTGTTGATCGGGAGGGGTGTGGCGTACCGCAAAACGGAGGAAACGGACCTCCTACGGTCGAAACGGGGGTCCTGTTGATCGGAAGGGGTGTGGCGTACCGCAAAACGGAGGAAATGGACCTCCTACGGTCGAAACGGGGGTCCTGTTCATCGGGAGGGGTGTGGCGTACCGCAAAACGGGACTCCACGGGATACTGTTCATCTCCACCGTCGACCCCCTCCAGCCTCCACGAGCTACTGTTCATCCACCATCGACCTCCTCCAGCCTCCATCTGCGACTGTTCATCCACGGGCTCCTGTTCATCCAGCCTCCACCGCGCGCTACTCCACCGGCTACTGTTCAACCAACCCTCTCCACGGGCTCCTGTTCAACCACCCCTCCACGGGCTACTGTTTATCCTAGCCTCCACCGTCTACTGTTCATCCTGCCCTCCACGGGGTGGTCCTGTTCATCCAGCCCTCCACGGGGTCCTGTTCATTCAGCCCCAACCGGCTCGATCGATCGAGGTCCTGTTCATCCAGAGGCAATACCACGGGGTCTTGTTCATCCACCCCATCGGGAACTGTTCATCCAACCCCCCGCAATACTCACTGTTCATCCAGAGGCAGCATCGATCGGCTTCAGTTAGCAGTAGTAGCGAAGGAATCGCTCGATCGGGTTCAGTTAACAGCCATCGATCGCTCGCTCGGGTTCAGTAACGCGTAGCCTGCAGTGCAATCGCTCGGGTTCAGTTAGAGCCCAACGCCTCGCTCGGGTTCAGTTAGAGCCAACGCCTCGCACACACGTGCGTACGTGTACGAGAGAAACACGCATCGCTCGGCCCCCGACCTCCCACCGTAACCGTGTACTCCCCGAAATTTTCCTCGCCCTCGCTTCTACCATGGTTTTTTCCGTCATGGACGGCCCAAAGAATGTCATGCAGCTGCGTCTCCGGCCCGCCCAGGACGAATAGCCCATTTTCTGTCATGATTTTTTGTCATAGAAGTAGGAGCCCACCACATCCTTGATGATACCGGGTTTTGTCACAACTAGATGACCCGTTGCGCCAATGGCGCAAAGGCCGAGTGTAAGCCAAGTATTGTAAGAGTGAGCATATTTTTTTTTTATTATGGCTGTTTCAAAAGCATATCATACAACAGTCTAAGCAACAAATAACCGATAGTTAAATGCACATGATGGTCTTAGGGGATTGCAAAAGATCCAAAAGGATGATAAATACAGAAGTCTTGGTAGGCATTTATACTAATATTAAGTTATATAATAAGGGGCTCTTGCAACTTGCTTATATTGAGTAGATGATCAGGCTCAGTCCCTTGGAAGTGCATTTGAAGGCGAAAGCATATGCTTGCCCTTTGTTCATGCTAAATGACTCGTGACACCCATGACGCAAAAGGCAGGAGTGAGCAAGTATTTAAACCATGCATATGAGATTGATGAAGAACCAACTTAATAAATACTTATTTTCCATTGAATTCATACCAGCGGCCATGCCAGTGCCCATAGTTCATGCCGGCGGCCAGCCCTCTTGGTGGAACGACCCGTCGCGCGTACATCAGCACCTTCTTGGCGGCGCCACCTTTTTGCAGACAGTGTAGGGCATGTTCATGGTGGAGGCGAATCACCCATGGCAAGCGGCCAGGGGAGCAAGCGAGCAGGAGGTTTCCTGGGAAAGGAAGGGAAATTGGGGTGGATGTGCCATAGACTGGTGGTCCAAGGGGCTGGACAAGGGCGGACGTCGCACGCATATGCTCTGTGTCCGCGCCGACGCAAATCCGGCCCGAATTTGGGTCTGAAATGGGTCGCGCACGGACGCCGCGAATTGTGTGAGTTACGATCCAAACAAACACACGTGGACAGTTTGGGTCGGCGTGTTGGAGTTGCTCTAACATTCCTAGGAGTGCCATTGCAGGGCATCGAAGTAAACCAACAATTAATAAAGAGAAGTGAGTCCATATCATGTAGGTTTAGCAACGTATCAGCACACATCAGCATTTATTTTTCTGTGATACTATATTTCACCAGGATGCTCTATTACTGAGTGATGCACATACTATTTATACTTGGCAGCTAGGCATGCTAATACGCTTCGCCGACAAAAGGGTAACATGTACGCACTGTTTGTTCGTTAATATATATCTTTGCACAGGAAAAATGCAAAAGAACATCTGAAGGCTATCCATAGAATAACACTTCGTTGTCACTATCTAAAATAGTTCATCAACATAAATCATCTATCCTCATTAGTATGCATTATACCATCCGTCATAGCTGGAAAGGGACGATACGACTCCTAGCCAATTACCTGGAAGTGATCAGAACAAGAGTTTTTAGAGTAGCCACTCCTCTACTTGATTCTAGCTTTAGCTACGGGTTGATTGAAGTTTTCAACACTGGGATAGGGGCTTCGGTCTTTGAGCTTCAGCCGGTAGAATTTCTGTCGAAACAATCAAAACATCGTCCTCTTGCCTGATCTTGGCTGCCCCTCGAATATATCGGACTATGGAAGTAGAATCAACAATCAATAAGGCCTTGTATGATCAGACTACGGTCTTAGTCGACGCCACACGTATGATCTGTTTCATCCCAAAGAAGAAACAACATATGATTTGGGTTTCAGCTTCTAAAAATATATAATAGTTAATAAACCGAGGCCCTACCAATCAATAATTTTATCTCCAGAAGTCCTTTACTTTGAGGTGAGTTAAGAGAGAGAAAAATATTGTATGTTTCCATATGCAGTTTTGCAGTGAATTTCAGTTACAACCAAAGCTCCTTAATAAATCATTTCTTGACCTTAGTTCTCATGAAACAGGCGACCTAAGGTAATTTCCATGTGGGAAGGAGTTGCTACTTGATTTAACATGAATGAACTAACAGTACATGCAATGTTAAGGGCCTTACCCCATCCGAAGCAGCAATAATTGACCACAGGTTTGGAGTTGAATCAGCCCTCTCAATTTCAAGAATGAAATGTATATCCGCATTAGCACCTGGATATTAAAATAACAAATTAAATATTGAGTAAACTCCCATTATAGATTTCCAAGACTTCCATAGATGACAGAAGCATTACTTTTCCGGAGGTCCTTGAGTTCATGAATAACATTGGCATCCTTCACGAACGAAACATCATAGAAATCAACACCGTCTTCAACACCAAATTTAATATTTTCCCAATCCTTCTGTGTTGTAGCAGAATCATGTCAGGGTTTGTCGACAACTATATGACTAAACATGTTAGGGCTGAAACAAACAAACCTGGTGTAGATGGAAGAGCTGTGGTCTTTCCGCCTAAATTAAGGCGGTGCCTTGATTTTAGCTGTCGACCGTCAACTGCTACACCACTTGACCGTGCCGGTTGTGTTAGATGGAAGAGAATGTGTGGAGCTTAGGAGATAAAAAAATCCTTCATCAACCAGATACTACGTCTCCAAATCCCCAACCAATAAGGAATAATTTTACACTGAGGGTACCAACAATCTGAATAAAATGATTTCCAGTTCACTTGTGTGCTGATCTAATATATAATGCTGTTCGATTGTTAAGTTCAGAAAAATAGGGATATATAGCGGAAACAGAGGAGGTTCAGATTAAGTTAACTCTGTTGGGTCATCAGTCCGGGGTATTAACTCCTGATCAGCGCATTCAGCAACAACAACCACAACATATGCCCCTTCTTCTTTATCCTTCCATACAGGAACTCAAACAGGCTTCCCTTCCCTTCAACGTGGAAATCAATCTCAAGATTCACAGAAGTCAACATCTCGGCTGCTCAGGGTGGCATGAAGAGTAATGTGTCATGTGCTCCTTCTCGTAAGTTTGACAAGACCAATGCCATTCACAGCGCTCACAGCCTCCACATGTGCCAGTTGATCGCATGCTGAGTAATCTCCACTGCAGTTTGAAACACAAACGACCTGTCTATGATGCCAATGTCCACAGTTTTTGGGATCCATGTAATGGATATCCTCAAACCATGCCGTTTAAACTCTTTGAATATCGCCACTGCTCCTCTCATGGTTCCATCCCCGCCAATCGCATAGACCTATGAATTGTCATAAAAGGAATATTCGATAGGGTAGTAAGATTAAGGCCTCAAGAACAGGACCAATTGGCATGTGAACCAGCACATTTAACATTGTACTTGATTTTTTTGGCAATAAAAACATGGAGCTGGGCCCATATACACCAGAAGCTCAGCTTGTTTTGTGAAAAAGGCAAAATCAGTTACTTATGTGCCTAACAGACCACCAAATAAAACACAGCCTCCTCTACATGCCAATAGTTCCAAGAAAAGGCAAATTTAAATGCAGATAAGTATAGCACCTCAGATCTGTACAATTGCAAATACACAATTGACAATCCCAATTCTTCTTCTTCTCTTCATCCTTGGATATGTATACGTCATGTTTGAAAACTAATATATTAGCAAATTTAAATGTGAGTGGGGGAGAAAGTAACAGGAAAATAGAGAGCACATCCGCAAGATTTCTTACAGTCCAGGAACGCAAAAAGCAGAGAAAAGCATGGCCCATCAAGGGTCTAGAACAAACAACAAGTAAACATCAGCGGCTTTGCCTATCTAGCTAAACAATTTTTCCTTGTTCTTTTCTTTTTGCTCAATTTTGTAAAAGAACAATCAATTTAAGAAATAAGTCACCAACATATAGAGTACACTTAAAAAAAGAACTCACCCATACTGAAATAGTTCCAAAACAACAGCAAAGAATATGTGATGGCATGCTTTGGCTAATGCGAGGAAATTGAGTTTCAGTTTGATATGGATGTCTCATGGAGTGGCACTATCACTGGGGGAGTTTTTGTTGTGATTCTTCAGCATGCTCTTGAAGGCGATCCTAAGAAACCAATATGAATAACTTCCAGGTACATATCATGATAAGTAAATGAGATATAGACATGAGCTACCTCAGGTGATGGTGCGTTTGGCATTGCCGTCATCATCAGAAAGCAGCATTGGTGCATTATAGCACCTGGTTCCTAACCAAGACAGAAAATAACATCAAACGTAAACCCATCCGACAACAGCAATGGAGAGACTTATGTATCCAGTAAGGCAATGGACAGGGCTGGTTCATAATACATACATGCACACGAGCTTAGATTTCAGTGTAAGCTACAAACAGGGAATACATCATTGTGCAATGTTAAAATTAGATAGAGAGAAGGGAAAAGATTGATTAGTAAATATATATATATATATATAGCTGCATGTAAGTTTAATTGGATTGTTGGCTAAACAATTTCTCTAATGTACATCTTTAAAAATACATTACAGTAACCTGGCCTAAAACTTAGATTCTGTGTGATGTTGCTTTGTTCATTAGTGAACTTTTGGGATGCTTGCCTGAATAAATTGGGATTACATAGGACCATAAGTATGTAGTTCTTGAGAACTAAAATTGATCCATAATTCCATGTCTACGGATGCAACAATTCAGCTTAGACATCCAATCGTAGTTAGGTTCAGGTTTAGTCTATTTCATACAGCTAGCAAAAGCAAGTGGAAGGCCTCCACCCTAGGGAACTACTTATTTGCATGTGCTCTGACTAAACTGAACAAGATCACTTGTATCTATGAAATGTACTACAGACTTATTTTCTGCATAACAATTTTGTGACATTCATACACAAACATACCTGGAGGCCAATAACCAAGCCTGATCGCCATAGTCCGCTGACAGATGCAAATTGCATTGACACAAACTGGAGCCCACGCAAGTGCCAAAAGTAGCACGTGTGTATGGCAAAGCTTCGAGAACATCCAGTATTCCCGCTGAGAGCATGAGCAGATCCATGTCCGAGCCTCCATCGCTGTAATCTGGTATCCCATTCTCATCCTTGTCTAACCTTTGTCCTCCAAAAATCAAATTGTCCTGAACCAAAATAGAAAGAATTCGATTCATTTGCTTTTAGCAACATGTAACAGAAAGCCTACTAAATCTTCCTTTGGTGGAATCTGCACTTTCATCTACCCAGAAAGGAACAATTTTGCACGATAAAGAACACAGACGTCAAGGACTAATATAAATGAAGTGAGATCTTCGTTCCAAAAATAAGTGAAATTAACATGTCATACATATCTGCTCCTTAGTATAAGTACCTACTCCTACTTAATGCCCAACAGTACAGTCTTAGAAAAATGAAGGGAAAAGGGAATAAGTTTAGAACTGAAGTATGCTTGAAGCCCAACAGTACAGTATGTCTGAAGCCAACAATCCAATGACCCTGCATAAGAAATAATTATTGAATATTTTTTCTGACCTGATGCAGGGTCCTTATGCAGGGTCATTGGATTGTTGGCAGCTGGAAGACGGCGCAAGGTAGTTGCTCGTTGTGTAAAATACACATCAAGAAAAGTCAACCCACTCATACTTCTACAATGGCAGGGGCAAATCAAAATGGATAGAAGAATTAGTACAATCCTAAAATCTGGAATGCAAATTGCTTCTTCAAACAACTAGGCCTATTAACTCAATTATACACAGTCACACTTGCTCAGAGATTAGATAAATCACAGATGTAAGCAATATAAAGAGGCTCAAACATTAAATAAAACAGGAATGTAAGAAATATGAAGTGCAGGTCTCTGTACACCTCACACTTCTCATTTGTAGTGCACAAGTCGTCGGATGGTTCAAAGGGGGATATAATACAAAAGCAAGACAGGAATACAAGGTGCAGGTTTCTGTACACCTCACACTTATCATCTGTAGTGCACAAGTCATTGGATGGTTCAAAGAAGGATGAAATACAAAAGCAAGACAGGTTTAGGTAACACATTCAAGTGTGATTATTAATGTATCATCACATACTACAAAATATAATTATTGACTCGATAGCCGGACCTACCTGGCATATCAAGAACAGCCTCAAATTCTGAAGAAATGAGGCATCATCCGGGGGTAAGTATGCCAATGATCATATCCTCACAATTGATCTGGACTTTTTCTTTTTCCAACTAAACTGATAACTTTGTGTTATCTATCAGATACGAGAGGTAATAAGATAAGACCAAAAGTATCTCTTCTTGAATTCCATTCTCGGTAGTAACAATCTGGGAGAGAGAAACCATATCATTTATATTTCCTTGAAGTATGAAAATACTGCAGTAATGTGAAGGAAAAATTCACAGAACCTGGAGTGCTCACCTAGTCTTAAAAAACATCTATTGCTCTCAACCTGTCCGCACCATTCTAAAACTTCCACTCTCTGCAGCAAAAACAAAAGGAAACCACCAAACTGAGTATTGCATCAACCACGAAACAATAATCTAGAAAGGTAATGGAATTGAGGACACGCCCCTATAGAAGCGTCATAGAAGTGTCATATGTATGACAGAATTTTTTTTGTTCGGCCCAAAATGTCACGGATGTGTCTTTTTTTGTAGTGAGGACTTGGACCCTACGTCAAGACATCAACCAGGAGGGCACGAGGTAGGGGGCGTGCCTAACCCCTGGGCGCGCCCTCCACCCTTGTGGGCCCCACGTTGCTCCACCGATGTACTTCTTCCTCCTATATATACCTACGTACCCCCAAACTACCAGATACGGAGCCAAAAACCTAATTCCACCGCCGCAACCTTCTGTACCCGTGAGATCCCATCTTGGGGCCTTTTCCGGAGTTTCGCCGGAGGGGCATCGATCATGGAGGGCTTCTACATCAACACCATAGCCTCTCCGGTGATGTGTGAGTAGTTTACCTTAGACCTTCGGGTCCATAGTTATTAGCTAGATGGCTTCTTCTCTCTCTTTGGATCTCAATACAAAGTTCTCCACGATTCTTGTGGAGATCTATTCGATGTAATCTTCCTTTGCGGTGTGTTTGTTGAGACCGATGAATTGTGGGTTTATGATCAAGTTTATCTATGAACAATATTTGAATCTTCTCTGAATTCTTTTATGTATGATTGGTTATCTTTGCAAGTCTCTTCAAATTATCAGTTTGGTTTGGCCTACTAGATTGATCTTTCTTGTAATGGGAGAAGTGCTTAGCTTTGGGTTCAATCTTGCGGTGTCCTTTCCCAGTGACAGTAGGGGCAGCAAGGCACGTATTGTATTGTTGCCATCGAGGATAACAAGATGGGGTATATATCATATTGCATGAGTTTATCCCTCTACATCATGTCATCTTGCTTAAAGCGTTACTCTGTTCTTATCAACTTAATACTCTAGATGCATGCTGGATAGCGGTCCATGTGTGGAGTAATAGTAGTAGATGCAGGCAGGAGTCGGTCTACTTGTCTTGGACGTGATGCCTATATACATGATTGATACGTCTCCGTCGTATCTACTTTTCCAAACACTTTTGCCCTTGTTTTGGACTCTAATTTGTATGATTTGAATGGAACTAACCTGGACTGGCGCTGTTTTCAGCAGAATTGCCATGATGTTGTTTTATGTGCAGAAAACAGAAGTTCTCAGAATGACCTGAAACTCCACGGGATGTCTTATAAAAAATAATAAAAAATCCTCGCCAAAGATGAAGACCAGGGGGCCCACACCCTGTCCATGAGGGTTGGGGGCGCCCCCCCTTAGGGCGTGCCCCCTACCTCATGGGCCCCCTGGAGACCTCCCGACGCCAGCTCCAACTCTATATATTGGCTTTCGGGGAGAAAAAAATCAGAGAGAAGAAATCATCACGTTTTACGATACGGAGCCGCCGCCAAGCCCTAAAACCTCTCGGGAGGGCTGATCTGGAGTCCGTTCGGGGCTCCGGAGAGGGGGATTCGTCGCCGTCGTCATCATCAACCATCCTCCATGACCAATTTCATGATGCTCACCGCCGTGCGTGAGTAATTCCATCGTAGGCTTGCTGGACGGTGATGGGTTGGATGAGATTTATCATGTAATCGAGTTAGTTTTGTTAGGGTTTGATCCCTAGTATCCACTATGTTCTGAGATTGATGTTGCTATGACTTTGCTATGCTTAATGCTTGTCACTAGGGCCCGAGTGCCATGATTTCAGATCTGAACCTATTATGTTTTCATGAATATATGTGAGTTCTTGATCCTATCTTGCAAGTCTATAGTCACCTACTATGTGTTATGATCCGGCAACCCCAAAGTGACAATAATCGGGACCACTCCCGGTGATGGCCATAGTTTGAGGAGTTCATGTATTTACTATGTGCTAATGCTTTGTTCCGGTTCTCTATTAAAAGGAGGCCTTAATATCCTTTAGTTTACAATAGGACCCCGCTGCCATGGGAGGGTAGGACAAAAGATGTCATGCAAGTTCTTTTCCATAAGCACGTACGACTATATACGGAATACATGCCTACATTACACTGATGAATTGGAGCTAGTTCTGTGTCACCCTATGTTATGACTGTTACATGATGAACCGCATCCGGCATAATTATCCATCACTGATCCGATGCCTACGAGCTTTCCATATACTGGTTTATGCTTATTTAGTTTCCCGCTGCTACTGTTACAATCACTACAAAATACCAAAAATATTACTTTGCTACTAAACACTTTGCTGCAGATACTAAGTTTCCAGGTGTGGTTGAATTGACAACTCAGCTGCTAATACTTGAGAATATTCTTTGGCTCCCCTTGTGTCGAATCAATAAATTTGGGTTGAATACTCTACCCTCTAAAACTATTGCGATCCCCTATACTTGTGGGTTATCAAGACCTTTTTCTGGCGCCGTTGCCGGGGAGCATAGCTCTATTCTTTGAGTCACTTGGGATTTATATCTGCTGGACACTATGAAGAACTTGAAAGACGCTAAGACAACAATTTATCCCTCAACTACGAGGGAAGGTAAGGAACTGCCATCTAGCTCTGCACTTGATTCACCTTCTGTTATGAGTAAGCTTGCGACACCTAAATCTGCTTCTGCTATTCGCTCCGACATGTCGCATGTTATTGATGATGCCACTTCTGCTATGCATGATACTTATGATGAAACTGCCTCTATGCCTGGTACTACTGTGCCCCTTAGTGAATTTCTTGATGAACAAATTGCTAGGGCTTGAGAGAAAGAAATTATTGAATCTGAATATAATGATGAAAGTGATGATGAAAATATGCCTGTTATTCCTGAGGGTTATGTTTTTGATATGGAATCTTCTGCCGCTATTCTAGCTTGCAAAGATAGATATGAGCTCAAGAGGTTATTAGTTAAATGGAACAAAGAATCACTTAGAGATAAAATGAAACCCGACCCTGCTTTTGCAACTTCACCTATCTGTGTTCCTGATAAGGATTATGAATTTTCTGTTGATCCTGATATAATTACTTTGGTTGAATCTGATCCTTTTTATGGCTATGAATCTGAAACTATTGTGGCACATCTTACTAAGTTAAATGATATAGCCACCCTGTTCACTAATGATGAGAGATCGCGCTACTTTTATATACTTAAAAAATTTCCGTTCTCATTAAAGGGTGATGCTAAGATATGGTTTAATACTCTTGATCCTGGTTGTGTGCGTAGTCCCCAGGATATGATTTATTACTTCTCTGCTAAATATTTCCCTGCTCATAAGAAACAAGCTGCTTTAAAGGAAATATACAACTTTGTGCAAATTAAAGAAGAGAGTCTCCCACAAGCTTGGGGGAGGCTTCTCAAGTTACTTAATGCTTTGCCTGATCATCCTCTTAAGAAACCTGAAATACTTGATATCTTTTATAATGGACTAACCGATGCTTCCAGAGATTACCTGGATAGTTGTGCTGGCTCTCTTTTCAGGGAAAGAACACCGGATGAAGCTGAAATTCTATTGAATAATATGTTGGCAAATGAAAATAATTGGGCACCTCCTGAGCCAGCTCCTGCTCCAATTACTGAGCCTATTCCTAAACCAACTCCGAAGAAGAGAGGTGTTCTATTTCTCAGTCCCGAAGATATGCAATAGGCAAAGAAATCTATGAAAGAAAAAGGTATTAAAGCTGAAGATGTTAAGAATTTACCTCCTATTGAAGAAATACATGGTCTTAATTTACCGCCTGTCGAAGAAACATATGATCTCAATTCTTTATTTACTGAAGAACCTCCAGATCCCGATATCCCGACATAGGTAGTAAAGGTAAATTCTCTCTATAGATATGATAAAGCTGAAGTCCCTCCTATTAAAATTGCTAGTCAGTGCTTGGATGAGTTTGATAACTTTATGTTTAAGCAAGACGACTTCAATGCTTATTTTGGTAGATAATTAAAACAAAATTCTGATATGATTAAATACTTGGGTGATTATATGGCTAATATAAAAGGTGAACTTAAACTTGTTAGCAAACATGCTTCTATGGTTACCACTCAAGTAGAACAAGTACTTAAAGCCCAAAAAGAAGTGCTTGATGAATTGAATAGTAAGAAAAATGATTATGCTGTTAGAGTGGCTACTAGAACTGGTAGAATGACTCAGGAACCTTTGTATCCTGAAGGCCACCCTAAGAGAATCGAGCAAGATTCTTAGAGAAATAATATTGATGTTCCTAGTTCTTCTAAAAAGAAGAAAAAGAAAAATGGTAGAACTGTGCAAACTTCTAGTGAACCTATTGCTGAACCACCTGATAATCCAAATGATATCTCTTATGTCTGATGCTGAAACACAATCTGGTAATGAACATGAACCTAATGAAAATGTTAATGATGATGTTCATGATGATGCTCAACCTAGTAATGATAATGATGTAGAAGTTGAACCTGCTGTTGATCTTGATAACCCACAATCAAAGAATCAACGTTATGATAAGAGAGACTTTGTTGCTAGGAAACATGGTAAAGAAAGGGAAACTTGGGTTCAGAAACCCATGCCTTTTCCTCTGAAACCATCCAAGAAAAAGGATGGTGAGGATTTTGAGCGCTTTGCTGAAATGATTAGACCTATCTTTTTGCGTATGCGATTGACTGATGTGCTCAAAACAAATCCTTATGCTAAATATATGAAGGATATCATTACTAATAAAAGAAAGATACCGGAAGCCGAAATTTCCACCATGCTTGCTAATTATACTTTTAAGGGTGGAATACCAAAGAAACTTGGATATCCCGGAGTACCTACTATACCTTGCTCCATTAAAAGAAATTATATTAAAACTGCTTTATGTGATCTTGGAGCCGGTGTTAGTGTTATGCCTCTCTCTTTATATCGTAGACTTGACTTGAATAAGTTGACACCTACTGAAATATCTTTGCAAATGGCTGATAAATCAACTGCTATACCTGTTGGTATTTGTGAGGATGTGCCTGTTGTGGTTGCAAACATTACTATTTTAACGGACTTTGTTATTCTTGATATTCCCGAGGATGATAGTATGTCTATTATTCTTGGAAGACCTTTCTTTAATACTGCAGGGGCTGTTATTGATTGCAACAAAGGCAATGTCACTTTTCATGTTAATGGTAATGAGCATACGGTACACTTTCCGAGGAAACAACCTCAAGTTCATAGTATCAACTCCATTGGAAAGATCCCATCGATTATAATTGGAGGTTTTGAATTTCCTCTTCCTACTGTCTAAAAGAAATATGATATACTTATTATTGGGGATGTGCATATCCCCGTTGAGGTAACTTAGTGTTATTCAAAATTTCTCCGGTTTCATGATTATCGGAATGAGTTTGTTAACAAGACTTGATCAACCTTGTTAGTGGATTCTTTTTGATGAGCATGAGATGGATGAAACTAGATGCACAACCTTCTGTACCCTCTCTATACTTTCTGTTATTTAGTAGAAATAAAGTAAAAATAGTATTTTTCTGTCTGTTTCCTGGCTTATCCGTGCAATATAAAAATATCCCGAAAAGAAAAGTCCTCAGAATGCCATGCCAATTTAATATGATTTTTTTGGGAATATTTGAGGATTTACTGTGCAAAAATTACCGCGGGAGGAGATGCCACCTGGCCATGAGGGTGGAGGGTGCGCCCCCTGCCTTGTGGGCCCACGGTGGCCCTCCTCCACTTATCCCAGCACCCATCTTCTTCCTCTGTCTCACACAAACCCGAAAAACCAACTCAAGCACGAGTTCCAGCCACTTTTGTTGTGATTTTCAATCTCCTTGCTCAAAGCACCTCTCGCAAAACTGCTTGGGAAGATTGTTCCTTGGTATGTGACTCCTCCATTAGTCCAATTAGTTTTTGTTCTAGTGCTTTATTCTTTGCAAATTTGTGCTGCATAGGTGACCATGTTCTTGAGCTTGCATGTCAAATTTATATAGTTCCAAGTACTTCTAATGCTTGATATAGGCTCTAGGCACTTGTAGGAGTAGTTGCTATCAGTTTTATTGAAGTTGGTTCACTTTTGTTTGAAGTTACTAAAAATTTCAAATTATTTCAGAAAAAATGAAGAGACTTTTGAGGGGCTCATCGAGCCGAAGCTCAAAGGAGAAACAAAATGAAGATGCTCAGAGGCCCAAATATAATTTGCCTCGTACCGCGGAAATCCGACCGTGTGAATGGCCTTCTGATAATTTCTTGAGAGAGGCCGGGATTTACGAGGATTTCTATTCATTGATTGAGAATGTTGGCCTCACCGACTTCGTCCGCGACCAACGTCCACAGTATCTCTTACTCACAAATACTTTTGTGCAAAACTTCTACTTTTACCCTAAGGAATCACCTCCTTCTGTAGAGTTTCATTTATATGACGTTGTGAAGAAAATGCCATTGTCTGAATTTTGCGCAGTCTGCAACATACCCCCTGAGGGTATCTTAGAGGAACCACCCCGTAAAGAGTTGGAACCATTTATTAACCTTATCTCTGTGGGGGAAACCAGGAAGGTTTCTGATGCAAGAATCACTAGCATACATTTTCCTGTTTTACGATATTTTGCCTTATTTGCTAGTCGATGCTTGATTGGTCGCAGGAACTGTGGGAACCTTAGTGTTCCTGATATTATTATTCTTTTCCATGGTTTATACCGCGACAACACTGTTAGTATGGGCGGAATTGTTGCTAGGCGGTTGAGTCTGAACTGTACTAAAGGCCCCATCTTTGGAGGCATTTATGCTTCTCGCCTTGCTGCACATTTTAACATAGCTATTAGGCATTATGAGAAAGAAGAAAAATTGCTGCCTAATGCTTATCTAGACTATAAGAGTATGATAGCCCATGATTTTCTTGTTAAGGGCAGGGATGGAGAGCTCAAATGTAAGTTATACTTTGATAAACATCATCCTGAAACTATTACGTTGCCTGATCCTTCTTTGTTTAATTTTGTAGGACCCTATCTCGTTACGTGGGCTGCCGTCCAAGCTTACCGGAATCCTGCACCAGCCCCGGAACCGGAACCACAAGATGAGCCTCCACGACAATCTGTTTATTCTTGGGATCCAGAGATGACTGTCAGCCAGTGGCAGTCAGAGTCTTCTTCATCACAGTATGATCCCAGCTATTCTTTGTCGCAGTACGACCCCAGCTACACCTACGGGTATCCGCCAGGCTACCCCTGGCAATAGACCAACTTAGGCCAAAAGCCTAAGCTTGGGGGAGTATGTATTTCTCACCGACATTACATTTATGTTCACACACACTCATTGCTAGATGTCGGTGCTCATACTCTTTCACTGTATTATCCATGCTAGTTTATTTTCTTTTTCCTGCTTTCTTCTTGTGTGTTTGTTAAACCTTAAGAAAAACAAAAAAATTTAGCAGTAGTTTACTTTTCTGCTGTAGTAGTAGTAATTAAAAAGAAAACCCAAAAATATTTCCCGTTCTTCTTTTGCTTGTTGGGAGCTTTCCCCTGTAAATAGTTTTATTTCCTTTCTTTTCTTTGGGGGTCAGTAGGAGAAGACCATGATTAAATTGTTGAAGTGGCTCTTATATGCATTATTGTTGATTTAACCAAGAGCCCATATTGCCTTGTCTTCTCCTATTTATTGAATGCTCACAGATTCCAGCTTAGTCCAATGCACGTGCACTCTTATTCTTATTCACACCGTTCGGTCATGCAAGTGAAAAGCAATTATGATGATATATGATGGACTGACTGAGATGAGAAAAGCTGGTATGAACTCGACCTCTTTTGTTTTTGTAAATATGATGAGTCCATCGTTCCTGATTCAGCTTATTATGAATAAACATGTTTGCAATGACAATTAGATATCATAGTTGCTTGTGCCATGCTTGATTAGCTATGAGTTATAATGATTTACCTTGCGTGCCAACATGCTATTGAGATGATTATGATGTGGTATGATGGGGTGGTATCCTACTTTGAATGATTTAAGTGACTTGACTTGGAACATGTTCACGCATGTAGTTGAAACAAATCAACATAGACTTCACAATATTTATGTTCATGGTGGATTATATCCTACTCATGCTTGCATCCAATGTTTATTAATTTTAATGCGTGTACATGGCTGTTGTCGCTCTCTAGTTGGTCGCTTCCCAGTCTTTTTCTAGCCTTCACCTGTACTAAGCGGGAATACTGCTTGTGCATCCAATTCCTTAAGCCCCAAAGTTATTCCAGATGAGCCCACTATACCTTCCTATATGCGGTATCTACCTGCTGTTCCAAGTAAATTTGTATGTGTCAAACTCTAAACCTTCAAATAAACATTCTATTTTGTATGCTCGAATAGCTCATGTATCAACCTAGGCTGCCCTTATCTTCCATGTTAGGCAGTTTATTTTCAAGAGGAGTGGACTCCGCTCCTCACTCACGAGAAAATGGCTGGTCACCGGGATGCCCAGTCCCATGCTTTATGCAAACTAAATCAAAATTTAATTGCAAACAAATCTCCCCCTGGGACCTGATGTATGTTGGAGACACTCGTTGTTTCGAGCAAGTCATGGATTGATGCTTGTTGGTGGAGGGGGAGTATAAACTTTACCATTCTGTTTGGGAACCGCCTATAATGTGCGTGACATGGAAGATATCGCCATCTCTTAGTTGCTACGTTGACAATGAAAGTATACCGCTCAAAATACAATTTATCTCTATTTCAAAACCGAGCTCTGGCACCTCTACAAATCCCTGCTTCCCTCTGCGAAGGGCTATCCATTTACTTTTATGTTGAGTCATCACCCTCTTATTAGAAAGCACTAGCTGGAGAGCACAGCTGTCATTTGCATTCATCACTGTTAATTTATATTGGGTGTGACTATGCTTGGATCTCTTTTACCATGAATTACAATGTCTAGCCAGTCCTTGATCTTTAAATGTGCTCTGCATTTATGTTTTGCGGTCTCAGAAAGGGCTAGCGAGATACCATCTTGTTATATCATATTATGATTGTTTTGAGAAAGTGTTGTCATCCGAGATTTATTATTATGGCTTGCTAGTTGATTATGCTATTGATATGAGTAATTATGAGACCTGAGAATTATTGCAAATGTGGTTAGTTATGATCTTTGCTGAAAACTTGAATGCTGGCTTGACATAGTTACAACAACAAGAGAAAACCGAGTTTGTAAAAGTTTTTCTTTCTTTCTTTCAGTTTGTCAACTGAATTGCTTGAGGATAAGCAAGGGTTTAAGCTTGGGGGAGTTGATACGTCTCCGTCGTATCTACTTTTCCAAACACTTTTGCCCTTGTTTTGGACTCTAATTTGTATGATTTGAATGGAACTAACCCGAACTAACGCTGTTTTCAGCAGAATTGCCATGATGTTGTTTTATGTGCAGAAAACAAAAGTTCTCGGAATGACCTGAAACTCCACGGGATGTCTTATAAAAAATAATAAAAAATCCTCGCCAAAGATGAAGACCAGGGGGCCCACACCCTGTCCACGAGGGTGGGGGGCGCGCTCCCCCTAGGGCGCGCCCCCCTACCTCGTGAGCCCCTTGGAGACCTCCCAACGCCAACTCCAACTCTATATATTGGCTTTCGGGGAGAAAAAATTAGAGAGAAGAAATCATCGCGTTTTACGATACGGAGCCGCCGCCAAGCCCTAAAACCTCTCGGGAGGGCTGATCTGGAGTCCGTTCGGGGCTCCGGAGAGGGGGATTCGTCGCCGTCGTCATCATCAACCATCCTCCATCACCAATTTCATGATGCTCACCGCCATGCGTGAGTAATTCCATCGTAGGCTTGCTGGACGGTGATGGGTTGGATGAGATTTATCATGTAATCGAGTTAGTTTTGTTAGGGTTTGATCCCTAGTATCTAATATGTTCTGAGATTGATGTTGCTATGACTTTGCTATGCTTAATGCTTGTCACTAGGGCCCGAGTGCCATGATTTTAGATCTGAACCTATTATGTTTTCATGAATATATGTTTCCAATATGACCTACTATGTGTTATGATCCGGCAACCCCGAAGTGACAATAATCGGGACCACTCCCTGTGATGACCATAGTTTGAGGAGTTCATGTATTCACTATGTGCTAATGCTTTGTTCCGGTTCTCTATTAAAAGGAGGCCTTAATATCCCTTAGTTTCCAATAGGACCCCGCTGCCACGGGAGGGTAGGACAAAAGATGTCATGCAAGTTCTTTTCCATAAGCACGTATGACTATATACGGAATACATGCCTACATTACATTGATGAATTGGAGCTAGTTCTGTGTCACCCTATGTTATGACTGTTACATGATGAACCGCATCCGGCATAATTATCCATCACTGATCCGATGCCTACGAGCTTTCCATATACTGGTTTATGCTTATTTAGTTTCCCGCTGCTACTGTTACAATCACTACAAAATACCAAAATTTTTACTTTGCTTTCTTTACTCTTTTGTTACCGTTACCACCACTATCATATTACTTTGCTACTATACACTTTGCTGCAGATACTAAGTTTCCAGGTGTGGTTGAATTGACAACTCAGCTGCTAATACTTGAGAATATTCTTTGGCTCCCCTTGTGTCGAATCAATAAATTAGGGTTGAATACTCTACCCTCGAAAACTGTTGCGATCCCCTATACTTGTGGGTTATCAATGATCATACCTAGATATTCTCATAATTATGCTCAATTCTGTCAATTGCTCAACAGTAATTTGTTCACCCACCATAATACTTATGCTCTCGAGAGAAGCCAGTAGTGAAACCTATGACCCCCGGGTCTATCTTCCATCATATTAATCTTCCAACGCTTAGCTATTTTTATTGCCTTTTATTTTACTTTATATCTTTATCATAAAAATACCAAAAATATTATCTTATCATATCTATCAGATCTCACTCTCGTAAGTGACCATGAAGGGATTGACAACCCCTTTATTGCGTTGGTTGCGAGGATTTATTTGTTTGTGTAGGTGCGAGGGACTCGTGCGTGGCCTCCTACTGGATTGATACCTTGGTTCTCAAAAACTGAGGGAAATACTTGCGCTACTTTACTGCATCACCCTTTCCTCTTCAAGGGAAAACCAACGCAGTGCTCAAGAGGTAGCAAGATGGATTTCTGGCACCGTTGCCGGGGAGTCTACGCAAAAGTCAACATACCAAGTACCCATCACAAACTCTTATCTCTGGCATTACATTATTTGCCATTTGCCTCTCGTTTTCCTCTCCCCCACTTCACCCTTGCCGTTTTATTCACCTTCTTCCCATATGCCTTTTTGTTTGTGTTTCCACGTTCCTTCTATTTGCTTTCATCCTTGCTTGCTAAAAATTATTGATATGGATCCACTTAAAGTGTTCTACTTGGATTATCTTCGATCCTTATGCGCTCGTGCTGAAACCCCAACTTGCCTAGTTTATGGGAAATCTTTAGATGAGCATGCTCATTTTGTGCATCACCGTTTGTCTGAAAAAGGGAGACTCTTGTGGAATCAAATAAACAAATTGCTGTGTTATGCTTGGAATCTTTGTGAAATTTGTGATATTACTTGTTGCTCTATGAACCCTAAAAAACACCTCCCCTACCTATGTGAGTTTAATGAAAATGAAATCTTCTTATGCAAAGGGTGTTTATAGCTACTATGATATTGAACAAATTGAAGAATTTGTTGCTTTTAAGGGTTCTTTTGAAGTTGCTTCTTTGTTTGAAAAGTATGATACTACTCTCTACGAATCTGAAAATCTTGACATACTTAAATATTGCTATGAAAACTATGCTCATAATGTCTATGTCAAAGAATTTATTGAAAGAATGACCGTTGCTTCGGAAGAAAATAATGATATGCATGAATCTATAGATAATTGTGATTCCGATGATTTGATTGAAATATCCGTTGATGAACATGATGCTTGCTATTCTTGTGGCCATGATGCCAATATTTATGAAGATGAATTTGCTATAGTTCCGTATGTTAAACATGAGATCGTTGCTATTGCACCCATACTTGATAGTTCCTTCGATAAAAATCATGATTGCAATGATTTTACTATAAATTCTCTTGATGTCAATTGTTCTAATAATATGCAAAACCCTAATCTTGGGGATGCTAGTTTTTCTATGTCTACTACTTGTTGCAATGATCATGATTGGGGTGATTCTTCTTATGATCTTGAAAATTTATTTAAGCCCCATGATGAATATGATATTGATAATAATGTCTACAATAGTATTGAAAGTGGGTTTGGAAGAGTGTCAACTTTAGATCCCACATATTTGGATTTTGATCAATCTTATGAAGTTTTTGATAAAAGTGGGTTTGGAAAGGTCATGACTTTAGTTAATGTTAATCCCACTGTTTTGGAAGAGTGTCAACTTTGCATACATGTGGATCGTGTTAAGCATATGTTTTGTGATAGCTATATTGTTGAATTTGTCTATGATCCTAAATGTAATTATTACGAGAGAGGAAAATATGGTTGTAGAAATTTTCATGTTACTAAATTACCTCTCGTTATGTTGAGATTAATATTGTTTCTTTCCGCTTCCTTGCATATGCTAGTTTTTGCTTGCCTTGATAATTTGTTTGCCTATAAGATGGCTATGCATAGGAAGTATGTTATACTTAGATGTGTTTGTCACGTGTTTTATGATGCTCTCTTTGTGCTTCAATTCTTGTCTTTCATGTGAGCATCATTGAATCTATCAATGCCTAGCTAGGGGCGTTAAACGATAGCGCTTGTTGGGAGGCAACCCAATTTTATTTTTAGTTTTTTGCTTTTTGCTTCTGTTTATGAATAAATATTTGATCTAGACTCTGTTTAGATGTGTTTTTATATTTTAATTAGTGTTTGTGCCAAACAAAACCTATAGGATCTTCTTGGATGATAGTTATTTGATCTTGCTGAAAATTCCAGAAACTTTCTGTTCACGAAAATAATTGTTAAAAATCACCAGAACGTGATAAAATATTGATTCCAATTTCTGATGATCAATAAACAAATTATCTAGGTCTTCCTGTTTTTGCTGAATTTTTGGAGTTCCAGAAGTTTGTGTTAGTTACAGATTACTACAGACTGTTCTGTTTTTGACAGATTCTGTTTTTCATGTGTTGTTTGCTTATTTTGATAAATCTATGGCTAGTAAAATAGTTTATAAAACATAGAGAAGTTGGAATACATTAGGTTTAACACCAAATAAATAAATAATGAGTTCATTACAGTACCTTGAAGTGGTGTTTTGTTTTCTTTCGCTAACGGAGCTCACGAGATTTTCTGTTAAGTTTTGTGTTGTGAAGTTTTCAAGTTTTCGGTAAAAGATTTGATGGATTATGGAACAAGGAGTGGCAAGAGCCTAAGATTGGGGATGCCCATGGCACCCCAAGATAATCTAAGGACACCAAAAATCCAAAGCTTGGGGATGCCCCGGAAGGCATCCCCTCTTTCGTGTACTTCCATCGGTAACTTTACTTGGAGCTATATTTTTATTCACCACATGATATGTGTTTTGCTTGGAGCGTCTTGTATGATTTG
This sequence comes from Triticum urartu, assembly GCF_003073215.2. Taxonomy (NCBI): domain Eukaryota; kingdom Viridiplantae; phylum Streptophyta; class Magnoliopsida; order Poales; family Poaceae; genus Triticum; species Triticum urartu. Next base: position 74,453,058 of record NC_053028.1, on the reverse strand, counting down.
AGTCTTTGCTTTTTAGTTTACCACAATCATCTTTGCTGTACACACCTTTTGAGAGAGACACACATGATTCGGAATTTATTAGAATACTCTATGCATGCGCTTCACTTATATATCTTTTGACCTATATAGTTTTTGCTCTAGTGCTTCACTTATATCTTTTAGAACACGGCGGTGGTTTTTGTTTTATAGAAACTATTATTCTCTCATGCTTCACTTATATTATTTTGAGAGTCTTAAACAGCATGGTAATTTGCTTAAATTGGGAAATTAATCCTAATATGTTAGGTATTCAAGACTAGTAAAGAACTTTCTTATGAGTGTGCTGAATGCAAAGAGAAGTTTGATGCTTGATGATTGTTTTGAGATATGGAGGTAGTGATATTAAAGTTGTGCTAGTTGAGTAGTTGTGAATTTCAGAAATACTTGTGTTGAAGTTTGCAAGTCTCGTAGCATGCACGTATGGTAAAGGTTATGTAACAAATTTGAAACATGAGGTGTTCTTTGATTGTCCTCCTTATGAGTGGTGGTCAGGGACGAGCGATGGTATTTTCCTACCAATCTATCCTCCTAGGAGCATGCGTGTAGTGCTTAGTTTTTGATGAATTGTAGATTTTTGCAATAAGTACGTGAGTTCTTTATGACTAATGTTGAGTCCATGGATTATACGCACTCTTACCCTTTCATCATTGCTAGCCTCTTCGGTACCGTGCATTGCCCTTTCTCACAATGAGAGTTGGTGCAAACTTCGCCGGTGCATCCAAACCCCATGATATGATACACTATTTCACACATAAACCTCCTTATATCCTCCTCAAAACATCCACCATACCTACCTATTATGGCATTTCCATAGCCATTCCGAGATATATTGCCATGCAACTTTCCACCGTTCTGTTTATCATGACACGTTTATCATTGTCATATTGCTTTGCATGATCATGTGGTTGACATCGTATTTGTGGCAAAGCCACCATTCATAATTTTTCATACATGTCACTCTTGATTCATTGCTATCCCGGTATACCGCCGGAGGCATTCATATAGAGTCATACTTTGTTCTTGTATCGAGTTGTAAATCATTGAGTTGTAAATAAAAAGAAGTGTGATGATCATCATTCATAGAGCATTGTCCCAATAAAGAGAGAGAGAGAGAGAGAGAGAGAGAGAGAAAGGCCGAAAAAAGAGAAGGCCCAAAAAAAGGGGGACAATGCTACTATCCTTTTCCACACTTGTGCTTCAAAGTAGCACCATGATCTTCATGATAGAGAGTCTCTTGTTTTTCACTTTCATATACTAGTGGTAATTTTTCATTATAGAACTTGGCTTGTATATTCCAACAATGACCTTCCTCAAATGCCCTAGGTCTTCGTGAGCAAGCAAGTTGGATGCACACCCACTTAGTTTCTTTTGTTGATCTTTCATGCATTTATAGCTCTAGTGCATCCGTTGCATGGCAATCCCTACTCCTTGCATTAACATCAATCGATGGGCATCTCCATAGCTCATTGATTAGCTGCGTTGATGTGAGACTTTCTCCTTTTTTTGTCTTCTCCACATAACCCCCATCATTATATTCTATTCCACCCATAGTGCTATATCCATGGCTCATGCTCATGTATTGCATGAAGGTTGAAAAAGTTTGAGATTACTAAAGTATGAAACAATTGCTTGGCTTGTCATCGGGGTTGTGCATGATGAGAGCATTCTTGTGTGACGAAAATGGAGCATGACTAAACTATATGATTTTGTAGGGATGAACTTTCTTTGGCCATGTTATTTTGAGAGGACATAATTGCTTAGTTAGTATGCTTGAAGTATTATTACTTTTATGTCAATATTAAACGTTTATCTTGAGTATTTCGGATCTGAATATTCATACCACAATTAAAGAGAATTACATTGAAATTATGCCAAGTAGCATTCCACATCAAAAATTCTGTTTTTATCATTTACCTACTCGAGGACGAGTAGGAATTAAGCTTGGGGATGCTTGATACGTCTCCAACGTATCTACAATTTTTTATTGTTCCATGCTATATTATATTCTGTTTTGGACATTAATGGGCTTTAATACACTTTTATATTATTTTTGGGACTAACCTATTAACCGGAGGCCTAGCCCAGAATTGCTGTTTTTTGCCTATTTCAGAGTTTCACAGAAAAAGAATATCAAACAGAGTCCAAACTGAATGAAACCTTCGGGAACGTGATTTTTGGAATGAACGTGATCCAGAGGACTTGGACCCTACGTCAAGACATCAACCAGGAAGGCACGAGGCAGGGGGCGTGCCTACCCCCCTGGGCGCGCCCTCCACCCTTGTGGGCCCCTCGTTGCTCCACTGACGTACTTCTTCCTCCTATACATACCTACTTACCCCCAAACTACCAGATACGGAGCCAAAAACCTAATTCCACTGCCACAACCTTCTGTACCCGTGAGATCCCATCTTGGGGCCTTTTCCGGAGCTCCACCGGAGGGGGCATCGATCACGGAGGGCTTCTACATCAACACCATTGCCTCTCCGATGATGTGGGAGTAATTTACCTCAGACCTTCGGGTCCATAGTTATTAGCTAGATGGCTTCTTCTCTCTCTTTGGATCTCAATACAAAATTCTCCATGATTCTCGTGGAGATCTATTCGATGTAATCTTCTTTTGCGATGTGTTTGTTGAGACCGATGAATTGTGGGTTTATGATCAAGTTTATCTATGAACAATATTTGAATCTTGTCTGAATTCTTTTATGTATGATCGGTTATCTTTGCAAGTCTCTTCGAATTATCAGTTTGGTTTGGCCTACTAGATTGATCATTCTTGCAATGGGATAAGTGCTTAGCTTTGGGTTCAATCTTGCGGTGTCCTTTCCCAGTGACAGTAGGGGCAGCAAGGCACGTATTGTATTGTTGCCATCGAGGATAACAAGATGGGGTTTATATCATATTGCATGAGTTTATCCCTCTACATCATGTCATCTTGCTTAAAGCGTTAGTCTGTTCTTATGAACTTAATACTCTAGATGCATGCTGGATAGCGGTCCATGTGTGGAGTAATAGTAGTAGATGCAGGCAGGAGTCGGTCTACTTGTCTTGGACGTGATGCCTATATACATGATCATACCTAGATATTCTCATAATTATGCTCAATTCTGTCAATTGCTCAACAGTAATTTGTTCACGCACCGTAATACTTATGCTCTCGAGGGAAGCCACTAGTGAAACCTATGGCCCCGGGTCTATCTTCCATCATATTAATCTTCCAACACTTAGCTATTTTTATTGCCTTTTATTTTACTTTGCATCTTTATCATAAAAATACCAAAAATATTGTCTTATCATATCTATCAGATCTCACTCTCGTAAATGACCATGAAGGGTTTGACAACCCCTTTATTGCGTTGGTTGCGAGGATTTTTTGTTTGTGTAGGTGCGAGGGACTCGTGCGTGGCCTCCTACTGGATTGATACCTTGGTTCTCAAAAACTGAGGGAAATACTTGCGCTACTTTACTGCATCACCCTTTCCTCTTCAAGGGAAAACCAACGCAGTGCTCAAGAAGTAGCACACCTCCAGCTCCAACTTTACCAACCACATCATCCGATCCATCATCTATGTCGTTTGCTCTGTACAACGCTCCGGAGAGCCAAGTGGGAGCTGCCAAATAAGCTATGATTCAGGCGGGTCTGATGATGGAGCGACTGAAAGTGTTGTATGACACCAGCAAAGCCGCATATGATGCCAGCTCTGCTCTTCAAGCCAATGTCCAAGTAAGTGGAATTGTAAGTTGATTTCCGACTGATATTCGGCTATCTGAAAATTGCTGCTTTATTATTCATAAGATGTCTGTGGATGAGTGTTTTGGAACCTTTAATGTGAATCTATCATGAGTCTACACCTTGCATCCACACACGCACTGGGTGTTTTAATTTTTTGCTGTGTAGCTCTGTCACTTGAGTTGACTAGGTTGTGTCAAGTGTACTCTTGAACCAGTGGGGGCACGCGGAGTGCACCCACTGGGTGTAGTCCCCGAGACCGCCGTCGAATGTTTGATTCGGCGGGGGTCTTTGTGAAATGTTTGCTTGTAGAACTTCCACTCGACCTAGACGGGTCGTGTCGAGGGGAACTGAACCAGTGGGGACACGCTAAGTGCACCCACTGGGTGTAGTCCCCGAGACCGCAGTCGACTGCTGGCAGTCGGCGGTGGTCTGAGAACGAGTGCCTGAGAATTTTTTTTCTTTTTTAACTCCTTCCACTCGTGCCGGGCAGACCATGCTGAGTGGGAAATCGAACCAGTGGGGGCACGCTAAGTGCACCCACGGGGTGTAGTCCCTGAGACTGCTGTTGAATGTTTGATTCGGCAGTAGTCTTAGAACTCTTTTTCCGTTGATTGACTTGTCTTGTTGTTTGCTGCAGAAATTATGTGACCTCGGAGCCAAGTTTGCTGAACTGGAGAAGAAGCAGATCAATCTCAACCTCGACCTGGAGCTGGCCGAGGAGAATCTCCAGAAAGCCAAGGATGAAGCAGCTGCCATGGGAGGTAATAACTCGTCGAATGTTCATCTTGTCATTTTCCTTTTTGTCTTTTGAACCGAGTGACTCCACTCGAACAGATGTGCATAGTGAAAATCATCAACTCCAAGCTCGTCTGAAGAATGTTATTTCTTTAGACAAAATGAAGCAGGCTCTGGAGCAGAAGGACCTCGACCTTGCAGCAGCGCAGATGATGGCGCGAGAGAAAACTGAACTTGCTAAAAAGAAGTTGGCTTCAGTCGGCAAGTTGGAAGAACAGAATGCCAAGTTGAAGACTACCATTGATGAAGCAAACAAGGAAGTTGTGCAGCTGAAGGAGGAGAAGGTGGCTTTGGCAGACAAAGTCAAAGTTCTCACTCGGAAGAGAGATGAACTAGAGACTTATCTGGGTGGCTTTGCCAAGAAGATGTTCCTTATGCTCGAAGGTATTTTCCCTGGCTTTTATGCCCCCACCTTTCTTTTTAGTTTAGCTTCTTTTCCTAGATTACTCCTTGTAATCAATGTATTGTATCTTGTTACTTTTGTTTAATAAAGTTTTTGATATGCTGTGGGGTTTGCCCCACAGCACCCAGTCAAAACAAATATTCAGATCCGAAAGATTCAAGATAAAAGTTCAATATTGACATAAAAATAATAATACTTCAAGCATACTAACTAAGCAATTATGTCCTCTCAAAATAACATGGCCAAAGAAAGTTCATCCCTACAAAATCATATAGTTTAGTCATGCCCCATTTTCGTCACACAAGAATGCTCTCATCATGCACAACCCCGATGACAAGCCAAGCAATTTTTTCATACTTTAGTAATCTCAAACTTTTCAACCTTCACGCAATACATGAGCGTGAGCCATGGATATAGCACTATGGGTGGAATAGAATATAATGATGGGGGTTATGTGGATAAGACAAAAAAGGGAGAAAGTCTCACATCAACGAGGCTAATCAATGAGCTATGGAGATGCCCATCAATTGATGTTAATGCAAGGAGTAGGGATTGCCATGCAACGGATGCACTAGAGCTATAAATATATGAAAGCTCAACAAAAGAAACTAAGTGGGTGTGCATCCAACTTGCTTGCTCACGAAGACCTAGGGCATTTGAGGAAGCCCATTGTTGGAATATACAAGCCAAGTTCTATAATGAAAAGTTCCCACAAGTATATGAAAGTGACAAAACAAAAGACTCTCTATCATGAAGATTATGGTGCTACTTTGAAGCACAAGTGTGGTAAAAGGATAGTAACATTGTCCCTTCTCTTTTTTTCTCTCATTTTTTGGGCCTTCTCGCTTTTTTATGGCCTTTCTCCTTTTTTTCCTCACTTGGGATAATGCTCTAGAAAATGATAATCATCACACTTCTATTTATTTACAACTCAATGATTACAACTCGATACTAGAACAAAGTATGACTCTATATGAATGCCTCCGGCGGTGTACCGAGTTATGCAATGAACCAAGAGTGACATGTATGAAAGGATTATGGATGGTGGCTTTGCCACAAATACTATGTCAACCACATGATCATGCAAAGCAATATGACAATGATGAATGCGTCATGATAAACGGAACGGTGGAAAGTTGCATGGAAATATATCTCGGAATGGCTATGGGAATGCCATAATAGGTAGGTATGGTGGCTGTTTTGAGGAAGATATAAGGAGGTTTATGTGTGAAAGAGCGTATCATATCACGGGCTTTGGATGCACCGGCGAAGTTTGCACCAACTCTCAATGTGAGAAAGGGCAATGCACGGTACCGAAGAGGCTAGCAATGATGGAAAGGTGAGAGTGCGTATAATCCATGGACTCAACATTAGTCATAAAGAACTCACATACTTATTGCAAAAATCTACAAGTCATCAAAAACCAAGCACTACGCGCATGCTCCTAGGGGGATAGATTGGTAGGAAAAGACCATCGCTCGTCCCCGACCGCCACTCATAAGGAGGACAATCAAAGAACACCTCATGTTTCAAATTTATTACATAACGTTTACGATACGTGCATGCTACGGGACTTGCAAACTTCAACACAAGTGTTTTTCAAATTCACAACTACTCAACTAGCACAACTTTGATATCACTACCTCCATGTCTCAAAACAATCATCAAGCATCAAACTTCTCTTAGTATTCAACACAATCATAAGAAAGTTTTTACTAGTATTGAATACCTAGCACATTAGGATTATTTAAGTAAATTACCATGCTATTTAAGACTCCCAAAATAATCTAAGTGAAGCATGAGAGAATTATAGTTTCTATAAAACAAAACCACCACCGTGCACTAAAAGATATAAGTGAAGTACTAGAGCAAAAACTATATAACTCAAAAGATATAAGTGAAGCACATAGAGTATTCTAATAATTTCTGAATCATGTGTGTCTCTCTCAAAAGGTGTGGACAGAAAGGATGATTGTGGTAAACTAAAAAGAAAATACTCAAATCATACAAGACACTCCAAGCAAAACACATATCATGTGGTGAATAAAAATATAGCTCCAAGTAAAGTTACCGATGGAGGTAGACGAAAGAGGCGATGTCTTCCGGGGCATCCCCAAGCTTTGGCTTTTAGGTGTCCTTAGATTATCTTGGGGTTCCATGGGAATCACCAAGCTTAGGCTCTTGCCACTCCTTGTTCCATAATCCATCAAATATTTCACCCAAAACTTGAAAACTTCACAACACAAAACTTAACAGAAAATCTCGTGAGCTCCGTTAGCAAAAGAAAACAAAACACCACTTCAAGGTACTGTAATGAACTCATTCTTTATTTATTTTGGTGTTAAACCTACTGTATTCCAACTTCTCTATGGTTTATAAACTATTTTACTAGCCATAGATTCATCAAAATAAGCAAACAACACACGAAAAACAGAATCTGTCAAAAACAGAACAGTCTGTAGTAATCTGTAACTAATGCAAACTTCTGGAACTTCAAAAATTGAGCCAAGATAGTAAGACCTAGATAATTTATGTATTGATCAGCAGAAATTGGAATCAATATTTTATCACGTTCTGGTGAGTTTTAACAATTATTTTCGTGAATAGAAAGTTTATGGAATTTTCAGCAAGATCGAATAACTATCATCCAAGAAGATCCTATAGGTTTAACTTGGCACACACATTAATTAAAACATAAAAAGACATCTAACCAGAGGCTAGATCAAAGATTTATTCCTAAACAGAAGAAAAAACAAAAAACTAAAAATAAAATTGGGTTGCCTCCAAACAAGCGCTATCGTTTAACGCCCCTAGCTAGGCATAATAGCAAGGATAGATCTAGGTATTGCCATAATAATAGGATAGATCATTAAAACTCATTTCGTATTCTCTACCTTCAGCAGCAAGTTTTCTTTGAGGCAAGCAAAAGTAATCAAAAGGGCTAAATTTAATGGGACAAAAGTCCCCAAGATCAACTTTAGGAGGTATAGGTTCCTCCTTCGGCCCTTCGTATTGCACAACCAATTCATCATTATAAGAATTCTTTTGACAGAGCTTTGTGAGCCTGTACTCAAGAGAATATCCTAGCTCATTGTTTCGAATAGCAAAATCATTATTAAGTTCAGAAATTCTATCAACTAGAACATTGGTATGAACCTTTTTTCTAAGGTTTTCATTAAAAGCAACATAATCTAGAGATTGAAAACGCATTATTTCCTCTTGATCAAATAGGATAGTTTCTATGGGAGGATGGCCAGCGTCCACCCTATAATGCGCAAAGATTTATTTGGCCTCTTTTATTATAAATCTGAATCATGAGCCAAAAAGATAGTAGCGGCACGCTTAACAGAAGAATGCTCTTTATTAGAAAATTCTAGGAAAATCCTTTGTATGCAAGGGTGCATGTGCATAAATTGCCTTTCAAGTTCAACTACAAGCATTGCAATAGCGTCCGCAAGACTACTAGTTTTATGAAGAATAGAACTACCCATAGAAGGCAAAGCACCGACACAAGTAAAGAAATCTTCAATAACCCCTTTTCCAATAATATTACCACTACCAATTCAAAATTTTGTTGTATGTAAGGTAGGGGGTTCTTCAGCAGGAGCATCAGAATTTTCCATATTATTACTACTAGTCATCAACCCGTGCGACCGCACGGGCTAGATATTCCATAAGACTCATAATTATAAATTAATTTAACATGTGCTTTTCACAATATATAGGACTGAAATATATGAATAGTTAAGGATCCCACATATCACTAAACAATAACTTACATTTATAGTCTCATCTTAAGTTATTACTAAAGATTGAACACTACTTATGTATTGAACACTACTTATGTATGCATATAGTTCTAATTTGAGATGAAGATAAAATAATAAAGGGAAATCATGTATGTATGCTTTTGTTGATGCAACACATTTTGGCACAGTATCTCATGGTTTTTCATCACATACAACAAAAACTTACTTTCCTAGATAAATGTTTACTTTAAATCCTCTAGCAGGCAATATAAGAGTAAACGACTACATTATCTATTTTATTGTGGTACAGACTATAAAATCAAAATTATGGCCATATATCTATTAATGCTTTAGGCCGGCATCTACATTGCGTAAATTTTGAAATTTTTTTCCAGCTGTCATTGGGCTAGTAGCAGTACCCTTGGGAGATAACTATGCATATATACCTATTTCTTTTATGCGGCTGTGATAGTATGCTTTGAATTGACAAATAAAAATCAGTTGCTGCCATGTTGAAAAATATGGGCTTCCTTCACACGTGATTTGGTTCTAACGAAAGATTCGGCCTATTTTGCTGAACATAACAGGTTAAATGGCAGATAGTTGATCAAGCAATCTTTTTAAATACTGGCCTACTGCACACTCCGGTGAAAAATGTGTGCCAAATAATGATCAAAATGAAGAAAATTTTGGACCGCCCTTCATTAGAGCATACTATAGTAGCCTAGAGAGTACACTCACTCATGCGTATTAAATACTATAATACTTGCCTATGGTTACAGAAGGAGCTTACTTTGTTCAAAGGAGATAACCAATACTGTAAGACAAAAATATCAGTAAAAGTTCCAAAGCAAGACCTTCATTACATACTTATATTAATAGTGAGATAAAAAATAACAAAAATCACATGAGAAGCAAAACCTGATGGGCCACTTTACTCACTTTTGCTTTGAACGTGCAAGTGAGACGGCTGATAGAAATAGTTATTCAAATCAAGAAAGAGATTATGTGATATACATGCAGAATCCAATCCTTTCTTAAAGTTTATCATGCAGATAAAACTTGACATGCATAAGTTTGTGTGTGTCTGCGTGAAGGGCTATTATATTACTCACTAACTTCATCCGTACACATGTGGAAAATCAGGGATATTTCAACAGTATACAACTTCAAACCTATTAATACCATCAGTTTGATGCCTCGTCGACCACAACTTTAGTTCTGCAAAAATACACAACGAAGACATCAATATTTTCTCTGATGCATAAGAAACAACTATAATCATCGACTGGCCAAAGTTGTTCTGAATCCCTCAAATTTCATTGCAAGCCACGTGAATACCATTGAGATATCATCAGGAAAAGAAGAAAAGAACACAAATTTGATCCAGAAATAGGCACATCAGTGCTGCCTTCGTTCTGAAAAAAGCGCATGTTCCATCCAGGCTCTATTTGTTGAGCAGTGCAGCAGTTCGTCTTTTCTGATGTTGAACAACTTGGTTGCCCATCAAAGCCTTTCTTCTCTTATTGAAGTCACAGAAATTCATGAGAAAAATCCCCAAGAAATCAGCCTTATCCGTGAATTCTCAGCAAGCCAAGATCGGCAGTTTATTATTCTAACAGTGCCCTGGCCCTGGGATTGGAAAAGCTTTGCTGGTTAACTAAGTCTTTGCCTGTCCATCATGATTTACATATCAAAGAAGCACACTTTATGACTTCAAACAGCCAAGCGATTAGACTACCTCAAGTCTCTGCGCAAAAAAGAAAAGGTTACCTAAGCTCAGCGACACGTACCAGATCCGAGTACAGGCCGCCCCTGTAACACTGCAGGTGGAAGTACCGTAATGAGAGGCCATCAAGATAAGAGAAAATAGGATGACCTCGTGTGCGCTTGAAGGCAGGATGGTTTTCAGATCAAATTAACGGATGGAAAAAGAGTATCATACAATCATACAGATTACTCGGCAGCTTATGAAGTGTTGTCAATACCAGCAGTCAAACGTACATGGAGTTTGTTCAAAGCATATCTGCAAATATTGTTGGTGAACAACCAAGTAAGATTAGTGTGTTCTTCTGAGAAAAGTAAGATAGTTTGCTAGTCTGACCTAATTGTAATGAGAGGATCAAACTCACCCTAGATCGACAAATTTTGATAAAAGGAACGACTTGAAGAGGAGTAAAACTTTATGCAGATTATAACCAACCTATAGTTTCTCATTGTCCTTTTCTCTCTGGTCCAAGAAAAGCACGTGCTTTCTCAGAAGTAGAGAGGCTGTATGTGCTGGTTCTTAGGGCCGTATTAAGGACGGTGAAGGGCCTGGAGACCAACAGCCGGAGGGTTGGGCGCGACAGGAGATGCATGATGGCCCATGTTGTATGTTGAGTCGACAACTGCTAGGACGCTAGAGAAACACAATTGAGGAACCAAACCGGCAAAGTTGTGCTGGATCAGCCAACCGTCGATGCGTCTCCTTCTCCACTACATCATCCATCATGAATTGCAGTGACATCGGGCATGTGGAAGTGGAGGCTGTGGAGATTAGAAGGACCTGCATCACCAAGTCACCAGATTAGGAACTCGTCTATGCATGCTAATTAATTGTGTCAGCACTGAAACGTACATATATGGGGTTGATGCTTCATCTACATGGCGCCTTCCTTGAGTGGTTCGCCTGGCCTGTGACGCACGCCCATGGCCGTGTTCCTTCGCGAGCCTGCGGCTGTAGGTCTCCACGTCCTGTGTGGCCTGTGGCTTTCGCCGCCGGCCAGACTACATCCATGGAATTTGGTGAACCATCTATGAATTAAGAGGATTGGCGCTGGATAGACTTGATTAGCATCCACGAATCAGGAGAGGAAACGTGCCGGTGAGGTTAGAGAACGTGGGAATTCCTCAAAATCAATGGTCTCTTTTTTTCTCGGATTGGAGATAGATCTAAACGTGTTTTTTTATTGGAGATAGACCTGAACGTGTTTTTTATTTTTCTATGAATAGAGATAAGATATGAACGTGGTGATGGTACGTGCAACTTGGGCCAGTTTTGGCCTTTTTTTCAATGCAACAGTAACGTAAATTATAGGGCTAGGATAGATTAAATATTTAGATCGAATGGTTAAGATATTTTGAATGATGTGGATTAACATGGAGGCTCGTATGGTGCCTCCAATTAGTAAATAAGAGATTGTCCATATCGACAATTGTTTCCCCAATTTCAGACATAACGACAGAAAGTGCGAGGGGCAAAAAGAAAGAGGGAGGCGAATAAAACGGCAAGGGTGAAGTGGGGGAGAGGAAAACGAGAGGCAAATGGCAAATAATGTAATGCGGGAGATAAGGGTTTGTGATGGGTACTTGGTATGTTGACTTTTGCGTAGACCTCCCCGGCAACGGCGCCAGAAATCCTTCTTGCTACCTCTTGATCACTGCGTTAGTTTTCCCTTTAAGAGGAAAGCGTGATGCAGCAAAGTAGCGTAAGTATTTCCCTCAGTTTTTGAGTACCAAGGTATCAATCCAGTAGGAGGCCACGCACGAGTCCCTCGCACCTACACAAACAAATAAATCTTCGCAACCAACGCAATAAGGGGTTGTCAATCCCTACACGGTCACTTACGAGAGTGAGATCTGATAGATATGATAAGATAATATTTTTGGTATTTTTTATGATAAAGATGCAAATTAAAATAAAACGCAATAAAAATAACTATGTGTTGGAAGATTAATATGATGGAAAATAGACCCGGGGGCCATAGGTTTCACTAGTGGCTTCTCTCAAGAGCATAAGTATTTACGGTGGGTAAACAAATTACTGTTGAGCAATTGACAGAATTGAGCATAGTTATGAGAATATCTAGGTATGATCATGTATATAGGCATCACGTCCGAGACAAGTAGACCGACTCCTGCCTGCATCTACTACTATTACTCCACACATCAACCGCTATCCAGCATGCATCTAGAGTATTAAGTTCATAAGAACAGAGTAATGCTTTAAGCAAGATGACATGATGTAGAGGGATAAACTCATGCAATATGATATAAACCCCATCTTGTTATCCTCGATGGCAACAATACAATACGTGCCTTGCTTCCCCTACTGTCACTAGGAAAGGACACCGCAAGATTGAACCCAAAGCTAAGCACTTCTCCCATTGCAAGAAAGATCAATCTAGTAGGCCAAACCAAACTGATAATTCGAAGAGACTTGCAAAGATAACCAATCATACATAAAAGAATTCAGAGAAGATTCAAATATTGTTCATAGATAAACTTGATCACAAACCCACAATTCATCGGTCTCAACAAACACACCGCAAAAGAAGATTACATCAAATAGATCTCCACGAGAGAGGGGGAGAACATTGTATTGAGATCCAAAAAGAGAGAAGAAGACATCTAGCTAATAACTATGTACCCGAAGGTCTGAGGTAAACTACTCACACATCATCGGAGAGGCTATGGTGTTGATGTAGAAGCCCTCCGTGATCAATGCCCCTTCCGGCGGAGCTCCGGAACAGGCCAAGGTTGCGGCGGTGGAATTAGGTTTTTGGCTCCGTATCTGGTAGTTTGGGGGTACGTAGGTATATATAGGAGGAAGGAGTATGTCGGTGGAGCAACAGGGGGCCCACGAGGGTGGAGGGCACGCCCTGGGGGGGTAGGCGCGCCCCCTACCTCGTGCCCTCCTAGTTGATGTCTTGACGTAGGGTCCAAGTCCTCTGGATCACGTTCGTTCTGAAAATCACGTTCCCGAAGGTTTCATTCCGTTTGGACTCCGTTTGATATTCTTTTTCCGTGAAACTCTGAAATAGGCAAAAAACAACAACTCTGGGCTGGGCCTCCAGTTAATAGGTTAGTCCTAAAAATAATATAAAAGTGTATAATAAAGCCCAATAATGTCCAAAACAGAATATAATATAGCATGGAACAATCAAAAATTATAGATACGTTGGAGACGTATCAATTGCTCGCTTGAGTGACTTGTTATATAGAATATCAAATGATTTTAGAGGTGTTGGAAAACATGCTTCTATGGTTCAAACTCAGTTAGAACAAGTTGCTAAATCACAAAGAGAATTACTTGATTAAATTAATCATAATATGCATGACTTTGCTGTTAGAATTGTAACTAGAGGAGGTAAAATGACTCAAGAACCACTTTATCCTGAGGGACACCCAAAAAGAATTGAACAAGATTCACAAAGAAATAACACTAGTGCACCTAGTCCTTCTAGAAAGAAAAAGAAGAAGAAAAATGATAGGACTTTGCACACTTCTAGTAAACCTAAAATAGAGAAACCTCCTGATAAGGAAAATGAAACTTCTATCTCTGATGCTGAAACTCAATCTGGTAATGAAGATCCGCCTATTAATAATGAATAAGATAATGATGATGTTCATGAATATACTCAACCAAATGATAACGAACCAGATAATGATGTTGAGATAGAACCACATGTTGATCTTGATAACCCACAACCTAAGAATAAAAGGTATGATAAAAGAGACTTCGTTGCTAGAAAACACGGTAAAGAAAGAGAACGGTGGGTTCAAAAACCTATGCCTTTCCCACCCAAGTCAACTAAAAAGAATGATGATGAAGAATTTGAACGCTTTGCTGAGATGCTAAGGCTAGTCTTTTTGCGTACTCGCTTGACGGATATCCTGAAAATGCCTCCTTATGCAAAGTATATTAAAGACATCATCACAAATAAGAGAAAAATACCGGAAGCTGAAATCTCCACTATGCTTGCTAAATATACTTTCATAGATAGAGTACCTAAAAAACTTGGAGATCTGGGTATACCAACTATACCTTGCTCTATCAAAAAGAATTATGTGAAAACTGCTTTGTGTGATTTAGGAGCAGGTGTTAGTGTTATGCCTTCCTCTTTATATAAAAGACTTGATTTGAATAAACTCACACCTACTGAAATATCTTTGCAAATGGCTGACAAATCAACAGCCATACCTATCGGCATCTGTGAGGATGTGCCCGTCGTTGTTGCTAATGTTACTATTTTTACTAAGTTTGTTATACTTGAGATGCCCGAGGACGACAACATGTCGATTATCCTTGGTAGACCCTTCTTGAACACTGCAGGGGTTGTTATTGATTGCAATAAAAGCAATGTCGCTTTTCATATTAATGGTAATGAGCATACGGTGCACTTTCCGAAGAAACAATTCCAAGTGAATGGTATTAATGTTATTGAAAAATCTCCGACAATCACTATTGGAAGTTTTCAAATACCTCCACCTACTGTCAAAAAGAAATATGAAATGCTTATTGTTGGGGACATTCATATCTGATTGAGTTAACATTGTGATTTACAAAAGTTCTTCGGTTTCATGCTAATCGAAAGTGGTTGTTAATAAGACCTGATCAACCTTATTAATGAATCATTTTTGAGAGGTATGAAGTTGATGAATTTAGTAAGCAATACCTTTTGTCCTTACTTTTTTTTCTGTTTTTATTAGTTAAATAAAATAAAATGCCATGTTTTCTCTGTTTTCTGAATTTCCCGTAAAATAAAAAAATGACCCAAAAATAAAAGTTCTCAGAATGCCCTCAAAATTAAACATGATTTTTTTCCTGAATATTTCTGAATTTTTGGTGCAAATAATACCAGAGGGAGGTGCACTGGGTGGGCACAACCCACCTGGGGGCACCAGGACCCCCAGGTGCGCCCTGGTGGGTTGTGGTCCCCACGTGGGCCCCCTCACTTATATCTTTAGCCCACATCATCACTTACCTCTAGAAAAAAATCTCCATTGCTCTCTCTCCCGTGTTCTTGAGCTCAAACCCGCGGATTTCGATCTCTTTGCTCGAAGCTCCATTTCCGAAACTGCTTCGGGGGATTGTTGCTTGGTATGTGACTCCACCATTTGTCCAATTAGTTTTCATTCTAGTGGTTTATGTTTTGAATAATTAGCTACTCTTGGTGCTGGTGTAGATGAGCTTGCATGTTGAATTCTTAGTGTTCTAAGTAGTTTGAATGCATGCTATGGCCTCTATGTATCCCTATGAGTAGTTGCTATCAATCTTATACAATTTTGTTGACAAATTTTTGTCACTCCAAAAAATTTTATTTTCAGAAAATTGTAAGAGGACATGATGAACCTGTTTGGAAGGAGTTCATCGAGGAGACGATCCTCGGGGGCATCCTGTAGTGACAGTTCTGCTCGCCGGTCTTATGTTGAACCAAGTGAAAGTTCCACGCGAGATGCTGCCACCAAAACATGCTTATGGCCTTGCGATGAATATATGGTGCGTGCGGGCATCAAGGAGGAATTTGAGCAATATGTTCACAATGCCGGTCTCGGTCCCTACCTTTCAGATAAGTGCGAACAACACCAACTTCTCACTGAATCATTTGTCAAAGGATTTAATTATTTTCCACATGAGTCTAGGGTGTCGTTTATGCTTTATGATAATCCATTTACTATTCCATTAGACAATTTTGCTTATCATTGCAAACTTCCATTTTGGGGTTCGTTTGATGAACCACCAATGGCTGAGTATGAATCTTTCTTGACTAGCCTTCGTTACGGTGAAAATAGGGGAGTGAGGCAACGAAGAATAAAGAGCATTCACTTTCCCGCAATTTAGTATTTTGCTTTATTTAACGGGAAATGCATAGTAGGCAAGCAAGACTGTAGCATACTTTGTGCGCCAGACTTGAGCCTCATTCACACCGCTATCACTGGTGAAAGGAATTATAACCTTGGAGCGATTGTTGCACGTAGACTTCAGCATAACGCCAAAAGTGGTTGGTTCTATGGTGGAATTTATGCCACACGTCTAGCACGAGGGCTGGGTGTTTCACCCTTTGCCCTTTGATCCTATCTTACCCACTCGGTATTTAGATTTTGATGCTTTAAAAGAGAATAAAATCCTTAAAGGAAAGATTCATGACTTCACTTATAATCTGATGTTTAACCAATCATCTGTTGTGGACACATATTTGCGTGCTCCTGCTCTTTTTGACTATAATAGCAAGGAAAGATATTTTGTTCTTGAGAGCGAGGCCCGAGCTCACAACGCAACAGTGGTGGCGACACGGCGTGCCGAGGCATCTGCACGGAGAGCCTCTGTGTGCTACCACGCCGACTACTACCCTCCAGGCTACTGATCTACTACCAAGCTAGGCCAAAAGCCTAAGCTTGGGGGAGTACGTCTTTCCCACCGACATTATATTCATGTTCACATATCATTCTATTTGTCGGTGTTCACACTTTTTCATTGTATCATCCAAGCTTAGATTTATTTTCTTGCTTTCTTCTTGTGTGTTTGAAAAACTTTAGAAAAACAAAAAAAATAGTTGTAGTAATTTACTTTCAATGCATGCTTAGTAGTAGCACTTAAAAAAGAAAACCCAAAAAGATTTCCTTATTCTTCTTTTGTTTGTTGGGAGCTTTCCCGTGTAAATAGTTTTTCTCGTTTTTGCTTTTCCCTTTTATTTGCTTGTTCAAGAAAACCAAAAACTCCAAAAATATTTCAGTGTGTTTCTCTGAATTTCTTTTCTTTCTATTCGAGTCTTACCGAGGAGAAGACCACGATGAAAATGTTGAGTGGCTCTGATATGAATAATTGTTAAACTAATAAAGAGCCCATTTTACCTTGTCTTCTCCTGTTGAATAAAATGTTTTACAGATTCCAGCTTAGTACATGGCATTCTTGCACTATTATTATTTTCTTATCATTCGGTCATGCAAGTGAAAGGCAATAATGACGATATTCGATGAACTAGCCGTGGCAAAGAGAAACTGGTATGAACTCGATTTGTTCTATGTGTACAAATATGTTTAACCTAGTATCCATGCGTCAGCATGTTATGGTTAAACATGTTTGCAATGACAATAAGAGATTATAGTTTCTCATGCCATGCATAAGTAGCTAGGAGTGGATAATGATTTATCTTGAATATCAACATAGCGTTAAAATGATTGTGATGTAGTTTGATGATATGGTATCCTCCTCTGAATGTTCGAGTGGCTTGACTTGGCACATGTTCATGCATGTAGTTGGATCAAAACCAACATAGCCTCTATGTTATTTATGTTCATGGTGTTCATATCCTACTCATGCTAGTGTCCAATGTTACTTATGCATAATGTCTGGTTATGATCGTTGTTGCTCTCTAGCTGGCTGCTTCTCAATCTAATTGCTAGCCTTCGCCTGTACTAAGTGGGAACTCTGCTTGTACATCAAAAACCTTGAACCCAAAGTTATTCCAGATGAGTCCACCATACCTACCTATGTACGGTATTACCCTGCCGTCCTAAGTAAATTTGCATGTGCCACCTCTAAAAACTTCTAAAAATTATCCTTTTTGTGTGCCTGGATCGCTCGTGGAACGATGGGAGGTGGTCGATATCTTCCATGCTAAGCGGGTTATTCTCAGGTCGAGTGTTTATTCACTCGCCATCGCACGAGAAAATGGGCGGTAATAGGGATTCCCAGTCCCGAACTAAAAAAATGCAAATAATTAAACAAAACTCCCTCGGGACTGATGTTGGTATGGACGGCACCCATTGTTTCAGACAAGCCATGGAGTGTGATTGATGGTGGAGGGGGAGTAAACCTTTACTTTTATCGCTTGGGAACCGCCACTAGCGTGCTTAGCATGGAAGATGTTGATAACTGATGGTCGTGAAATGAATGAGAAGGGTGTGTGTCTCAAAATATCATTTATCTCTGTTTTTAAAACTGAGCTCTGGCACCTCTGCAAATCACTGCTCCCCTCTGCGAAGGGACTTTCTATTTACTTTTATGTTGTGTCATCACCTTCTAAAACAAGCGCTAGAAACTGAGAGCACAACTTTCATGATTTATGCATTGTGTATAGCTAATGTTGGGTGCATCATGAATGGATCTTTTCTACCATGAATTGCAATGTTTAGTCGCTGCTTGAACTTTGGAGGTGCTCTGCATTTATGTTTTGCAGTCTCAGAAAGGGCTAGCGAGATACCACTATTGTCATATTATATCATGGTTGTTTTGACAACGTGTTGTTGTTTGAGATATCTTATTATTGCTCGCTAGCTGATTATGTCATTGATATGAGTTAATATAATCTTTAAGTGTTATTGTCGACATGGTTAGTTATAATGCTGGTTGAAAACCTGGGTGCTGTTTAAGCTTATTTATGCAAACAAGAGCAAAAGAGTTCGTAAAAGTTTTTATTTCTCACTTTCAGTTTATCAACTGAATTGCTTGAGGACAAGCAAAGGCTTAAGCTTGGGAGAGTTGATACGTATCCAACATATCTACTTTTTCTCACGCTTTTCCTCTTGTTTTGGACTCTAATTTGCATGATTTGAATGAAATTAACCCCGGACTGACGCTATTTTCAGCAGAACTACCATGGTGTTCAGAATGGGACGAAACTTCGCAAGGATTTTTATGGAATAAATGAGACCTTCTGGAGCCAAGACCTACCGGAGAGGGGCCCTTGGGTGGGCACAACCTACCAGGGCGCGCCCCCTCTCCTGGTGCGCCCAGGTTGGTTGTCCCCACCTGGTGGCCCCCGCAGACCTCAACCGTGACACTATAAAATCCTATTTTCGGAGAAAAAAATCAGGGAGAAAGAATTACCGCCAAGCCCTGTTCTTCCTCGGGAGGGCAGATCTGGAGTCCGTTTGGGGCTCCAGAGAGGGGATCTTCGTTCTTCGTCATCACCAACCCATCTCCATCACCAATTCCATGATGCTCCCCACCGGGATTGAGTAATTCCTTCATAGGCTCGCTGGTCGGTGAGGAGTTGGATGAGATTCATCATGTAATCGAGTTAGTTTTGTTAGGGCCTGATCCCTAGTATCCACTATGTTCTTAGATTGATGTTGCTATGACTTTGCTATGCTTAATGCTTGTCACTTTGGGCCCGGGTGCCATGAACTCAGATCTGAACTGTTTATGAATTCATCATTATATCCATGTTTTAGATCCGATCTTGCAAGTTATAGTCACCTACTACGTGTTATGATCCGACAACCCCGGAGTGACAACAACTGGGCTGACTCTCGGTGATGACCGTAGTTTGAGGAGTTCATGCATTCACTATGTGTTAATGCTTTGTTCCGGTTCTCTACTAAAAGGAGGCCTTAATATCCCTTAGTTTCCAATATGGACCCTGCTACCACGGGAGGGTAGGACAAAAGATGTCATGCAAGTTCTTTTAATAAATTACGTATGACTATTTACGGAATACATGCCTACATTATAACGATGAACTGGAGCTAGTGCCGTATCGCCCTTGGTTATAACTTTCACATGATGAATATCATCTGATCCAATGCCTAGAAATTTATCTTATATTGTTTCTGCTAAGTTACTACTGCTTTCATCACTGTCACACTTGCTACAAAATTACTGCTACCACTGTTACCGTTACCGTTACTGCTGTCACTACTATCAAAACTATCAAACTACTTTGCTACTGATCACTTTGCTGCAGATAATTAATCTCCAGGTGTGATTGAATTGACAACTCAGCTGCTAATACCTTCAAATATTCTTTGTCTCCCCTTGTGTCGAATCTATAAATTTGGGTTGAATACTCTAACCTCAAAAACTGTTGCAATCCCCTATACTTGTGGGTAATCAAGCCCCTAGTTCGGGCTGGGCATAATTTAGAGGTGATACCTCCGTGATGGCGAGAGACCGCATTAAGTCCAAGGCCTAGCTTATGAGTGAAGGCCGGATGGGGAACCGAGGATCTGCGGGGCTGGGCATGGCAGTTTCTACCAGGCTATGCTCACTAGACACAGACCTCAAGAGTTCGTAGTTGGCATCTAGAGGCTAGTTTGGCTCTCCGATGACAACGAGAGTCCTCTTTGATTTCAGGCTCGCAAATACATAGTTGCCTCTGGGTCTTCGGCAAAGAGCTCCATGGTAGGAGAGGGTACGGTGGGTTTTAAGTTCCCATCTTCGAATAAGGTGGTTTTCTTTGGCTCTATGGCCAGGGCAGGGGTGATAGTTGGTCCTTGAGCGGTGCCTGATGATGGATCCGATGCGTTTCCTTCTTGAAGATGAGGAACAACGGTCGAGGACGTGAACCCTTCAAAGATCAAATCTTCTCGGATATCGGTGATGTAATTCAGGCTCCCGAATCTGATCTGATGACCACAGGCATAGCTGTCGGTCTGTTCAAGGCAACCAATTGAATTGGCGCGTAGAACGAAGCTGCTGAATACAAAAAGTAGACCGGGGAGAAAGGTCTCCCCGAAAACAGTATCGTTGTTGATGATCAAACGAGCCATAGAACCTTCTGCCGATGACACAATGGAACTCTCAATGAAAGCACCAATGTCGGTGTCAAAACCGGCCGATCTCGGGTAGGGGGTCCCGAACTGTGCGTCTGAGGATCGAAGGTAACAGGAGACAAAGGGGACATGATGTTTACCCAGGTTCAGGCCCTCTTAATGGAGGTAAAACCCTATTTCCTGCTTGATTAACTTTGATGAGTATAGGGGTTACAAGAGTTAATCTACCTCGAGATCGTAATGGCTAAACCCTAGATTTCTAGCTTGTATGAATTCTGATAGCCTTTGCGGAGTAAAGCCTCCGGTTTATATAGACATCAGAGGGGCCTAGGGTTGTACAGAGTCGGTTTATAGAGGAAGGAAACTACACATGCGGACGCCAATCTTGCCATCCTCGTAAAAGAGAGTCCCATCCGGACACGGGGAAAGGTCTTCTACCTTGTATCTTCACGGCCCATCAGTCCGGCCCATGTTACATAGCCCGGACACCCGAGGACCCCTTAATCCAGGACTCCCTCAATGACCAAATGTTGTTCGGAGTCCCAAATGAGATCACAGACATGACAAGGAGTATTGAAATGGTCGAGAGGTAAAGATTGATATATAGGATGATGGTATTTGGACACCGGAAGGGTTTCGGGACATACCGGGAAGAAGTCGGGTCACTAGAAGGGGTTCCGGGCACCCCCTGGCAAGATATGGGCCTTATGGGCCAAAGGAGCGGACAGACCAGCCCACAAGGGGGATGGTGCACCCCCTCCCTTGTTTGGACATTCCCAGGGAAGGAAATGGGGGAGGGCTAATCCCTCCTGCCTTTCCCTCTCATGGGAGTAAGGAAAGTGGGGGGGGGGGGCGCCCTCCCTGCCTTTCCCCGCACTCCAAATAAGGAAAGGGAGGGCACGACTTGGGAGGGACCCCAAGTAGGATTCCTCCTACTTGGGCACCTCCTTTGGCTACTCCTCCCTCCCTTCCACCTATATATATGTGGGAGGGGGGCGCTTAGTCAACAACAGACGATTGCCTAGCCGTGTGCGGCGCCCCCCTCCACCGTTTACACCCCCGGTCATACTTTCGTAGTCACTACTAGGGAAAAGCCTAGCAGTAGCGCTGGTTTTTGGCCTACCAGTAGTGCGGGTGGCGGCGCTACTAGTACGGCGCTATAGCTAAAGGTTAGAAGTAGCGTGGGTTTACCCGCGCTACTGCTATATCCACTTAGTATTAGCGCTTCCTGGAAAGGGCGCTACTGGTAATTACTAGTAGCGCTTCTCGCAGCCCGTGCTACTACTATTATTCCGTATTATATATTTTCATTTCCTGTTGTATTCATACACCTTTATACAAGTTTACATACATCAGCAATTTAGAGATTGTTTTTACATCATAATGAGTTATTACATCACAGCTTGGTTTTAGCAGCAGCGCGCTCTTCGCAAGCTCGCTACTACTATTCCTAGCCTGCGTGGGAATTGTAGTAGTAGTTATTATTTCCTCGGACGCGCTACTACTACAAAATTAGCAGCAACGCGTTTCTTTGCCCGGCGCTAGTGATAAGTAGTAGTAGCACTTCTTTTTGTCCCACGCTAGAGGTACGTTTCTATGTATAAGGTTTTCCCTAGTAGTGAGTGCTTGGGCGAAGCCCTGTGGAGATCACTTCACCATCACCGTCACCACGCCGTCGTGCTATCGGAATTCATCAACTACCTCGCCGCCTTGCTGGATCAAGAAGGCGGAGGACGTCACCGAGCTGAACGTGTGCAGAACGCGGAGGTGCCGTATGTTCGGTACTTGATCGGTTGGAGCGCGAAGAAGTTCGACTACATCAACCGCGTTGTTAAACGCTTCCGCTTATGGTCTATGAGGGTACATAGACACACTCTCCCACTCGTTGCTATGAATCTCCATGAATAGATCATTACGTGTGCGTAGAATTTTTTTTGTATTCCATGCAACGATTCCCAACATTATCTAGCTTGGTTGCCTTTGGATCAAAGTAGTCTCTCATGATCTTGGCATGGCCCTCCGCTCTATCATAGTTGATATGTATGCGGCCAAATTTTGATCCCCTCTTAGGCCATCGAACATCACACTACTTGGGAAATGCCTAGCAGTAGCAGCTAAAGGGTAGCAGTAGCGTTGGTTCATCCGCGCTACTGCTATACCTACTTAGCAGTAGCACTTTATTAAGAACCCGCTACTGGTAGTTACTAGCTGCGCTGCTCTACCCGCGCTACTACTATTATTACATATTCTGTTTCTTTATTATTTTATGTCTTATTCATACACCATTATACAAGTTTTCATACAGCAGAAATTTAGAGATTGTTATTACAGTATAATGAGTTATTACATCATTGGATGAAAGAACCATGGATTAGTTTCAAGTGGATGGATCCAAAGTGACCAAGTCATGACTTGGTCACTTTGGATCCATCCACTTGAAACTAATCCGCGCGCTTCTTTCACCCAATGATATAATAACTCATCATCATCATCATAATATCATTAACAACTTATAATCATAATACATCATTGTCATATAACAACTCCTCATCGTCATCATTTTCGTCCATGAGACATCATATAACAACTTGGTCATTAGTCATAATCGCAACTCCTCCTCATCATCATCAACTCTAACACTAACTAATCGTTCTTAATACCTAGGACCTACTCCTCTCTCCTAGGTAAAATACCATAAAACAGATAAATCAGTCCATCTCCATAATGGAGAATGGAGATAAGGCTCTCTACAACTTGTGGCTTGCGCTTATTCATGTTGTATCCAATTAGTTGTGTGTGCGCATTCATCACTTTGCTCCATTCTTTGATTTTGAGCCTTCCATCATTTGAAGAAATCGAGTATGCAGTATGGTAAGCCTTCCAAGGAGTTGGTCGTATGCTAACCATATGCATATCACCTTCGGTAAATAGCATGTCAGACACAACCTCCTTCGGGAGCCTTTGTTGAAAAACGCAATAGTAACATATATAGTTAGCAATGTAGTTTACTTAAGAAGAATGTATGCAATGAAGTTACCATCATTAACAAAATCTTACCAAGTTTTTGGCAATGAAGTTACCATCATGCAATTTATGGACTAGTGGCACGTATCCAGTAAAATTTTAAAGGATAGAGTGATTGGTTTTAAAGGCCTCAACATCATCTATGAATGAGACAAGATAACCTTTCTGCTCACAATTAAGCTCGGAGTCATAGCTGTAGTATGTCCTATCTACAACCTTCCAAGTATTTTTGGAAGATAAGAAATAAGCTGACATTTATAAATAGAGATGTTTAGTACCGATGAATGCCAAATATTTTTAAATTAACAATATAAATTACTTAACTTAACAAATTAGTTTGACAAACTCACATTTAGGTAAAACTAGAGGCATATACACATCCACCCAGATGTCGATATTATCATCATCATCTTCTTCTGGACGAATATCAAATGTTATTTGCACACCCTCGTCAAATCCATATGCCTTGCAGAGAGCTTCTCAATTAGAGCAACCGAAATGGGAGTGATTGACTGCATTATACAGCTTAACGAGAAACACATAACCATGTTTAGTTCTTAAGTGAGCCCTCCTCGTCTCCATATTCTCAAAGTGTGTGAAACCGAGCTTCTCTAATACATATGGTCTTGCATGCCACGGGATGTACTAATCAAATTGAAAAAAATCCAGAAATTACATGTTGAACAAAAGAAGAACAAGTGATGATATTAATTACGATGAAATGCTTGTCGTTGCATACCGTACAAACATC
This sequence comes from Triticum urartu, assembly GCF_003073215.2. Taxonomy (NCBI): domain Eukaryota; kingdom Viridiplantae; phylum Streptophyta; class Magnoliopsida; order Poales; family Poaceae; genus Triticum; species Triticum urartu. The sequence goes on along the minus strand of NC_053028.1, from coordinate 74,428,303 downwards.
AAAGGTCTGGTCCGGCTTCACCGTGAAAAACCTATCATTTTGCAGGTGAGGAAACCTGGTGCACAAACCCCGGTCATCGTAGGAATAATCACACTCCGGGATCCTATCGTCATCAAACATCTCCTATGCTCATAATTCAAAGATTAAACTTCTGAATTTCAATATATGTACTATAAAAACTAATTCAATCATTAATATTCATCACGGGTTGACTTTCGATCTGTCAAGTCTTCCTTGAAAACTATCATCTCACGTGGTGTATATGGTGGGCACGCCCTTTCTGATATATTCAACCGTCGGTGATGGTCGCTCCTTCCTTCGTCCCCGAGTGCATTATGCCAAAATGTCTAGCACACGGGAACAAAGGAGAAGCGACCCCCACGATAACAGTCGGGATTCTTCCTCTCTGACATTTTGCGACCGTCGGTGATGGTAGGTACTCCTGTTATTCTAACGTGCATTACACCAAAATGTCTAGCACCTTGGAATGAAGAAGAAGCTACCCACACGACAACAGTCGGGATTCTTCGTCCTCTCATATATGGTGGAGACTCTCCCTCACTGATTCATCTCTCACAATTGTGACCGTCGGTGATGGTCGTTCTTCTCTTCCTTCTCGTGCATTACCAAAAGGTCTATCACGAGAAAGAAGAGGAAGAACAACCCCCACGACAACAGTCGGCATTCTTCTTCTCTCATATATGGTGGACACTCCCTCACTGTTTTTTGACTGTCATATATGGAGCCCCAATGACTTAAAGTCAACCCAAAATTTCGTTTAATGCTCTTTCTGGAATATCCAACGCACTCGATATTTCCTATATTGTTGCACAAGCCATGCCAAAATTCACCGAAAAATCCGGCATGACCTTTGCTAAAAAAGGACATATCGAGGGCCTGAATTTGTCGGAATGGAAATTAATCAATACTCCGGCAAAACATAGGCCACTCGGAGGTGTTCCCTCCAAACATAGGCCACTTGGGCAAGCACTAGTAGTACACAACACTACATATCACATGTCTAAATCTCAATCGTATTTGAAAGACCTACATTGAAAATTTTCTATTCCATGGAAATTGTCACAACTACTCATCTACTACTGTATTACATCTATCAAAACATCTACATGATCATCAACATGGGGATTTGGCTGGTCTCACCTTGAGGTTGGAGGGGGTCAGGGACAGGGACGACGGCAGGGATGATGCAGGGCTCCTTGATTTCTGCAAAAACAAGATATAAACAAAAACATTATTATCCTCATTTTAGGACTTAGTGATACCCTATAAGCTATCAACTAAATATTCAAGGCCTTGATTTTAGGACTTAGTGAACCATAGAAATTTTTCATATAGCATTCCAATACATTTCTATAGGATTTTTTTACCTCCTGTCTACTTCTTGAACCTAAAAATTTCTATTACTATTTTTTTACTAAACCCTAAAAATATGCCTAAGTTCTGAATATAACAAGTACATGACATTTTTTCAAATTCTACCAACTAAAAATTTCTATGACTAAAATTTATAATCAGAAGACCTAAATTTCCAATTCTATTCAAAACACCTAAAATATTCAAAAAAACCTACATTTACTCAAATGACCTAAAAATTATTCTATTAAAAACCAACATTCTAAAATGTCTACATTCTAAAACCTACATTTAAATTACCTACGTTCTACAAGAACAGAGAGAGAAGGGAGGGAGGGAGGAGGGGTAGGAGGGAGGGAGGAGTGGGAGGGAGGAGGGAGGAGGCGGGATAGAGGAGGGAGGGGATGGAGGAGGGCTAGAGCTAGGGAGACGACGGTCGAAGGGAGGGAGAGAGACATACCGGGGGGAGGTCCGGTGGCGGGGAGGGCCAGCGCGTAGGGAGGGCGGGCGCGGGCCAGGGGAGGGCGGTCAGAGTAGTGTGGGGCAGGCCGCCGACGAGGGTGGGAGAGAGAGTGGGGATGGAGAGTGAGGGGGGAGACTGAGAGGTCAAGCGCGGAGGACGATGATAACATGGGCTTAGTAGTAGCGCGTGTTTAGGCCCAACACTACTGCTAATGTCCATAGCTGTAGCACCGGTACGGGAAAGGCGCTACTGCTAAGTGGGGATGGGCACTTGGGCACAGGCAGGCCATAATAGCAGCGCGGTTCACCATAACGCGCTACTGCTAACCACCTACTAGCAGCGCTCGAAACTAGAACGCGCTACTACTAATTAGCAGTAGCGTCTCTCTTTAACACGCGCTACTGATAAGACTCTATGTATAAGGTTTTCCCTAGTAGTGTCATCATTGAAAATCATGCCGAAAATGTGTCAAAGTCATCGTCATCTCATTCCTCTTCGGATAACAACGGGTCCTCCCAGACCATCTCCCTCAACCTCTTCATCTACAATTCATACAGATAGGTTCAATCCAAACGGCAATGTTCAAAAAGAAATGAACAAAAAAAAGACACCTAGGCAGTTCATCAAACACTTGCGATGCGGTGGTCGTGAACCGGCTGGCTAGTGTCGTTTAGACCAAACCGGCGGGCGACGACGCGTGTGAATGACCTGCAGCTGTGTGCAAGCAAGGTGAGATACGACGATCGGCAGAAAATGAAGAAGTTCCGAAGAAATCGGACGAATTGGTTATGGCCACGGCGGTGGCGTTTCACCTTGATTCCGGCGACGGCGACAGGGACCGAACGGGCTCAATATTGGGCAGAAGGGCGGCGGGAGCCAAGGGAGGCAATGAGGTAGCGGCGGGTCCGGTCGCCGGTCGCCGGGAGGCGTTCCGGCAAAGATGCATGGGCGGGGGGCGATGCGAGTGAGAGGCGTGGCTTTTACTCGGAGCCGCAACGACCGAGTATATTAGGGAGAAGGTTGGCACCGGAGTATAATTTTTACTCCCTTACGGCGAATTGGGGATCGGTTAGGTGCACGTTAGATGAGTAAAATTGACTTTTTATTTCTCTAGCGCCGGATAGCGGATCGGTTAGAAATGCCTTAATTCGGCAGTCAACACAGCTTGAACATTGAAATAAGCAAGGGATCCTTTCAGCTGTAGCAAAACAGTTTTGCAAGACATCGGAGATAGGATGAACTCCTTGAAAGAGTGGAGGTATTTAGCTAAGATAGTTGACTTCATAGCATGTATATGCCCCTATCATTTTATCTGTTCGTCCTAATCAACTGTTAGAATGAACCTCTGCATGCGCATATTATTTCAAAAAAGGTGTAACATGACAAGTAGTGACTTAAAATACATGCACGTCAATACAAGATGGTATCTTTATGATCATTTGATAACTGTATTTTGCTTCGGAATACTGGACTTTGATTGCACCCTTGTAATGTAAAACTTAAAAGTGAACCTACGGAAGCCAATAAATCCGATCCCAACAAATGCAAAAAATAGTGGAGGAGCCAAAGTAGTTTGCTGTAGTACGAAGTGTAGTTGTTACATGTGACTGGACAGGTTGATATTGTTTATGGTTGCCATATATCGTATACAAGTCTAATAATTGTATTTCTTCTGAGGAAATCTAACAGTTTCGTAGTTTCACTTACCTACCTATTAGTTTCTAGTTTTTTAAACCCTCCCATGTCCTAAATGGAGAGAATAATTATATTGCTTTTTAAGGTACAGTTAAAAAGGACGTGACGAGGATATTGTTCTTTTTTTTTGCGAAAAGATCAAATCTAAAAGAACCAATTACTGTTGATATTGTTGCTCATAGGGAAAGTTGATATTATTTATGATTCACTACTTGGAGACATACTGACCCTGAACTACTGATCATTTAATTAACCAGTGAATGGGCTGAGTTTCCAATGCTCCAGCTTCTTGCAAAATATTGATCATGTCACCGAAAATCATCGTTTCTCACCGCCCTCTTTTACTTAGTGCTTTAATTCCTCTCATATTTTCTTGCTTGTGTAATGCACTCATCATTTATCTAGGGGTGGTCTGCTATAGATGGTTTCCAGTTTAATTGTTTTATCCACGCTCTAAGATGTTGAGTTCCCAACACTGAAAGAGTGTTGCTTCCTAGGTCGAGGTCCAGACACAAGTGAATTATGACAATATCAAGAATATTTTATCCATCTGCTGAGTGAATTGCAGAAAGTATCGACATTGAAGGCTAGGATTGCAGAAACCACAATTCTATAGTTTTGTGCCAAATACCACTAATTTCTAGCCTATTTTTTGTTGCAAAAAACACTAGTCGATGGCTTATGTCATTTTAAGCACGATTATGATAGGTGGGTCCCGAGACTGTTGACGTGGCATAACAGTTCATGTTAGAAGTCGTTAGATGAGGGATTTTCTATATTTACAAAACAGTCCTTGTAATTTTACAGGGACATCCTTCAATCAAAAACAGAAAAAGCAATCAGCTCATTCGGCTTTGGGAGAGCAGCACCACGCCGGCCATGGGTCCCATCACCGGCGAGGTGGTGCACCGTTGGACTCCTCCCCCTCTTCTCTAGCGCGTGGCCTGCCTGCCACCATGGCCCAAACCACGGCAGATGGGCAACTACTGGAGCGGGTCGGGGAGGTCTGGCCGACCGGCGTGCGGGTCGGGGATGTAGTGCGAAAGGGCAGGTTCGAGGGCCCTCGTCTGGTCATGCTCAGGTGCGCCGCCGGGGTGCCGCTGGGGTCGTGCATCGGCGGACAGGAATGGCTGATAACCCACAAGTATAGGGGCTCGCAACAGTTTTCAAGAGTAGAGTATTCAACCCAAATTTATAGATTCGACACAAGGGGAGCCAAAGAATATTTGAAGGTATTAGCAGCTGAGTTGTCAATTCAACCACACTGAAGATTAATTATCTACAGCAAGTGATCCATAGTTGTCAATTCAATTATCCGTAGCAAAGTAATATGATATTTTTGATAGTGGTAATAGCAGTAACGGTAACAGTAACAATGATAGTAGTATTTTTGTAGCAAGTGTAAAAGTGATTATAACAGTAGTAACTTAGCAGAAACAATATAGGATTAATTCGTAGGCATTGGATCGGTGACTTGTTGGATGATATTCATCTTGAGACAGTTATAACCTAGGGCGATACGACACTAGCTCCAGTTCATCAATATAATGTAGGCATGTATTCCGTAAATAGTCATATGTGCTTATGCAAAGAACTTGCATGACATATTTTATCCTACCCTCCTGTGGCAGCGGGGTCCATATTGAAAACTAAGGGATATTAAGGCCTTTTAATAGAGAGGAAGAACAAAGCATTAACACATAGTGAATACATGAACTCCTCAAACTACGGTCATCACCGGGAGTGATCCCGGCTATTGTCACTCCGGGGTTGCCGGATCATAACACGTAGTAGGTGACTATAACTTGCAAGATCGGATCTAAAACATGGATAAAATTATGATAACATCAACGGTTCAGAGCTGAGTTCATGGCATCCGGGCCTAAAGTGACAAACATTAAGCATAGCAAAGTCATAGCAACATCAATCTTAGAACATAGTGGGTACTAGGGATGAAGCCCTAACAAAACTAACTTGATTACATGATGAATCTCATCCAACTCCTCACCGACCGGCGAGCCTATGAATGGATTACTCACTCCCGGTGGGGAGCATCATGGAATCGTCATCACCAACCCTTTTCTTAATGTTCAAAAAAAAGGGTTGGTGATGACGAAGAACGAAGATCCCCATCTCTGGAGCCCCAAACGGACTCCAGATCTGGCCCCCGATGAAGAATAGGAGGTGACGGCGGCTCCGTCTCGTGGATCGTGATAATTCTTTCTACATGTTTTTTTTCTGAAAAAATAGGATTTTATAGCGTCGGTTTCAGGGTCTGCGGGGCCACCAGGTGGGGACAACCCACCTGGGCGTGCCTGGTGAGGGGGGCGCACCCTGATGGGTTGTGCCCACCCAGGTGCCCCTCTCCGGTAGGTCTTGGCTCCATAAATTCTTATATATTATATAAAAATTCCTCGCAAAGTTTCGTTCTATTCCGAGAAATTTTATTTCTGCACAAAAACAACACCATGGTGGTTCTGCTGAAAACAACGTGAGTCCAGGGTTAGATTCATTCAAATCATGCAAATTAGAGTCCAAATCAAGAGGAAAATCGTTAGGAAAAGTAGATACGTTGGAGACGTATCAACTCCCCCAAGGTTAAACGTTTGCTTGTCCTCAAGCAATTCAGTTGATAAACTGGAAGTGAAAAAGAAATACTTTTACGAACTCTTAAATAAGCTTAAACAGCACCCAGGTTTTCAGCCAATCATTATAACTAACCATGCCGACAATAACTCATATCAATGACATAATCAGCTAGCGAGCAATAATAACATATATATATATATCTCAAACAGCAACACGTTGTCAAAACAACCATGATATAATATGACAATAGTGGTATCTCGCTAGCCCTTTCTGAGACCGCAAAACATAAATGCAGAGCACCTCCAAAGTTCAAGCAGCGACTAAACATTGTAATTCATGGTAGAAACGATCCAGTCATGATGCACCCAACATTAGCTACACACAATGCATAAGTCATGACAACTGTGCTCTCAGGTTCTGGCACTTGTTTTAGAAGGTGATGACACAACATAAAAATAAATAGATAGTCCCTTCGCAGAGGGAAACAGTGATTTGCACAGGTGCCAAAGCTCAAGTTTTAAAACAGAGGTAAATGATATTTTGAGACATGCACCCTTCTCATTTACTTCACGACCATCAGCTATCAATAGCTTCCATGCTAAGCACGCTAGTGGCGGTTCCCAAGTGATAAAAGTAAAGGTTTACTCCCCCTCCACCATCAATCACACTCCACGGCTTGTCTGAAACAACGGGTGCCGTCCATACCAACAACAGTCCTGAGGGAGTTTTGTTTAATTATTTGCATTTTTTAGTTCGGGACTGGGAATCCCTATTACCGCCCTTTTCTCGTGCATGAGGGGACTGTTTCAGACCATAAAGAGCCTTGTTAAGTTTGCAAACTAGGTGCTTGTTTGTTTTCATACCCTGGTGGTCCTCATATAAACCTCCTCTTCCAGAACACCATGCAAAAATGCATTCTGAACATCTAGCTGCCTAAGGCTCCATCCCCTGGAAATAGCAATGGCTAGCACAAGTCTTATGGTAGCAGCTTTAACATCAGGACTAAAAGTGTCCGCATAATCCATACCATAGCGTTGCTTGAATCCTTTAGCAACTAGACGTGCCATGTACCTATCAATGGAGCCATCTGCTTTTCTTTTGATTCTATACACCCATTTGTAGTCAATAACATTTTTACCTCTTTTACTTGGTACGAAGCGCCAAGTTTTATTCCCCATGAGTGCACCATATTCTTCATCCATAGCCTTTTTCCATTTCGGATCTCCAAGTGCATCATCTAATTTTCTTGGTGCACCTGAAATACACAACATGCCATACGGTATAGTGCCATACGTTCTTATTTTTGGATTCCTTATACCTTTTTGTAGTCGGGTTATCGCCCTTGGAGTAGCAGCAGGTTGACGTTGTGAACGCATAGGAGATTGCACAGTTTAACTGTCCGCAGATGATCCAGAAGATCTATCCAAACGTGTAGACTGGGAGGATGTAGACGATCCTGTGATCATTTGTGTGTCTGATCCTGAGCTGGCGCTATCCTCGACCACAGCATTTTTGCCCGCAGAAGGTTCTGCACATGTTGTCGACTGCATGCGCACAGGTGCGCTGTCGCTGCCCTGGGTTGAGCAATTTTGAGAAATTTGACCTATGGACGAAATCAAATCACAGAATGAACTGTCCATGAAACTATTTCACGCGGCTGACCTTTTTGTGTGACACCCGACACGAAGGCGCTACACTACACTGTGCAACGCCTCACAGATAGGCGCTACACGGCCAGCGTCGTACCCGTGTAATCCGAAAATTACTAAGTCAGTGTGCAGCGCATGAGAGCTAGGCGCCACACTATACAGTGTAGCGTCTAGCTCCCAGGCGTTACACTAGTGCAGCGCCTAGCTCCCAGGCGTTGCACTAGTGCAGCGCCTGGGAGCTAGGCGGCACGGGTCAGCTGCGTGAAATAGTTTAACGGATAGTTCATTCTATGATTTGATTTCGTCTGTAGGTCAAATTTGTCAAATTTGCCCCTGGGCTGCAGGCATGTCACCTGCGCACTCCCGTGCGGTGACATGGCGCCCTCGGAGTGGCCCGCCGCCGCCTAGTCGGCCTGGCCCGCCTGACAGCTGCTGCCTGGAGGGGTGCGATCCGAGGGAGATTCGCCCCCGTGATCCGAGGCTGGTACGCGCAAGGGCGTGTCAGGCGCCAGATTTTCCTCGTGTCCTGCGCCAGCACCTTCTTCTCCATTAACATGAAATAATGGCTCATCCAGATCATGATTTTGATCATCTTGATCATTTTGGCCACCATTTTCTCCAGGCATCTGCACAGGCATAATATTAGGAATAGAGGCAGGAATATTATTATCAAATTGGTTAGCACAATTGTAATCACCCCCTTGATCAAAATCCGGAATAAGAAGTATTTATTTTCAAAGAAGGGCACCGACATTTGGATGAAGAGACTCAAAAGGGAAGACTGATTCATCAAAGATAACATCTTGTAGAGATGTAGACCCTGCCAGTAGAGACGTCAAGGCATTTAAACCCTTTGTGCATAGGACTATATCCTAAAAAGACACTTTTTTTTGAACGAAACGCAAGCTTGCGTGTATTATATGGTCTAAGATTTGGCCAACATGCACAACCAAAAATGCTAAGAGATGTGTAATTTGGATTTATGCCAAAAAGACATGTTATAGGTGAAGGAAATATGCCCTAGACCCAATAATAAAGTTGTTATTTATATTTCCTTATATCATGATAAATGTTTATTATTCATGCTAGAATTGTATTAACCGGAAACTTAGTACATGTGTGAATACATAGACAAACAGAGCGTCACTAGTATGCCTCTACTTGACTAGCTCGTTGAATCAAAGATGGTTAAGTTTCCTAGCCATAGACATGAGTTGTCATTTGATTAACGGGATCACATCATTAGAGAATGATGTGATTGACTTGACACATTCCGTTAGCTTAGCACTTGATCATTTAGTATGTTGCTATTGCTTTCTTCATCACTTACATATGTTCCTATGACTATGAGATTATGCAACTCTCGAATACCGAAGGAACACTTTGTGTGCTACCAAACATCACAACGTAACTTGGTGATTATAAAGGTGCTCCACAGGTGTCTCCAATGGTGCTTGTAGAGTTGTCATAGATCGAGATTAGGATTTGTCTCTCCGATTGTCGGAGAGGTATCTCTGGGCCCTCTCGATAATGCACATCAATATAAGCCTTTCAAGCACTGTGACTAATGTGTTAGTTGCGGGATGATGCATTACTGAACGAGTAAAGAGACTTGCTAGTAACGAGATTGAAGTAGGTATTGAGATACCAACGATCGAATCTCGGGCAGGTAACATTCCGATGACAAAGGGAACAACGTATGTTGTTATGCGGTTTGACCGATAAAATCTTCGTAGAATATGTGGGAGCCAATATGTACATCCAGGTTCCGCTTTGGTTATTGACCGGAGATGTGTCTCGGTCATGTCTACATAGTTCTCGAACCCGTAGGGTCCGCACGCTTAAAGTTCGGTGACGACTGGTATTATGAGTTTATGTGTTTTGATGTACCGAAGGTAGTTCTAAGTCCATGATATGATTACAGACAGGACGAGGAGTCTTGAAATGGTCTAGACATAAAGATTGATATATTGAATGGCTATATTCGGACACCGGAAGTGTTCCGGGTGATTTCGGAGAAAACCGGAGTGCCGGAGGGTTACCGGAACCCCCCCCCCCCCCCCCCCCCCCCCCCGCCCCCTGGGGAAAGATTGGGCCTACATGGGCCATAGGGAAGAGGGGATGCAGCCCACAAGGGGCAGCCGCGCCCCCTCCCTATAGGGAGTCCGAATTGGACTAGGGAGGGGGGGGCGCCCCCCTTTCCTTCTCCTCTTCCTCTCCTTTCCCTCTTTCCCCTTCTCCTCCTAGTTGGACTAGGAAAGGAGGAATCCTAATCCCACTAGGAGGAGGACTCCTCCCCTCCTTGGCGCACCCTAGGGCCGGCCGGCCTCGCCCTTGCTCCTTTATATACGGGGGCAGGAGGGCACCCTAGAACACACAACAAACAACAGTTTTAGCCGTGTGCGGTGCCCCCCTCCACCATAATCCACCTCAGTCATATCGTCGTAGTGCTTAGGCGAAGCCCTGCACTGGTAGCTTCATCATCACCGTCATCATGTCGTCGTGCTGACGAAGCTCTCCCTCGACACTCAGCTGGATCGAGAGTTCGTGGGACGTCACCGAGCTGAACGTGTGCAGATCGCGGAGGTGCCGTACTTTCGGTACTAGGATCGGTCAGTTAATGAAGACATACGACTACATCAACCGTGTTTTCATAACGCTTCAACTTTCGGTCTACGAGGGTACGTAGACAACACTCTCCCCTCGCGTTGCTATGCATCACCATGATAGATCTTGCATGTGCGTAGAATTTTTTTTGAAATTACCACGTTCCCTAACAGTGGCATCCGAGCCAGGTCTATGCGTAGATATTATATGCACGAGTAGAACACAAATGAGTTGTGGGCAATAATAGTCATACTGCTTACCTGCATGTTATACTTTGATTCGGCGGTATTGTTGGATGAAGCGGTCCGGACCGATATTACGCGTACGCTTACGCGAGACAGGTTCTACCGACGTGCTTCGCACACATGTGGCTGGCGGGTGTCAGTTTCTCCAACTTTAGTTGAATCTAATGTGGCTACGCCAGGTCCTTGTTGAAGGTTAAAACAGCACACTTGACAAAAAATTGTTGTGGTTTTGATGCGTAGGTAAGAACGGTTCTTGCTCAGCCCGTAGCAGCCACGTAAAACTGGCAACAACAAAGTAGAGGACGTCTAACTTGTTTTTGCAGGGCATATTGTGATGTGATATGGTCAAGACATGCTGCTAAATTCTATTGTTTGAGATGATCATGTTTTGTAATAGAGTTACCAGCAACTGGCAGGAGCCATATGGTTGTCCCTTTATTGTATGAAATGCAATCGCCATGTAATCGCTTCACTTTATCAATAAGCGGTAGAGATAGTCGTAGAAGCAATAGTTGGCGAGACGACAACGATGCTACGATGGAGATCAAGGTGTCGCGCCAGTGACGATGGTGGTCATGACGGTTCTTTGGAGATGGAGATCAAAGGCACAAGATGATGATGGCCATATCATATCACTTATATTGATTGCATATGATGTTTATCCTTTACGCATCTTATTTTGCTTAGTTCGGCGGTAGCATTACAAGATGATGTCTCACTAAATTTCAAGGTACAAGTGTTCTCCCTGAGTATGCACCATTGCGAAAGTTCTTCGTGCCGAGACACCTCGTGATGATCGGGTGTGATAAGCTCTACGTTCACATACAATGCGTGCAAGCCAGTTTTGCACACGCAGAATACTCAGGTTAAACTTGACGAGCCTAGCATATGTAGATATGGCCTCGGAGCACTGAGACCAAAAGGTCGAGCGTGAATCATATAGTAGATATGATCAACATAGTGATGTTCAACATTGAAAACTACTCCATCTCACGTGATGATCGGACATGGTTTAGTTGATTTGGATCACGTGATCACTTAGATGATTAGAGGGATGTCTATCTAAGTAGGAGTTCTTAAGTAATTTGATTAATTGAACTTTAATTTATCATCAACTTAGTACCTGATAGTATTTTGCATGTCTATGTTGTTGTAGATAGATGGCCCGTGCCGTTGTTCCATTGAATTTTAATGCGTTCCTAGAGAAAGCTAAGTTGAAAGATGATGGTAGGAACTACACGGACTGGGTCATAACTTGAGGATTACCCTCATTGCTGCACAGAAGAATTACGTCTTGGAAGCACCGCTAGGTCCCAAACCCGCTGTAGGAGCAACGCCAGATGTTATGAACGTCTGGCAGAGCAAAGCTGATAACTACTCGATAGTTCAGTGTGCCATTCTTTATGGCTTAGAATGGGGACTTCAACGACATTTTGAACGTCATGGAGCATATGAGATGTTCCAGGAGTTGAAGTTAATATTTCAAGCAAATGCCCGGATTGAGAGATATGAAGTCTCGAATAAGTTCTACAACAGCAAAATGGAGGAGAATAGTTCTGTCAGTGAGCATATACTCAAAATGTGTGGGTATAACAATCACTTGATTCAATTGGGAGTTAATCTTCCTGATGATAGTGTCATTGACAGAATTCTTCAATCACTACCACCAAGCTACAAGAGCTTCGTGATGAACTATAATATGCAAGGGATGGATAAGACAATTCCCGAGCTCTTTGCAATGCTAAAGGCTGCGGAGGTAGAAATCAAGAAAGAGCATCAAGTGTTGATGGTCAACAAGACCACCAGTTTCAAGAAAAAGGGTAAAGGAAAGAAAGGGAACTTCAAGAAGAATGGCAAGCAAGTTGCTGCTCAAGTGAAGAAGCCCAAGTCTGGAGCTAAGCCTACGACTGAGTACTTCTACTGTAAAGGGACTGGTCACTGGAAGCGGAACTGCCCCAAGTATTTGGCGGATATGAAGGATGACAAGGTGAACAAAGGTATATGTGATATACATGTTATTGATGTGTACCTTACTAATGCTCGAAGTAGTGCATGGGTATTAGATACTGGTTCTGTTGCTAATATTTGCAACTCGAAACAGGGACTATGGATTAAGCGAAGATTGGCTAAGGGCGAGGTGACGATGCGCGTGGGAAATGGTTCCAAAGTCGATGTGATTGCAGTCGGCATGCTACCTCTACATCTACCTTCGGGATTAGTTTTAGACCTGAATAATTGTTATTTGGTGCCAGCGTTAAGCATGAATATTATGTATGGATCTGTTTTTATGCGAGATAGTTATTCATTTAAATCAGAGAATAATGGTTGTTCTATTTATATGAGTAATATCTTTTATGGTCATGCACCCTTGAAGAGTGGTCTATTTTTGTTGAAAATCGATAGTACTGACACACATATTCATAATATTGAAGCCAAAAGATGCACAGTTGATAATGATAGTGCAACTTATTTATGGCACTATCGTTTAGGTCATATTGATGTAAAGCGCATGAAGAAACTCCATCTGATGGACTTTTGGAATCACTTGATTATGAATCACTTGGTACTTGCGAACCATGCCTCATGGGCAAGATGACTAAAACTCCGTTCTCCAGAACAATGGAGCGAGCAACAGATTTATTGGAAATCATACATACTGATGTATGTGGTCCGATGAATATTGAGGCTCGTGGCGGGTATCGTTATTTTCTCACCTTCACAGATGATTTGAGCAGATATGGGTATATCTACTTAATAAAACATAAGTCTGAAACATTTGAAAAGTTCAAAGAATTTCAGAGTGAAGTGGAAAATCATCGTAACAAGAAAATAAAGTTTCTACGATCTGATCATGGAGGAGAATATTTGAGTAACGAGTTTGGTCTTCATTTGAAACAATGTGGAATAGTTTCGCAACTCACGCCACCCGGAACACCACAGCGTAATGGTGTGTCCGAACGTCGTAACCGCACTATATTAGATATGGTGCAATCTATGATGTCTCTTACTGATTTACCGCTATCATTTTGGGGTTATGATTTAGAGACGGCTACATTCACGTTAAATAGGGCACCATCTAAATCCATTGAGATGACACCTTATGAACTGTGGTTTGTCTAGAAACCCAAGTTGTCGTTTCTGAAAGTTTGGGGCTGCGATGCTTATGTGAAAAAAACTTCAACCTGATAAGCTCGAACCCAAATCGGAGAAATGTGTCTTCATAGGATACTCAAAAGAGACTGTTGGGTACACCTTCTATCACAGATCCAAAGGCAAGACATTCGTTGCTAAGAATGGATCCTTTCTAGAGAAGGAGTTTCTCTTGAAAGAAGTGAGTGGGAGGAAAGTAGAACTTCATGAGGTAACTGTACCTGCTCCCTTATTGGAAAGTAGTTCATCACAGAAATCAGTTCCTGTGACTCCTACACCTATTAGTGAGGAAGCTAATGATGATGATCATATAACTTCAGATCAAATTACTACTGAACCTCATAGGTCAACCAGAGTAAGATCCGCACGAGAGTGGTATGGTAATCCGGTTCTGGAGGTCATGTTACTTGACCATGACGAACCTACGAACTATGAGGAAGCGATGATGAGCCCAGATTCCGCGAAATGGCTTGAGGCCATGAAATCTGAGATGGGATCCATGTATGAGAACAAAGTGTGGACTTTTGTTGACTTGCCCGATGATAGGCAAGCCATCGAGAATAAATTGATCTTCAAGAAGAAGACTGACGTTGACGGTAATGTTACTGTCTACAAAGCTCGACTTGTTGCGAAAGGTTTTCGACAAGTTCAAGGAGTTGACTATGATGATACTTTATCACTCGTAGCGATGCTTAAGTCCGTCCGAATCATGGTGGCAATTGATGCATTTTATGATTATGAAATTTGGCAAATGGATGTAAAGACTGCATTCCTGAATGGATTTCTGGAAGAAGAATTGTATATGATGCAACCTGAAGGTTTTATCAATCCAAAGGATGCTAACAAATTGTGAAAGCTCCAGCGATCCATTTATGGACTGGTGCAAGCATCTCGGAGTTGGAATAAACGCTTTGATAGTGTAATCAAAGTATATGGTTTTATACAGACTTTTGGAGAAGCCTGTATTTACAAGAAAGTGAGTGGGAGCTCTGTAGCATTTCTAATATTATATGTGGATGACATATTGTTGATTGGAAATGATATAGAATTTTTGGATAGCATAAAAGGATACTTGAACAAGAGTTTTTCAATGAAAGACCTCGGTGAAGCTGCTTATATGTTGGGCATCAAGATCTATAGAGATAGATCGAGACGCTTAATTGGACTTTCACAAAGCACATACCTTGATAAATTTTTGAAGAAGTTCAAAATGGATCAAGCAAAGAAAGGGTTCTTGCCTGTGTTACAAGGTATGAAGTTGAGTCAGACTCAATGCCCAACCACTGTAGAAGATAGAGAGAAAATGAAAGTTGTTCCCTATGCTTCAGCCATAGGCTCTATCATGTATGCAATGTTGTGTACCAGACCTGATGTGTGCCTTACTATTAGTTTAGCGGGGAGGTACCAAAGTAATCCAGGAGTGGATCACTAGATAGCGGTCAAGAACATCCTGAAATACCTGAAAAAGGACTAAGGATATGTTTCTCGTTTATGGAGGTGACAAAGAGCTCGTCATAAATGGTTACGTCAATGCTAGCTTTGCCACTGATTCAGTTGACTCTAAGTCACAAACCGGATACGTGTTTATATTGAACGGTGGAGCTGTCGGTCGGTGCAGTTCTAAGCAAAGCATCGTGGCGGGATCTACGTGTGAAGCGGAGTACATAGCTGCTTCGGAAGCAGCAAATGAAGGAGTCTGGATGAAGGAGTTCATATCCGATCTAGGTGTCATACATAGTGCATCGGGTCCAATGAAAATCTTTTGTGACAATACTGGTGCAATTGCCTTGGCAAAGGAATCCAGATTTTACAAGAGAACCAAGCACATCAAGAGACGCTTCAATTCCATACGCGATCAAGTCAAGGAGGGAGACATAGAGATTTGCAAGATACATATGGATCTGAATGTTGCAGACCCGTTGACTAAGCCTCTCTCACGACCAAAACATGATCAGCACCCAGACTCCATGGGTGTCTGAATCATTACTGTGTAATCTAGATTATTGACTCTAGTGCAAGTGCGAGACTGAAATATGCCCTAGAGGCAATAATAAAGTTGTTATTTATATTTCCTTATATCATGATAAATGTTTATTATTCATGCTAGAATTGTATTAACCAGAAACTTAGTACATGTGTGAATACATAGACAAACAGAGTGTCACTAGTATGCCTCTACTTGACTAGCTTGTTGAATCAAAGATGGTTAAGTTTCCTAGCCATAGATATGAGTTGTCATTTGATTAACGGGATCACATCATTAGAGAATGACGTGATTGACTTGACCCATTCTGTTAGCTTAGCACTTGATCGTTTAGTATATTGCTATTGTTTTCTTCATGACTTATACATGTTCCTATGACTATGAGATTATGCAACTCCCGAATACCGAAGGAATACTTTGTGTTCTACCAAACGTCACAACGTAACTTGGTGATTATAAAGGTGCTCTACAGGTGTCTCCAATGGTGTTTGTTGAGTAGGCATAGATCGAGATTAGGATTTGTCACTCCGATTGTCGGAGAGGTATCTCTGGGCCCTCTCGGTAATGCACATCACTATAAGCCTTGTAAGCAATGTGACTTATGTGTTAGTTGCGGGATGATGCATTACGGAACGAGTAAAGAGACTTGCCAGTAACGAGATTGAACTAGGTATTCAGATACCGACGATCGAATCTCGGGCAAGTAACATACCGATGACAAAGGGAACAATGTGTGTTGTTATGCGATTTGACCGATAAAGATCTTCGTAGAATATGTGAGAGCCAATATGAGCATCCAGGTTCCGCTATTGGTTATTGACCAGAGATGTGTCTCGGTCATGTCTACTTAGTTCTCAAACCCGTAGAGTCCGCACGCTTAAAGTTCGGTGACGATCGATATTATGAGTTTATGTGTTTTGATGTACCGAAGGTAGTTCGGAGTCCCGGATATGATTACGGACATGACGAGGTGCCTCGAAAGGTCGAGACATAAAGATTGGACGGGTATATTCAGACACCGGAAGTGTTTTGAGTGATTTCGGAGAAAACCGGAGTGCCGGAGGGTTACCGGAACCCCCCCCCCCCCCGGTGGGTAAAGATTGGGCCTACATGGGCCATAGGGAAGAGGGGAGGCAGCCCACAAGGGTCAGCCGTGCCCCTCCCTATAGGGAGTCCTAATTGGACTAGGGAGGGGCCGCGCGCCCCCTTTCCTTCTCCTCTTCCTCTCCTTTCCCTCTTTCCCCTTCTCCTCCTAGTTGGACTAGGAAAGGAGGAATCCTACTCCCACTAGGAGGAGGATTCCTCCCCTCCTTGGCGCGCCCTAGGGCCTGCTGGCCTCCCCTCTTGCTCCTTTTAATAAGGGGGCAAGGTCACCCTAGAACACACAACAGACAACAGTTTTAGCCGTGTGCGGTGCCCCCCTCCACCATAATCCACCTCGGTCATATCGTCGTAGTGCTTAGGCGAAACCCTGCGCCGGTAGCTTCATCATCACCGTCATCACGCCATCGTGCTGACGAAGCTCTCCCTCGACACTCAGCTGGATCGAGAGTTCGTGGGACGTCACCTAGCTGAACGTGTGCAGATCGCGGAGGTGCCGTACTTTCGGTACTAGGATCGGTCATATCGTGAAGATGTATGACTACATCAACCGTGTTGTCCTAACGCTTCCGCTTTCGGTCTATGAGGGTACGTAGACAACACTATCCCCTCTCGTTGCTATGCATCACCATGATAGATCTTGCATGTGCATAGGAATTGTTTTGAAATTACTACGTTCCCTAACAATAGGATTCTCAAATTTGATGACTTTGCTAGGACGAATATTAATAAGATATGTGGCGATGAGAAAAGCTTCGTCCCAGAATTTGAGAGGCATGGATGAATGAGCTAACTAGGTGAGTCCTACTTCAACAACGTGACGATGTTTTCGTTCAGCAGAGCCATTATGTTGGTGAGCATGTGGACAAGAGACATGATGTGAAATTCCTATTTTTTGGAAAAAAGAATTGAGTTTCTCATACTCACCACCCCAGTCAGTTTGCATAGCAAGGATTTTGGAGTTTAGTTGGCATTCAACAAGATTTTGTAAATTTCTAAAGACTTGAAATACATCGGATTGTTTCTTAAGCAAATAAATCCAAGTAAACTTACTATAATCATCAATGAAGCTTACATAATATGAGAATCTACCAACTGATGTTGGAGCTGATCCCCATACATCTGAAAAAATAAGTTGCAAAGGAGCAGTAGATACACTAGTAGAGATAGGATATGGTAATTGATGACTCTTAGCTTGTTGAAACCCATCACAAACTAACTAACATTAGACTCATAAGGAAGTTTATTTCTACTAAGAACATGTTGAACGATAGCTGAAGAAGGATGACCCAAGCGACGATGCCACTTTGCCGAAGATAGTTTGGCGACACTCCATGCTTATTTATTGGACCATGATGAAGAAACTGATGATATGAGTGGGTAGAGGCCTCCCTCACACTTTCCTCTAAGAATGACTCTCCTCGTTGCCAAGTCCTTAAGGGCAAAAGAATAAGATAGAATATTACGAGAACTTGGTTATCAAGAGTAAGTGATGAACTGAGACAAGTTTTTTGATGCATGAGGAACATGTAAGACATTATTGAGATGCAAATTTTTCTTAGGGGTTTTAACAATTGAGTTACCAATTTGAGCAATTTCCATACCCGTTCCACTTGCCGTGTGCACTTGGTCACCTCCGTGGTATATCTTTCTCGCATCGTCAACCTGTCAAGTTCCCCCGTGATATGCTCGATAGCGCCGGAATCTGCATAACAATTTGTGTCAATCCCGTAGGATTAAGTGATGAGGTTGTCCTTATTTTCTTCACGATCCTCACCTCCGGCGTGATATTTGTATCAAATTTGGCACTCGAGATAATCCCCTTCATGTTGTTGTTGTTGCTGTAGGGGTTGTCGCTGCTGGCATTGCTGATAGCCGCCTCCACCGCCGCGAGAAGGAGAGGGAGAGGCACAATCGCTGCCGTGGCCGCGCCCTCTATTCCCTCGTCCGCGACCTCTACCGCAGGCCTGCCCACGGCCTCTGTACATGGCGTTTGCAGATGAACGGAAGCCTGATGGTCTGTCACCCAACATCTCCATCGTTTGATCGAAAGATGAAATTTGCGAGAAAAGATCATCAACACTGATCAAATTTTTGATGGCGCCGACTCCTGCAACGATGGGATCGTACAAGGCCGCCGAGGATGTAGTTGACCATCTCGCCTTCGGTCACTGGACTATCGGCGGCTGCAAGCTCATCTCCGAGACTTTTCATCTTGGCAATGAAGGAGTGGCTTGACATGTTGCCCTTCTTGGTGTTGGAGATGGCAATTCTCAGATTTGTTATCCGAGATTGGTACTGCGCAGCAAATAGTGTGTTAAGAGCATTCCATAGATCATGAGTACTTTCCTTACCAATGACCCGCGCCAAGATTTCAGGGGTGAGCGAATTCAACCGGTAGCTCAGAACATGTTGATCTTTCGCTAGCCACGGGCCATACAGATGGTTTTGCTCCATGGCCGTGGTCTTGTCTGCCTTCCAGAGAAGATAATTCCCTCTTTCGAGCTTTTCTGTTGGAGGGGCTCCGAGGTTGAGGGCGACGATGCTGGAACCAGCCATGGCGATAGGATTTAGGTTTCGCGCGATGATTGGGTTTGGGTTTCTGTTCGCTAGATGATGGGATCGCTAGATGATGGGAAGAGGCTAGGCTCTGTGTCTATAGAGTTACTAAGCTCCCTAGAAATAAGCTTCTGTGGTGAATCGAGGGGTGTGAATGGTGCATGGGTGTGAGTGATGCATGGGCCCCAGCCCCAGGTGATAGGGAGGACGTGTTGTGTTGGCAGCTTGATTCCGTGCATGCCTATTTTTCTTGTATACGTGATGGGTTTCCATGCTTTTTTGTTTGTCCAGTCAAGAAAAAAAGTCTATTATCACACCCAACCAATTAAAGACTCACTATGGGCATCCACCCGTAAACCTCTCGCATGCGTTCAGATCGCGCTGTCCGGACCGCGGAAGCCATCCAACGTATCGATCCGTAGGGCGGTTCAGATGCGATTTCTACCGCAAACCAGAGACAAACATAAGGGGGTTTTGTGGGAGTCCGGACCGCTCCTAAGCCCGCTTCTAACCGTCTGGCCCACCAGAAACCTCTCTTCCCTTCCGAGCGCGCTTCCCGCCCGAACCGGTCAGCACCGCTCCTGAGCGTCAGTGGCCGCATTCATGCTCGGCTAGAGCAGACATGACCACTCACTGACGCTAGCATGGAAGTGGCGCGCTGGCCGAGAGAACAACATCTCCGCTGCTTCCCGGTGCATATGGTTGCGGCGCATTCATATGACACGACTGTCGTCCGTCCGTCCGTCCGTCTGCCGCCCACATTGACGGCGCACGGTTGCTGAGGCGTCTTCTCCGACGCCACCCGTCCATTCCCCTGATGCCCGCCATTGCTATATAAACTGCTGCCCCGGGCATAGCCGAAGTCATCCCACCTCCGATCCCCCTGTGCACTACTCCCGTCATATATTCCTCCCGGCCAAAACTCTCTGGGATGGGCTGACGCCGGACCAGAAGAAGGAAATGGCCGCCATTGCTGCCGGCTGGCTGGCCGATAGGCAGCCGGAGGATGACGACGTTCGAGTGGAGGACACTGCCGACAACGAGCAGGCGACAACGTCCTCCTCCGCGCCACCCTCGCCGGTGCATTACACCATGACCATCGGCGAGACACGTGCCCATTACATGGACATGGTGCCGGAGGAGCAGTTCCAGGAGGCGCAGGCCGACGCCACCTACAACCACCACCTCCTCCAGGAGCATCTGCAGGCAGAGGAGCAGCTCGCCGTCGGTAGGGCGTCGCGCCGGACACAGACATCACGGAGCAGGAGGCGCTGCTCGAGTCCTACCGCTCCGCCTGCGAGATCCACCTCGACCGCTGGCGGTACCGCCAACAGGTGCGAAGGTGGCGGCCATCGGCTAGGAGTGCGATGAGGAGGCAGGCGAGGGTGTGTTCGACGAGACCGACAAGGAGGAGGAGGACAACACCGAGGCCGTGCCCCGCCGCCACAACCATGAAGAAGTCGGCACGTACGTGGGCGCCACTGGTAGCGAGGAAGAGTAGTGAACAGTAGGTCGCCGCCTCTCTGGTCCCAGGAAGGCCACCGCTCCTCCCCCTCCCATCGACACCAAGCTTGGTGGGATCAACATCGGCGGCCGATTAGTCACTTGGCGTTGACGTGGAGCCAGACAACTTCAGTTCCCGGGGCTCCGGAGGCGGAGCTGGAGAGCGCTGAGGCGGAACTGGAGATGGTGAAGCTTCAGTTCTCGGAGCTGATGGCCGGACAAGAAGACTAGACGCCGGCAATCATTTAGATGAGAGCCCGACTAACACCACTTTGATGTAATCGTAATGAAATCTGTCATGTTTATATGAAATCCGTTATGTTTATATGAATTTTGCCATATTTATATGAAATCTGGCCGTTTTTATATGAAATATGGACTTGTTTGAACAAATTTTGACCGGCTGATTCGAGTTGTTGTGAAATGTATGCGGCTACAGTTGGATGTCTGCCTCCAGCATCCGTGTTTGCTGACGGATGCGGGAAGAAATTTACGGGTCGCCGTTGGAGATGCCCTAACCATTCTAACATTTCATGAATCATTTTTCTGAAATATGAACATATTTTAATTAGTAGATACATGAATACTTTTAAAACTTTGTGCATTTATTAAATGTTTGAACACGTTAGAAGCAATGCATGGACACGGTTTGTGACATAAACAATTTTCAAATGTGCGAACATTTTTAAAGCATGGTGCATGGAGATCTTCTTAAATTTATGATCATGTTTTAAAAAGTGTGAACATATCATGTGAACACTTTATGAAACATGAATATATTTTAAAATGTACGAACACATTTAAAAAATATATAAATGTTTTATAAAGTACCTTCTGAAATTACTTACACATTTAGTTGTTTTACAATTGAAGCAAAAAAAAGCAACATAAATACTTCCTCCTTCCCAAATTACTTGTGGCGGACTATCCATTTATGCAACAAGCAAATCAAGACCGGGAGGGGGAGGGGGGTAAAAATAATAAAAGAAACCAAAGCTGGTCAACCTGAATTGATGGGTTGGCCCAATATATAAATTAGCAGACCGGGAAGTGCTATTGGACTCTATAAGAATCCAGAAGCAACCCGGTGTTGGTACATTATGCGCTGCCAAGGTGGGGAAAGGAGGGGGTGGATGGGGTGGCATGGTCAATTGTCTTGGTGGTCGACGTTTGTGTGAATTTCATTGAAATTACGTGCCGTATGTAACTAACATTGTCTTTCTTCTCGCGTCCAAACTGTAACTCCATCAAAAACCATTGCAAGAAGAAACACCGAGTCTAGCATAACTATTGTTCGCAACCTAGCGACCAATTTACATCCACGGATAATTAGACCCAAGAAGAGAGGGACGGAGCTGCAAAAGCGCGCAATAGCTTCTCGTACCATATTAGAATCGATGAAGCGTTCCTACGCTCCTCGAGGGAGAGCCGCTGGCGTTTATTTTATTGAGGCAGAACCTTGCCGTGACCCGTGAAGTACAAGAGATGGATTTAGAATCCAGCTATTACAAGGAGATAGAAACAGATACGGGATAGAAGAGATTGAGATAGTTAAGATTACATAGAGATTATTTCTCAGACTCTTAACACAATCCAACTTCTCATGTGGTGGTCCGGGAGCAGAAGATCTATAGAAACTTACTTGGTTGCTAACGAGTCTGCATGATATGGTAGAGAAGTCGGGGATTACATTGTTTTTTTTCCTGAAATTTCCATACACAGTATTTCGTGCTTCTTTGCTTTGCATTAAAAAGGGTAGCAGCACCAGTGTTTGACGAACATATTCTCTCTTCACCATTAAAAAGGGTAGCAGCACCGGTGTTTGACGAACATATTCTCTCTTCACCTCAAAACAATAATCTTAAAGACAAACTGAACTATATATTAATTAACTAATGGATTAAATTAATATATAATTTGTACTCAAAACAGGTGATGGTAACATAAGACAAAGAGTGTACTCGCAAAAAAAAACACACAAGAGAAGGTTGATGAAACAAACAACATAGATTACCTGATTACATATGATTGGTAAAAACAAACATGACAGTAAACATATTATATGGTACGACACACTTAATACATTAATGAAAATACAACTTGTTGTAATGAAAAACTTATATGATAGGTGATTCAGATCCCCCATGGATCATGATGGCACACGACTATGAGATCTTGGTGCATAGTTCACCCGGCCGAGGCTAAACAACAGGAAAATCAGGGCAATACCACGGCTTGGTGAAATTGTCACCCGTTCCTTCTGTAGGAGCACTAAGGGTAACGGGAACTACGACCAGCTTGGGTTTCTTGAACACCAGGCGGCGCGACGAAGAAGCCCCTAGGGTTTTCCCTGAGGAGCTTAAGCAGCTTTCCGCCTGCACCATGACGTTCATCCGTTGGATCGGCGGCTGTGTCTTTGGAGCGGGCGCGTGCGCTGGTTGCGGGCTGAGCCGTGCTCGTGCCGGACGCGGCATGTGCAGGAACGGGTATGCCGGCACTGGCGGGGGGTTGCTGGCGGGCACTTCTATGGGGAAGGGAAAGTAAACCACGAGCTTAGGCGGTGGTGGAGGCGGTGATGTGGGGTCTGGTGGCAATGTAACGACCTGAAAGAGCGGTGCTTCGTGACCGTGGCTGCGGTGCCTCGGTGCAGCAATCACCTCCTTAACCAGTCTGGCCGGCGGAGGGTAAGCGAAGTTGAGCTTTGCCTTTGCGCCCTTGAGCTCCCTAGCTGCGAGGTCATAGGCGCACGCAGCGACCTCGGGCAACGAGTACGTCCCTAGCCACAGGAACGTCTTGGTCACCGGGTGCATGATCGCCGCACCGAACTTGTCCTCCCCCTTCTTCCTCACCCCAATTAACCTGGTGCTCTCACCCGCTGCCGCCGCTGCCATGGCCTCTGCCACAGTTGAACGGAGATGGATGCACTTGGAGGTGGATGCCGAATGTGTGCAAGACGATGGGGTTTAATAGCGGGTCTCGCGCAGCCCACCCCGCCGGCATCACGCCGCGCATTGCGTACATACATACGTTTCAGCTTCACTGGAACCACGCCTCGCCAGGAACGGAGCGCCGATTAACAACACGATAACCACTCAAAAGCAAAGTCGTTATTAACACGACAAAAGATATATACAATGGCGTGCACGGAAAGGGATGAGTAAAGCTTGCACTGCCGTTTCCATTGTAGCGCAACTGCATGCATGCGCGCGCTCTGGTGGTACACGTAAGTCTAGCTTATTGTTAAGACTTAATTAACACAAGTTAATTAAGGATTAAATCTCCACTTATCCTGACCGTCATATAAATAGACGCGACTTTTGTAAGCGTCGTGTCCCTCCGGATGCGTCTCTTCGGAGACTATAAATATGTAACCTGTCATCATCAATAGACACAGTTTTCAATACTATCGATTGTCTCTCATCAATATGTAACATGTCATCATCAATAGACACAGTTCTCCATCAGTGCTACCAAATTGTAATATGTGATGTCTGACATCATCATACTCCTTTCAATATTATCTCTATCATGAAAATGCATCCTCAATTCCCAAACCTCATCTTCAAGACTGCAAATAATAATACAATAGTGCACTATAAGTACTTAAGGGAAACTGAAGCAAGGTAGTGCAGACCAGAGCAGAACGTCATTTGAGTGCAACAATTCATATCCTTTTATTTACAAAAACCCTAGTTGTAAGCATCTAATTAAAGAACTATATCATTCTAATTACAGAACTATAACACACACAAACCCTAGAACTACATTAACCCTAACGCAACAGAAGGGGAATGTGATTGGGGAGGGGAATGAGACTGGGATCTCACTAGACGCCGCCGAAAGCTGAAGCAATGTGATGGCTTCCAACTGGATTTGCCTTCACCGCTGCGGCGAAAGATCTGGCTGCCCTGAATTCCACCGAGTACTGCGGGTCCTCCTCCTCCTCTTCTTCCGCCGTCGCCTTCGTAGGGTTCGAGCTCCCGCACATCTCGCCAGTGGACGGTTGGGCGCCGCTGCCAGCATCGCTCGATTTCGCCGGACTCATGGCTGCGACGGGAGGCGGGGACGGTGCGCCGCACGACCGGGAACAGGGAGAAGAAGGGGGAAATGGGGGAAGAAGACGGGGGGAAACGGGGGATAAGAGGAAACAGAACGAACGGCGCCGTCTAACGGCTGTCGGACCAGCTGACAGCGCCACGTCGCAAAAACCGGGCCTCACCTGTCATAAATCCACTTATCGGTGTCCGATCCGCCGATCAGTGGTATTTGCAAATTGTTTACGGGAGAGTTGGTGTTTTTTGCCAAGAAACTGTAACGTAGTGATTTCTGCTAATCTAGCCCTCAAACTGGTGGTTTTCTGCAATTTACTCCTCCTTCCATGGTCTCATCATTCTTTCATCTTGTTTGGCGGCCGAAACTCACACACGCCGTCGTCGTCGCCGTTAAACCACCGGTTCCCTGCTCACAAAGCCCACATCCTTTTTGCCGACCACCCACCGACGTTCGGAGGCCGCCGACGTCCGAGCGCGCGGAAATCGGAGGCCATACAAATGTACGCATGTAACCCATTGGTTTTTTATTTGTTTGCCGATTGTTCTATACCAAAAGAAAACACACTAGACAAATTACCGGTGTCACTGTTTTGCCAAATGTTTCTCTCAAAGACTCTGCCATCTTTTCCTTTTGAGGATAAAGACTCTTTAAATTATGTATGTGTCCAGCGCCCGATAAAATAGAGTCAGCGAACTACTCGACGATCTGCAAACTCGTTCATTCTGGTAGAGAGAACATGTTGACTTGACCGACAATGGATTTTTTTTTGTTGCGAAAGACCGCAAATGGCTAATTAATCGACACTGCACACACTGTAACAACACTTTCTGCATGCCCACCTTAGACATTACAAAACGCCAACACATGTTTTTTTTTGCAAATAAACGCCGAGACATGCTGATGTGGCTAACAAACACGGTACCGAACTTATTTGATAGTGCAAAACACTTTTTTTAGGGAGTGCAAAACACTATTACTACTACTACTACTACTACTACTACTATTATTATTATTACTATTATTATTATTATTAAAACTAAAAAACTAAAGTACACACATAGGGTCATCTTCACCTAATCCTACGTAATAATACGTCTTATGCTTGATGAGTCGGAGATCAGCTTTGCCGTCGCCGTAGCGCGTGACCTCCACGCCGGTGAGCACGACCGAATTCTGACGTCTTGCGTTACTTGTGAATTTGGCGATGCAAAATCGGCCGGCGGTGCCTAGGTGCACGAGGAACGGGTCTCGTAGCGACCTGTGCCCTTGGGCACTCGGAAGGTCTCCCACTCATGGGCCACTACCGGCGGTTGGTCTGGGCCAGGCACAAGGTCGGCTGCGCAGAGAATCCACTCCAGTTCCTCTGTTAACGACAGGCCGAACCAGAGGTCGAGCTCCTCGGCGTACATGGCGGGTCCGGCGAACGGCAGCTTCCAGTCACCTACCTTGCTCCACTCGGGGCGCCACATATCCATCTTCATGTCATAGGAGTAGGTGCCGTGATACTGCGGAGAGATCCAGACCTTGGACTCACCGACCACCGTGTATGACCATACGTAGCCATATGGGTCGTACCCTGGCTTCGCATAGGAAGGCGTCGGGAGGGGATGCCAAACCATGTCTCCCACAGACTCAGGCGACCAGTACAGTGGGTCGGCGAGCGCCTCCGCGGATGGCGGGTGGTCGTCGGCGGAGGGTGGGTTGGTCATGACGAACAGATCGTCGCCGACGGCGAGCGACACAGGATGACACGTGAAGCTCTTCATGCTGGGCAGCGGGGAGACGGCCTGCAGAGCGTCGTCGTCGTAGAGGACCTACCGTTCTGCCTTGGTTGTCCATGGCGACCATCTTATATATCCTTGGTGCGGCTGAAGAGCGCCAAGTCCATGGTCGGATTCCCGATTGATGAGTACAAGGCCATGGTAGGGCGAGTCAGGCGAGCCCTTACCGCTGCCGCCTCATCAGCTTGCAGTCGTTGATCGTCATTGTTGGAGAAGAAGAGGCGCCACGGGTTGATGCGGTGCACCATGTACACCCATGGACCAGTCCACTTGTTGTCTGGCCTCCATTTTTTGACCACCAGATACAGAAACGCCCGACTCATCGTCGTTGTCACTCGCTCTGGCCCGGCAGCTCGCTAGCTAGCTGGCTATAGGTAGATCGATGGTGCCCTTTTATATCCTGCTTTACGAATTCAGTCATCTCATTCATTCTGTACATACGTGTTGGCCAAGTAATTTAATTTCCTTTTTTTCTTGCAAATCCAAGTAATTTAATTTCCATGCATGTGTTGATGAGCTGCCGTGAATTGCTGCCTTGCGTTGCCTTCCTTTGCAAGTTATCAATCCAGCACCAATAAAATTAACTAAACGGAAATGTGGTAGTCACATGTTAAAAGATTTGAAGTAAATCATTCATAACGTGAAAATAGAAGGAAAAAAATCAAGCATGAATGTATTTGCTTTTCTGGGAATTAAAAGATAAACATTGAGAATTTATGAAAAGCAGCATAGTGTTTGTGTATATGTGCAACCTTTTTGTATTTCGGCCCATATACTAATTAGTTCCGTTAACATTTTTTACTCAATTGTGATAATCTCATTGCAGTAAATTTTTTTCGAAAAAGAGGATGTACCCCAGGCCTCTGCACCTGGACGATGCATGCAGCCATATTATTAATTATTCACAAAGACCATATAAGGTGATACATCAATAAGTCTGAAGCCATCATCTTGGCAATGCTGTTGCTACTCCTATCCCCTTGATGAAGGTGTGCCGAATGTTCGGGCCTAATACCAAACAGACATCACACTAAAGGCTAACATCTAAAGCCAGGTGTCCCATCCAAGCCACTACCAGGATTGGGTCCCACACCGGTCCGGCACACTCCCACTGAGCACTGCACGCTGCAAGAGCCGTCACATCCACCTTTCATCGGTCCATCCTCAAAGCAGAACTGATGCACCGACCTTGCCAGACCTCTCTGCCATCACCGCCACCATGACGCCAGACAACTTCCTCCTCCCGCGCGAGTCCATCTCTGTGCATCAGACGCCGAGTCTCCACTGCGCAATGCCGCCGAGATCCACCGTCGACGATACGGTTGATGCCACACCGCTCCTCCTACATGCCATCTCAGAGCATCTCCAACAGCCGCGCTATGCGCCGCGCGCAAAAAACCTGTTTGCCGCGCGCGCTTCGGCTGGTTTGGCGCGCCCGCCTGCGCTGGCTCCAGCAGCCGCGCTATAATGCAGCGCGCGCGCCGCTCCAGCAGAGCGCAAAAATACAGCGCGCGCGCCGTACAAACCACATATACATAGCAAAAATGATCAAACAAACAAAATAAATCAACAATAAATAGTTCAATTTCATTATCATTATAACTCAAACAAATAGTTTATCATTCAGTACAACAAATGCAATAAACACAACAAATAGTTCATGAACAATACAATGTCGAATGCAGATATCATCATGCTCTTTGTCGTCCATGCCATGCCCACCACTCTTCAATCAAATCATTCTGAAGTTCATTGTGCGTTGATTGACGCCGAATGGCATGATAGCAGGCAATACTATACTATAAAAACTACAATTCAAAACATGCATCAAATTCATGAAGTTTGAGCAATACATACCTTGTAGGCGTTTTGTCAAACACCTTGCGGGCGCGGCGCGGCAGCGAGCGCTCGGGCGCTGTTCCTCGGACGACGGAGGCGCGCGAGGGCCGGCGGGACTAGGAGGGGAAGGGGCGGAAGCGCGGGCGCGCGGGGATAGGCCGGGGAAGACTGAACGGTCGCCAGGGGCGCGGGCGGCGGCGGCGGCGCGACCGGACGGGGGGTGGAAGTGGGAGAGGCAGTGCGGGCGCGAGCGCTGGAGTGTGCCGCGCGCTGCAGCTGGCGCCCCAAATACACCGCGCGGCTAAGTGTTTTTGTCCGTGCGCCCAACCCGTTATAGCGCGCGCCGTTTTTGCGCGCCCGCTGGAGCGACCCGCCGTGTTGCGCGCGCGCTAAAACGGCCTATTTTGCGGCGCGGCGCTAGTTTAGCGTGGCTGTTGGAGATGCTCTCACGTCGACTCCGAACTACTAGCAACTCCACCACCCTGAGCAGTCCCCGACCGACGCCTTCAGGAAGGAACACGACACCAAAGTGCCATCGTTGCCCAAACCAGAGGAACAGAGGCTTTCGCCTGCGCTCATGGCAGAGGTGGGGGGCGAAGGATCCACACCGAAGCCTCCAGGAAGGGAATCGGCGTCGAGGACGTCGACTTTGGTGCGGCCGCCATGCCGGCCTGGAGATTCCCCTAGATCTATGCCCACCCGCCAGATCCGTCCAGACAGTATTGGCATCGACCATAGTCGCTACCGTAGCCAGCACGAATCGGAGTAGATCGAGTCAGAGACGACGCCTCCCATGAAACTCCAGTCGGCCATCGAGGAGCCGCCGTAGCGCCACCGCCTCCACGTCGCCCACACAGTCGTGGAAGGCCCCCCATCTGCACCCGCGGGTGCCGCCCGCCAGGCAGGCCGCACCGCGCGCCACCGATCGAGGCCGCCGCCCCGAGATTCGATCTGCCAGCCGCCGCCGCGCCATGAGCGCCAGATCCCCACGTCTGCGTCTGCGCACCGCGCGTGTTCCCGCGCGCCATACACGGTCGCCGCGCAGCCCCAGCACGCCAGGGGGACCACGCGCTCCCACGGCGGACGCCCCGCAACGCCCCAGCACCGTGAGAGGGAAAACCGGAGTGCCCCGCCGCCACCGACGCTGCGCGGGCTTTGCCTTGCGGCGGCGAGGGGAGGGAGATCTGGCGAGGAGGGAGCTCGCCCGGTGGCTAGGGTTCCGCCCGGGTCGCCCGCGGGGTGGGCGACACGGGGGGATGGGAAACTAATGAAAACATCTCATAGGGAGTTTTGTGCACACATGTGCGCTTTAATTAATCGTTTCCTCTTCATACCAAATAAGCATATCCTCATCCGGATCAAAACTGGACGAGAGAATTAGAAAATATATAGGTCATTTTAGGGATTGCAAATATGTGAATGTCGAATGATAATCTGAGTTAGCAACCTGTGCCCCTGCATAGGTTGATAGTTATTACAAAATATATAACCAATAAGTTTTTGAGCTTCTTCAACTAATATGTTGAATGACTCGGTGGGAGTAGTTTCTTCACTGTCACAATTACGGTGATCGCCGGGGATCCAAAAGAGATCGCCGCGAGATTTGTACTGGCTATCACAATTGGCCTTGCTTGTGGCTCAAGGGTTAGATCATTGGAGAGTCGATGTGCTTCTAGGGTTTCTAGGGGGTCCCTGAGCGTGCCTTATATACGTCCGGCCCCCGTGAGGCTATCCTACGGGCAGGCTCGGCCGACGAGCTCATGTCTCCTTCCTCTCGTCTTTTCTCCCGGGTCCGCTACTCCCTCTATTTCTCGTTCCCGAGTCACTCTTGCATAGACATTGTCCAATATGCATGTGAATATGTGACCTTTAAATCACAAATAGTTGTTGAAATGTGATTGAAAGGAATTAATATTATTACGATCTTCATTTATACTCAATCTTTCCCTGAAAATATTTTCAGCCCAGCAAGAGGAACCGTAGAGAAAGATATTTTATGTGGGAGCAGCCATGTGGTCAAAGTTCTAGTACTATTCTAAAGGGGAGCTACTGATGTTTTGCTTCCATCAGACCACTTACAGACTCACAGGCCATCAGATCAAATGCATGTGCACCGTCGATCCTCCAGTAAATCGGCTTGCTTAACTAGCTGGATTGTAGCGTTAATTGATTGCTTACTCGTAATGGTCTCCATGGCTTGGTGGTAGTTAGTTTGGTAATTTATCAAGCAGTGCTTCCAAACAAAATGCTTCCGAGATTCTCAAATTAAAGAAAAACCAATGCTTCCGAGAATCAAATCTGGCATGACGAAATTAATCCCCCAAATTTCGGAAACAAATTTGGTGATTATAACAACCGATCTGGCATATTACTCATTATATTTGTTTCTGAGATATATTTTTGGTGATGGTAATATGTTTTTCCTGCCAAGGAAACATTCTTTTCAGTGGATAGAAGCGTCATTTTTCTTGTGTGATGGAAACAGCTAATTCTTGTGATGATACAATTTTTTGTGAGCGACAAAACAACATTTTCCATCTATGGTATCATGGTTTAAGTGTCTTTGAACAAAAAATGGCTAAGGAAACAAATTTTTGTGAGACACAAATATTTGCTTCACACAAAAAATCCGGTGGAAGCACAAAGAGAAGCACCAAGCATTGAAACAAATTTCAGCCAATGTGAACAATAATTTATAACTTTGTAGACAAAAACAACAAAAATACTATTACAACAACACTATTTGGTACTTTTGTGTCTTGTCCAGCCCATTGTCAACAATTTAGCACTCAAATTCATTATAACATCATCCTGATTGTGTGAGAAACTAACAATCATGGCTCGAAACATTGCAGCAAAAGATCTTTACAATGGAAGCACCCATGAGAAGAGACAAGCAATGAAGCACACCAACATAGGTAAAAAATTAAAACTCTCTAAAAGAAGCAAAATGTCAGTACAATTTACCAAGAGAGGCAACACGACATTGTTTGAAGCATACTTTAATGTCGGCTGAAGCATAATCTAACGACGGTTGAAGCAAAAGTTGACTGCCATATAGTAACATATTGAGAAACAATAATATATAATTACATGGTCAAGAGCAACGACGCTGGCACCAACGAGGGAACGACACCCTTGAACTTGGACAACCGAGTGTTTGCCTTGCTAGTTTACTTCCAAAATTATGACAGAACATTGGGCACCGGAGATGATCGATATCATGTCACACTACATGCCCACCATCGATGACCACGACATGCTCATCGTCGGGAAAGCATGATCTTCCACTCTTGTTAGCCTTGCAGAAATTAAGGAAGCATGATTAGTTTTATTCGGATACAAAGATGATGCCTAAAATACAATCACTACTAGGGAAATGCTTATACACAGGAGCTCAGTAGTAGCGTTTTTTATAAGAAAACGCTGCTACTAAAGAACAGTAACGCTTGTGTCTGAAGAGCGCTGCTACTATTCATGTAGCAGTAGCGCTTTTGTTATAAAAAACGCTACTACTATAGTTGCCAAACGGTTGCATGGCAGTGTAGGTATACTAGTAGCGCTCGTAATTAAAAAGCGCTACTGCTATTGTACATAGCAATAGCGCTGTCCTCTGACGAGCGCTACTGCTAAATAGCAGTAGCGGTTATTGCTAAACAGCGCTACTACTACGCTTATCTTATCCACACCCCGCGTGCGTCCCTCACTCTCCCTCACACACTCTCACTCGCCGCACGTCGCCTGCCGTCGCCTCCATCGCCCGCCGATGCCCCCAAGGTATCTGCCTCCCTCCCTCCCTCCCTCCCTCCTCCTCTCGCGACCCTCCCTCCCTCCTCCTTCTCTCGCCGCCCTCCTCTCTCCCTCCTCCCACGACCCTCCTCTCCCTCGTCCGACCGCCGCCCTGCTCCCTGCTCCCTCCTCTCCCCGCCCTTCCCCAGCCGCCCGAAGCCCTCACTCCTCCCTCCTCCTCCTCCTCCCACTGCCCTCCTCTCTTTGTATAAAAATTTAGATATGAATTTTTTTAGTAAAAGAATTTAGTAATATAAATTGTTAGGTAGAGAAATATATTATGCTATGTGAGATTATTTTAGTAAATGTATGTTTTCTGAATAGAATTGAAAAAAATAAGTAAATGTAGGTCTCTTGAATAGAATAGGAATTTTTCTAAGTTATGTGAAATTATGGCATTTTTCTATGGTTCAAGAAGTAGACAATAGGTAAACAAAATGAGGATGATAATGTTCTTAGGGTTTAGGAAACAAATTGCAGACAATTGAAAATTTTATTTGGAATCAAATTGGATATTTACTTGATAGCTTATGGAGTTTCACTAAGTCCTAAGATGACGATAATGATGTTTTTTCATTATATTTTGTTTTTACAGAAATAAAGGAGCCCATGCATCATCCCCGCCGTCGTCCCCGTTACTGACCCCCTTCGACCTCGAGGTGAGACCAGCCACCCCATGTTATTAATTTAATTTAGGTATTTTAGGTGTTTAATCTTAGAATAATGTAGTATGAACCCTAGTTATGATCGAATCATGTTCAAAATGTAGGTTTTTAACTAGGTGTAGTTAATAGAATTTAGGTGTTTTAGGTGTATCTAACTAGGTGTAGTTAATAGAATTTATTTTTATTTTTTAGTTAAAGCATTTATTCCCGCATCGACGTCGACGATGCCTATCCCGCATCCTTGTCGTCGACTCGGCGGAGGACACCTGCTTGATCAGAGGGGCCATGCCTGGGACTGGGCTCCGCCGGGCTGGTACTGGGATGTGCTACCTTTCGGGGGGTGCAGCTTGGTGAGGAGCCAGCCCGTCGTTGACCCGAACCTTCTTTGGTGGCGGTCGCATGGGCTAGTTACGGTGCAGAGGCTTGAGGACCCCGCTGAGATGGTACGTCACCGTGTTAGCGAGGAGGACGAGCACGTTCTTCGCTACATGGTTGCGTTGGAGGGAAGGTTCTCCAATACCTGGCAGGTTCTTCAGGGATCTCACTGGAGCTATGATCCTGTGACGGTTCCTTCTCTTTGGGTGTCCATTGCCCGCGCCGATACCCGTCGTTCGCTAGGGTTTTAGCTATATTAGTGATGTTATATGTATGATACTATTCGAGATGTATTAGTGATAATATTCGACGATGTACGGAGGAAAGAGATGATTTAGTTTTGCTTATTGAATGCATGCTAATTTCAATACTAATTTATTTTACGATTTGGTTTTGCTTATTGAATGCTCAAATTGGAAAACTACTCCTACTTTGAATGCTCATATGATGTAGATATAAATATGTATATCTTGTGTTGCTCAAATAGGATATGTGTTTGCCCAAGTGGCCAGCCATGTTTGCAGGTTAAACCTCCGAGTGGCATATGTTTTGCCGGAGTGTTGATTAATTTCCGTTCCGGCAAATTTTAGGCGCTCGATATGTCCTTTTTTAGCAAAGGTCATGCCGGATTTTTCCGTGAATTCTGGCATGACTTGTGCTAGAATATGTAGGAAATATCGAGTGTCCTGGATTTTCTAGAAAAATAATTAAACGACATTTCGGGTTGACTTTAAGTTTGTCGAGGCTCCATCACCTACGGTCGAAAAATCAGTGAGGGGGTGTATCCACCATATATGAGAGAGGACGAAGAATCCCGACTGTTGTCGTGGGGGTCGTTTCTCCTTCTTCTCCGGGTGCTAGACCTTTGTTAGGCACTAGGGGAAGGAGGAGTAACAACCATCATCGACGGTCGCAAATGTCAGAGAGGAATCAGTGAGTGAGAGTCTCCACCACATATGAGAGGACAAAAAATCCCGACTGTTATCGTAGGGGTCGCTTATCCTTCGTTCCCGTGTGCTATACATTTTGGTGTAGTGCACTCGGGGACGAAAGGAGGAGCGATCGTCACTAACGGTCGAATGTATACACCACGCGAGCTGAGAGTTTTCAAGAAAAAGACTCGGCAGACCGATAGTCAACCGGTGATGAATAATAATGATCTAATTTAGTTTTTGTAGTACATATATTGAATTGTACAAGTTTAATCTTTGAATTATGAACCTAGGAAATGTCGTTATCAGACGACGAAAGTCTCCCGGGGGGAGTGCGACTGGTGCAACGACGACCGGGGTTTGTGTGACGGGCCTCACCTGGACGAAGGTCGGCTCTTCAGCATTAAGCTCTAGGAGACCTTCGATGTTGAAACGGTACGCAACGACGACAAGTGTTTTTTTCGTAATTAAGCATGACTTCAACTATTTCAACGTGTAATTTTTCATATTTTACAATTCCAGTAGCTTATCACATGCCATGCAAGACGCTATGTCTTGGAGAGGATGAATTTTGAAGACCATGAAAATTTCGAAACAAAGAAAAATTCACCTAAGGACCCATCATGGTATGGATTTTGAAGTAAATTTGTAGAATTCTGAGAGTGTAACCCATTTTGTTTGCACAAATTGAGAAGCACTTTGCAAGATGTATGGTTTTTATGAGGGTATGCTTGTCACCATGGATCTTGGTGATCCTGACATCGACCAAGACAATATGGATATTTGGGTCCTTGTTGATACGCTTCCAATTCTACCGCTATGTGAGTTTCTCAAACATAGTTATTAACTAATTTATATTTTTTATTTCAAAATAGTTGACAGCTTATTTCCATTGACAGTTTATTTCCATTCTTCAAACAATGTGCAGAAGATGATAGACAGAACCTACTACGCCGATGGCTCTGAGTTAACTTATCAGGAGAAAAATCATCTGATCACATTTTTTACTGATCTTGAGAATTACAATACCTATTATCAAACTCCTCCACATTATGGTCAATACGTGCCACTAGTGCACGTTTGAACCACGGTAACATCCATGGAGATGTCATGGTAAGATTTTTTTACTAGTACAACATCCGTGCATCTTTTGCATAAATTCTTTTAAAACTTAACTACATTGATAACTACAAAGTTATTACTACGTTTTTGAACAGAAAATCCTGAAAGATTGTGTGCCTCATCTGATGTATCAGAATGGTCGCCTTGATGCTTTGAACATACAGCCAGGTCATCCTACGAATCACACCTATCCATATCGAATTTCTAAAACCGGTGAAGTCATGATAATCAAAGAATAAAAAAATGTATGGTCAGTCGTAGGGAGGTTCTTGGAAGCAACATTGTGCGAAAGGCAAGAATTGGAGACAGGATAATCTCCATTCTCCATAATGGAGAGTCAGGGGCTATCTTGTTTTATGCTATTTTACCTAAGAGAAGGTAGTAGGTCCTAGCTAATACTCATGATCATGTGCTAAGAACAACTAAGTAGGATTGGTTAGATGACTATGATGATGATGTGGTATCGAGTATAAGTTGTATGATCGATGATGATGAGTAGGACTTGCTATTATGATACCAATGATGAGTTATTTATTATTATGATCGATGATGCATGATGCTAAGTTGTTATATGAGCATGATGA
Organism: Triticum urartu; assembly: GCF_003073215.2. Lineage (NCBI taxonomy): Eukaryota > Viridiplantae > Streptophyta > Magnoliopsida > Poales > Poaceae > Triticum > Triticum urartu. The sequence goes on along the minus strand of NC_053028.1, from coordinate 74,392,244 downwards.
GTTATTATATATATCAGTAGGTGAAATGAACATGGATTAGATTCAAGTGGAGGCAACGTGTGGTGCACATCGTAAGTACTACTAATCCAAACTAGATCAAGTTTGGATTAGTAGTACTTTTGACATGCACCACATGTTGCCTCCACTTGAATCTACTCCATGTTCATTTCACCCACTGTTATATATAATGAAAATCATATGATGAAAGTACTGTGTATAAAACCACAACGAAAATAAGTTGTATTTTCAAAAATACAGGAAAAGTTAGCAGCAGCGCTTTTCTAAAGGAACGCTACTGCTACTTACTCTTATCTGTAGCGCTTTCCCAAAGAAAGCGCTACTGCTAAGTAGGTATAGCAGTAGCGCTGGCATTCCAGCGCTACTGCTAAAAGTTAGTTGTAGTGCTCTAGTAGTAGCGCTTGTACAAGCGCTACTGCTAGCTATAAAACAAGCGCTACTACTAGGGTTTTCCCTAGTAGTAAATATGAAGAATGCAATGAAGCAAACTGTGCATAGTGAAGAAGCACAAGTATGATACAAATGAATTATGAAAGCTGGATGCATCATATTGATGTAATCTCAACATAATTTCCGTATAGTGGAAGCATATTTTTGTTAAACGGGGGTAAAAATATATTTCTGCGCGGTCATGCAAATTAGGACAAGGAAGGGGGTGACCTGCATCTTGCCCATAATATATGTGAAATTTAAGCAACATGTTTTAGTCATTGATTAAGTAAACATATGACACCTACAAGCACATGTGAGGCATGGAGATTGATCAAAACAAAACACAACATAGAAGCATAAGTTGAGTATGTATGAAGCAAATTGGACTCAGTGTAGAAGCATTGACGTGGTAAACATTAAGCAAACTGTATGGACCGATGATGCATAAGCACTATACGTATGAACCATGGAAAGCTCGAAGCTTGGTATGGATGCAATCTTGACATACTTCCTTGATGAGGAGAGTTAGGAGCGAGGCTGGATGATACATATAGCCTTCAACATTACTTTGGAGAACGATACATATAGCCTTCAACATTACTCCTCCAGTTAACATTCAATCGTTGTTTGGGATGTGGTTAGCTGGGGTTGATCGTATTACTGCGGCTCGTATTCGGATTGAAATATGTGCGCTTATATCGAAAGTACCTTTCTACACCTGAGCTCATATGCTCCTGCTATGAACAGTAAAATAAATAAAATAGAAAAACATTTCAAAAAATTCTAAAAAAATTTGTGGCATACTTTAAGAAATGTTTGTTGTGCATGCAAAATTTCATCACGAAATCACATTGGTGGAGGTCGTCGCAAAAAAGAACAAAATCAGAGCTCCAAAATGCGTTTGAAAGTAACATTTTTAGAGTACCGTTTTTGTTTTTTTTTTTTACCATGCCTTCCACCAATGTCATTTCATGACGAAATTTTGCATGCACAATAAACATTTCTTAAAGCATGCCACAAAAAAATTTCAGAATTTTTTGAAATGTTTTCTATTTTATTTATTTTACTGTTCATAGCAGGAGCATATGAGCTCAAGTGTAGAAACTCCACGTCCCGCTCATATGAGCTATATGGAATTGTAGAAATGATATGATTTTTTTGCGGGTGGAAATGATATGATTTTTAATAGACAACATACTTTCTTGCAGGTCATTTTCTGAGCTACCGCATGGATCCGTACGTGGTCCTTACTCACTCCTACGGACTCCAGGGAATCCTTGGTTACTGGGCGCAACCAGTGGGAGATGGAAGCACGGGCTATATTTAACCGGTTTGGATAGCGGTCGCATAACAGGATAGGAGTCTAGGGAATTTGTCCTTTATATTGCCATACCGCTTATGATTTTGAGCATTCATTTTTTTTCTTTTTGCTTCGCTTGCGAGCTGCAATACTTTTATGACTTTGTGGTACTTCGAGACTTTTTAATAAAATGGCTGCATGCATCGTTTCGATGGAGAGACCGGGGGCAAGCCTTCTTTTTCAAAAAAACGGTGCACCATATATATGGATGACATCTTGGGACTCCACTTTTCGACCACCAGGTACAAAAATGCCCGACTCGTCGTCGTCACCTGCTCCGGGGTCCGGCAGCATATTCTGCTTCGTGAATTCAGTTATTAAATCATTGTCTACGTACGTGTTAGCCAAGTTAGTTTCCATGCATGTGTTGACTTGCGGTGAATTGCCTTCCCTTGCAAGTAGACGGTAATCTGATACCCACATGTTAAAAGATTTGAAGTAAATCCTTCATAACGTGAAAATATGAAACAAAAATTCAAACATGAATGTCTTTTCTTTTCTAGGAATTAAAAGATAAACATTGATAATTTATGAAAAGCAGCATAGTGCCCGTGTGAACGTATTTGCAATTTTTTTGTATTTCGGCCCACACACTAATTAGTCTCGAGAACATACACTAGTGCAGAACCGGGCAATAGCACAGGTTCGTAAGGCCCTTTAGTGCCGGTTCGGTAACCGGCACTAAAGTGTGGGCACTAAAGCCCCCCCCCCTTTAGTACCGGTTCAGCACGAACCGGTGCTAAAGGGCAACCACGTGGCACGAGCCAGACCACGGGTGCGGTAGATCATTATTACCGGTTGGTAACACCAATCGGTACTAAATGTTTGTGGGTTTTTGTTTTATTTTTCATTTTTCCTTTATATTTGTGTTATCAATTTAATTTAGGATTGTTTTACGTTATAATGAGTTGTTATACTTGATATGGATATGGATATGGCATATATATATATATATATATATATATATATATATATATATACTTGATCACTTAGCTAGGATCCATCTAGTTCAAACTAATTTGCGGTTTCTTTCATAAATGATATATATATATAATAACTCATCATCATCATCATCACATATTAATATAGAAATAAACTCTTGCATCATATCATCACCAACAACAGTATATATATATACTAGCTAGCTAAAAATCATCGTAATCGTCATTAATTACCACTATTTATCATCAGTCATTACGACTATCTAATTAATCACCACCAACACTAGCTTAAAGAAGAAACATTCACTTGTTACAGAAGCAAAAATATCATCGAGTTTAACATGGTCATGATAGTATAAGCGTTTAGAAGCAAATCACTATTTGAGATTAATTAAGTTCAGGACGAGAATACGAACATGAGAGGACAAGTACTAAGAGCATGAACTAGCTAAATCACTAGTGCTGCTCCCTCTCAGGTAAAATAGTATAGAACATGTATAGCTCTCCTGATTCATCATACTGGAGCATGCAGATGAATCTGTCTCCTAATCGTGGGTTGCGCTTCTCCTTGCTGCCCCCTAGTACTTCTCTGCGATTGTTAACAATTTTGCTCCAATCTTTCACTATTAAGCATTCATCGCTTTCAGAAATCCTGAATGCACTCATGTGCAATGTAGGATATCTTGGTCGTAAGCTAACCATTGACATGCGACCTTTTGTCTCGATCCACTGAGGCACAACTGTCATCGGGAGTCCCTGTTGAAGAACATCGTAAAATTAATATACTTAGCAATGAAAGTTTAGCTTCAAAACTAATGTATGCAAAAGATGCACTAAGGACAAATAGTAAAAATCTTACCATCTTTCCATTATAAATGTGACCGTAGTTCAATACGATCACTATTGGTCGCACGTTTTGAGTACTAACATTTCTAAGTGCAGGAAGAAAATTTGTCTTGACAGTATGAAGATCCTCAAGCCATGAAACATAATGACTTATCTCCTCACAGTTTAGTTCAGCCCCGGGACAGTAGTAGATCCTGTCTACCAAGCGCCGAACATGTTTGCTTGAACCGAAATAAGCTGACAATAGAAATTAGTTGTCAACTATTTTTGAATAAACAATATCAAAAACATAAACATGGTTGAGAAAAACTCACATAATGGTAGAACTGGAGGCGTCTGCACATCGACCCAGATGTCTCTATTACCTTCAATATCATCTTCCGGATGAATATCAAATGTGATAACCATATCAGGCTCAAATGCATAAGCCTTGCATAGTGCTTGCCAAGTTTTGCATTCAAAATGGGTGTATGTGTCTGCATTGTATAATTTGACGTTGAAAGTATACCCATACTCGGTCTTCAAGTAAACTCTCTTTACCTCCATATCATTCATCGCACTGAAACCTATCTTATCCAAGACAAAAATTCGAGCATGGCAGGGGATGCGCTAGTAGAATAGTGAAAATTTAAAATTATAAGTTCGAGCAAATGAAGCATAAGTCATGCTTTATTACGAAAAAATACTTGCCGCTGTGACTTACTGTATCCACTTCGAATGTCTCATCCAGCTTGATGATGAAGCGCCTATTATCAACAAGGAAATTTCTGTCGCACAGGCCGCGTTGGTCTTCACAGTGTTCGCACATAATGAAATCTTTTTCATCGTCAGACGACATTTCCTATGTTCATATAGGTGAAACATTAAACACTTACTATCTAACATTAATTAATATCTAACTAATTCTAATATTCATCTAACATTTGACATTAATATCTAACATATATTTCTATCTAATTCATCTAACGCTTGACATTAATCTAACATTTATATAAACTAAAAAAATATATAAAAAAATTAAAAAAAGAAAAAATAAACTAGTTAAGTTCTATATATAGGTGAAACATTACTAGTTCTATTATTTCAACTAATTCAACTAGTTCTATTAATTCAACAAGTTCTATTAATTAATTCAACTAAGCATTTACTAAAAATAAACTAGTTATATTAATTCAACTAGTTCAAATCTCATATACCTAATTAATATTTAACTTTTCTATCTAATTCATATCTAACATTTGACATTCATCTAATTAACAATTTGACATGCATTAATCTAAAAAACAGAAAACAGAAAATAAGTAAAAAAAATTGTGTGTGTGTGTGTGTACGTATGAGCGGGGCGGCGGCGTACGGGCGGCGGCGCAATGGGGGCGGGGACGGCCGGGGCGCCGCGCGCGACGACAGGGACGGGGACGGCCGGGCGCGCGCGACGACGGGGGCGGGGACCGCCGGGGCGCACCCGACGCAGGGGACGGCCGGGGCGCGACGACGGCGACGGGGACGGGGCGCGCGGCGACGAAGACGGAACAGGAACTAACTGAAATTTTTCATAAGTGTTGTTAGATATTAATGTCAAATATATGTTAGAATTAGTTAGTTATTGTGGGCCTGAAATTGCACGCCCGTGATCTAACAGGCCCACAGGGCAACGCCCCAAATTTTTTGATATAGTTTTTTTTCTTTTCTGCTTTATTTTTTTTTTCTATTTATTTCTGAGTAGTTTAAATGGTGCATACTAAATGCACAAAAAGTCTGGAGTTGTAATAAGTTTAAAAAATGAAATGTCTTTGTAACAGATGAGTTTAATTTCGTCAGAAACCCGAATACTTCGAAAGAGATTGTCCAGTTTGTAAACGAAGTGCATCCAGTTTTTGCCGTAACCCCCTCTACTTTTTTGAACATGCTATGTGGGTGAAATGATGATACCATGCCAAGTTTCAACTTTTTCAGAGTTCATTCGTAGTGCTTTTCAATTTCCAGGTCATTTAGTTCTCAAAACAAATCATTAAATGCATGAAAAATAACAAATGAAGACAGAAATGGTTGAAAGTTGATGGCGTCGCTTTGAATGGTGCATACTGAACGCAAAAAATATAAGAGCATTTAGATCATGATCTTATATTTCTTTACAGTCTGAATTGTCAATATGATCTTATACATCAAAAATACTTTGATCATCAATAATCTTTTTGTGTACAATCTGAATTGTCAATATGAGTCCTCAACGATTTATAAACCGGTGAAGACTCATATTGCGGCCACAAATTCTACACATAGAGTTCAATGAAGACCAAGTGCTTGTGATAGTTTGAAAATAAACATATTTAAGGTGGTAAAAGCCTTGTCAGGGGAGCAAGGTGGGACTAAAAACAGCTTGCCATAACCTCATTAGTACCGGTTCGTGGTATGAACCGGCACTAAATGGTGATGGTGGAGCCATAGTCTGACCGCAGGCTGCCACAACCTCTTTACTACCGGTTCGTGGCATGAACTGGTACTAAAGGTTCGCCACGAACCGGTACTATTGATCGCCGCCACGAACCGGTACTATTGATCGCATTAGTGCCGGTTTTTTTACAAACCGGCACTAATGTGCTTCACATTTGACCCTTTTTCTACTAGTGATATTGGACCCGACTATGGTAATGTCATTGCAATAATAACTAATGAAAATATCTCGTAGGGAGTTTAGTGCACACAGGTGCGCTTTAATTCATTCTTGCCTCACCTCTTCGTACAAAATAAACATTATTGTTTGACCCTAACGTGGAGCACCTCAAAATTAAAGATGATCGGAGGCATATCCTCATTCCGGTTCATGCGAATATGAATCAAATAAAGCCAGATGTGAGAATAAGATAATATAAATGTCTTTTTAGGGGAAATATGTGAATGTTGAATGGGAATTCATGAAATCGAGTTATCAACCTGTGCGCCTGCATAGGTTAATAGTTATTACAAAAGATAACCAATAGGTTTTTTGTGCATCTTGAACCAATATGTTGAATGAGATGTTGTGACATTGACCTACGTATTACAATTTTTTTAACATAGTACAATCGCAAGTACTCACATACACAAAGGAACATCGCCGAAAAGTCTGAAATAAATCGGAGAAAATGCAAACACCAATGGCGAGTCATCTAGGACTTAACCATCTGTGCTACGCTCAATTAGCTTCTATGTATTACACATTGATGTAAAATTAAAAATAAATTATGGTTTATATGGACACACAACAGAGAAATAAGAGAAGAAAAATTATAAAACATGTAGTTTTAGGTAATCAGACTTTGCACACTTGCTCTGCAGGTTAAAGAAAATTAAAGCACTCTTGAAAACTTTTTTGAAGGGAGTTGTCTTATTTTGTCAAGTCTTACAAAAGAAACAAAAGATAAAAGAGGTATTACAAAGTCCATTGCTACATCGCCTGTTCACCACCCATGTTGAGACATAAATATCCTGATAATAACTCGAACTTATTGATACCCGTTTGTTGTAACATTGAATAAGCCCATAGCAAATTGATCAAGTTTATAGATTATTAATTCCAAGTTTGTTTTAAAAAAGTGTCCAATTGATCAATTTATAAAGTTTGGTATACTCAACTTGTATTTCGCTCATTTCAACTTGGTTAGCTTTTACACGAAGGGTGAAGGAGCTTCTGGCGGTGTCAGTTGCCATGTTTCTATCACCACATCTTTGTTTATATTAGGCGATCGAGGGTAAACCTATGGAATTGGAGTTCCCAAATAAGGTACATATGCACAACCTCCGTCGGCCAGTTCTAGAGCTATAAAGTCAGAAGAGCCACCGAACCAGCCGCCCAACTCGTGCTTAGAATATTGTGAGAAGAGCAAGGGCGTTGACAAGTTCATAGGCAGGCAAGTCAACTTCCGGCCTTACACAACCGTACAAGTGACGGTGTACGACAAGTAGGCCCAGTGAACGAGACATGGATGGAGCACCTAGAATCAAATATATACTATCTGTATCCTACCTTTACACGAACTGGTATCGAACATATATATTGTGCTGCATTGCCGGCTTGTTTGTGCAATGGAGCGATCAACGCCCCGAACAATGGCGCCAACACGGTGGCTACTGCTTATCTGCCTCGCCGGTGCGGCGGGTGGGGTACTCCAAGCTCGCGCCCAGCCTGACAGCAACGGTATTTTCTAATATTGATCCCATGTTCACAACACAATTTTACATTCTCTTACATTTCTTCCTGCGGAAAATTTTCATTTTCTTTTGCAACGTATGGATCGTAGGCATGCACAGTCGAACTGTGTACATGTTGTGTCTGTGCGTGATTGAAGGATTGATCGCATGTTGTTTGCACTGAAGGGTTCATAAGCATAGACTGCGGCCTTCGAGGCAAGACGAGCTACTTGGAAGACACCACCAAAATCCCCTATACTCCGGATGCCGGCTTCACTGACACCGGCACCAACCACAACATCTCGGCCGAGTATTTAACCCCGTCAACCGGCAGGAGCTGGCACAATCTGCGAAGCTTCGCCACTGGCCCGCGCAATTGCTACACGCTCCTCTCTCTCACGTCCGGACTCAAGTACCTTGTCCGAGCCAGGTTCATGTATGGAAACTACGACGGCCTTGACAGGCCGCCCGGGGGCCGGAAGGGATGATGTCCACAGAGGTTATTGTTGTGGTGCCGGACGACTTCTTGCAGGTCTGCCTGGTGAACACAGGCGCCGGGACGCCCTTCATCTCTAGCCTGAAGCTGAGGCTGCTGCACAGGACACTCTACCCGCAGGCAACCACGGCGCAGGGCCTCGTCCTCTCGTCCAGGCTCAACTTCGGCCCAACCAGCGAAAACAATGTCATCAGGTGAATCAGATACCAAGCAAAGTTTTTCTCCGGTTTTTGCCTCCCAAGCATATGTTCCCGGGTGAACAACAAATTTGAGAAACCAGTAACAAAAATCGAAACAATATAAAGGTTGTGGGAAATAAATATGTTCATGTCTTCTATCTGCGACTCTGCGTACAAATTGTAATGAAGAAAAGACGTATTTTGTGATCTGGAGAAAAAGGAAAAATAATCTTTCTTTTTTTTTGGACGCCGCTAACTGCCACACGTGTGGGCGTTAAGAAATCTGCCCACACGTTCTGTGTGGTGCCTAAGAGGATCAGCTCACACGTCTGTGTGTGGGCAAAACAACTAGCGCCCACACGCTTCTTTTTTTCCTTCCGGTCCCTCTTACACGCGTGCGTGTGGGCGAAATAGATAACGCCCACACGCCCGGTACGTCAGGCCTCGTACCTCGTGGTCCTGCACGCCTCACGTGACACTTTACCACGCACCCCGCAGTTGCCATGGGCCGGACCCTCGTCCATGTTCGTTTAAGTGCAGTTGCTATGTCGCTGAACTACGGTTGCCATATCGGACAACTACAGTTGCCATGTTTGCTCAACTGCAGTTGCCATCTCAGGTAAAAAAAATTCCAGATTACCATTTTTTGGACAACTACAGTTGGTGCCATGTGTGGTCTGGTCTACTGCAGTTGCCATGATTTCAAAACTTTAGGAGTTGCCACCTACTAACACTAGGCAGTTGCCATGTAGCGCTACAAAAAAAGGCATGGCAACAAACATGTTCGGGTAAAAGAGAGAGTTGCCATGTGCTCACAAGCACGCTGGGGCAGTTGTCATTTAAAAAGAAAGTTGCCATCTGCTTACGTGCACGCTAGGGCAGTTTGCCATGTACCATATAAAACATATGGCAACTGACATGTTCGGATAAAAAAAAGAGAGAGTTGCCATCTGCTTGCAATCACACTAGGGCAGTTGCCATGTACACTGCAAAACGCATGGCAACTGGCAGTTGGGTGTGGGATAGGAGGCGGGCGTGTGGGCGAGATGGCAAACGCCCACACACCAACCCTGTGCGTGACTGAAAACTGGTGTGTGGGCGAACTGCTAAACGCCCACTGTCGGTGTCAAAACCGGCGGATCTCGGGTAGGGGGTCCCGAACTTTGCGTCTAGGCCGGATGGTAACAGGAGACAAGGGACGCGATGTTTTTACCCAGGTTCGGGCCCTCTCGATGGAGGTAAAACCCTACTCCTGCTTGATTAATATTGATGATATGGGTAGTACAAGAGTAGATCTACCACGAGATCAAAGAGGCTAAACCCTAGAAGCTAGCCTATGGTATGATTGTTGTATATGATCCTCTATCGACTAGCCTGGCCTAGGTTTATATAATGCACCAGAGGCCTAGGATAACAAGAGTCCTAGCCGAATACGCCGGTGGGGAGAAGTCCTTGTCTTGATCGCCAAGTCTTTGTGGAATCTTCCTTGTATGCGGCAACTGTCCGAACTGGCCCATGAGTATACGGCCATGGGGGTCCTCGGCCCAATCTAATAGATCGGGAGACGACGTGGTGAGTACCCCCTAGTCCAGGACACCGTCAGTAGCCCCCTGAACCGGTCTTCAAGTTAGGGACACTCCTCGATTCTTCCGAACCATTCTTCATCTTCGGTCGTCGGTCTTGAAAACTGGTTCAACAAATCTTCTTTTCTTCGATCTTGAGGATCGCCGAAATGCATTCGACGAGTTTACACGTCGGGTATCCGAGGAGCCCCTTTAAGTTTCCGGCCTTTATCAATGCCTTGTTTATCTTTATGCCACACCTCGGGTTTGAAGTTGTTCCCGGGAGGCAGTGTCCTCTTGCGTCTGAGCTCCAACGCCGGACTGCATTCGAGGTATCTTTTGCAGCCGAGCACCAACGCCGGACCGCTTCCCAGCTCTAATGCCGGAATGTATCCGAGCTCCAACGCCGGACTATGTATCCGAGCTCCAACGTCGGACTGTATCCGAGCTCCAACGCCGGATTATATCCGAGGTGTCGTAAATCACCTTGGTTCAAAGAAGTTTGAAGGAGTTTAGCCGAGCTTAATGCCGGAAATGCCCTCTATGGAACCAGCCACTAGCGCCCGAGCTTTATGCCGGACTGCTTCCGAGGTGGTGCACCACCCCGAATGTGGGCCGATTTTTGTCAATATTTTTGATTGGTGCAATTTATTCTCTGCCGAGATATATAGTCAGTAGCCCTCACTACAAGAAACTTGTTAATTCGTGACGGATTTGCGATGAAAATTTCAGAATCTGTCATGGATGGTCTGGTCCAGCCCCGCAAGCCCGTCTAAAGCCCGCCCAACCGTCCCGCATATAAAAGGCTAACCCTAACGCACTCCTCCTCGGCCCCCTCCTCTCTTCCTCCTCCACGCAGCCCCCTCCCGATTCCCCATCGCCGCCACTCACCAGATCTTCCCATCCCTCCACCCACAGCTCGCCGTCGGCCCTCCCCCTCCCTCCTCTCACCTCGCACCTCCGGCAGATGTCAGATCCTTCGCATCCCCCACCCATCCATCACTCTGGCAACCTAACTCTCTCTCTCATGCCACCCCTCGCGCCGCGACCAACACCCATTGATTGCGGCGACGTCCGCCACCGTATAGCACACTGACGAGCTATTCTCCAACCTCGCCCTCCTCCAGTCCAGTTGGATCTGCCACTACCTGTCTCCGGTGCCTGCCCACGACCCCTAGCCCATGGCTAGGGTTTCGGTTGCGGCACCACGTCCATCACCGGGGCATCTCCGGTGGCTCCTCTCCGTCGGACAGCGCGCCCCATCGCGCCTCTCCACCTCCTGGATTGCGTCCCCTAGCTCGGTGCGCTTGTGCGCGTTGGGCTGGACGGCGGCGACCTCGACCTCCTCTACCGCCTCTCCGGCGTGGCTGTGCATACTGTGGCGACCTACTCTGCCGCGCTACGGTGGTGGCCGACCTGTAGTGCGACCACTGCAACACCAATGAACTTCTTCAGCCTTCCTCCTCTATGGCATCCTCTGCTTATTTTATTTCATCCAATATACACTTGTGACAGATCACTTTAGATTCCTGATCTATATTCAGCATAGGTTAAGGCTTGCATTTTCACTTAGATTGCATAGTGATTGTTGACAGATATATATCTCACGAATTCTGTAAGTTCGAACATTGCATGATTGGGCAGAGGACATCAGGGCATGTGGAGCCGGTATTTCATTTTAGTTGGCACATTTCAAGGACTAGTAATTTTTTGTCTGATGCAAAGATGGAAAATATGTTCTGTTTATTATTATCCAAAGGATGGTCAGTGTTGCACAGCTTTTGGGTTTCTAATGTTAGTTCATTATAATTCCAAGTAATAAATTTTTGAATAGATACTTGTTACTTTATGCAAGACAAACTTCAAGTATATCATGAAGAAAGGGAAAGTAATGTGCAGCTAGCCATTGAACATTGTTCCTTCTTAGTTCAGTTAGTATGCATTTGAATCAATTCTTTAAGACTCCAGATAGTAAATTATACATTTGGGAAGGTATAGTACTTTCAGAATTTGGTTCAGTTGAGACAACATTTGCATTTCAGTAATAATGAAATGAAACTGCACATCCAGTTGTCACATTAATATCTTTGCTTTGCACATTGTATTCTGTACATCTCCCACCTGATCGAAGTTGATGCCATAGTCCTCGAGCAGAACATGGTGAGCATGATACCCTCCCATTCTTTCGCTTGTTGTATTCTTGATGTGAATTATTCTAGCTGTACATTTGAGCTATTCAAGTTGTGTACTGTTGTGAGTTCAAGGTGTGGATTGTTGTGTGGTATCTGTAAAATTCTAACTGTACATATATTTTCGTGTGCATAAAATCTGCATTGGACCATGTCCCTGATATCATGCATTGCATCCATACTCTACTAGAGTTGCCATCTCTTGGTGTTCATGGGTTCTGATTCTGCTTGTATCAAATAACGATTAATTAATTGTTTTTCCCATGTAATAAAATAATGTGTAGTTCTCGTGCAAGCTGATGAATGTTCATGAATAGAAGTAACATGGATGATAGATTAGCTTTTCTACCTGTCCTTGAATATAAGCGAAGCATGATCAATTCAAGCTGCGCTTTCCTAACTATTAGTTCACTATTTATCAATTATTTTCTTGTTTCATAGTTCACTACAGTACATTATTCTTTGTTAATATTTTGCATGCCATTTGAAGTTCACTTAGCAAGTAAGTATTGCTTAGTACTGTATGTGTTGGTGCTTTGAGATGAACTTGCAGCATAGACATCGAGTTAGATGAAAAATCCTTTGGTGCCGAATTTGATTCAAACATTGAGTTAATATTGTCCAGAACATTACATATTTTTAGTTGAACTTAGCCTATGTTTATGCCCAGTTTGTGTTAATTATCTTGAAGTTAGTCTCTGTTACTTGTTTACTGTCATTCTTAGTTGTTAAGGAATGTGTGCTACAATGTATATGCTGGCAGAATTTTCTTTACATAATTTTCAGCTGATTGCTTGTATAGAAAATTATCCTCCCTTATTCTTTTGTGTTTCTAATTGACTCTTTAAGTTTTGTATTAATATGGTTGCAAACAACGCTAATGCAAGTACATCATCATCCAGCTGTACCATTGTTTCTCTAGCATGCTAATCTTTGTATGATTACTTCTGCTTTGTTCAAATAGGTGACTTTTCAATATTGTTGTATAAATAATGCTTCTGTTTCCATGATTCCTTGAAATGAACTTCATTACTGCCTTGATGTCTAATTTAGTGACTACCTAACTTCTTCATGTAGTCATATAAATAATCCTTTTGTTTTCCATTCTTCTTTGGGTTTGCAAGCTAACAGTTTAATTAATGTTCAGTTATTTTGCTTACTACAGCAGAGGTGATGGATTTCGTACTACCGTACTTCCGGAAATGCGTGTACACAGAATTGCAATCTGAAGTAGTGATGGAAGTGAAAATTGTGTGCTTTTATTTAAGATTACTAATAGTAGATGTTATATTGTTTTTTGCTTCCGATTTAGGACAGTTTGTTCGGCTACATAGTTCAATTGTTCAGTGTTATTACTTGCATACTCAACATCTACTGTCTCAATTCTTCATCACTTCTCATATTGAACTTTGGATCATTTAATTGCCTAAAATGTTCTTTCCTTTTGTGTGTTTTTATTTTCCATTACATGCAGGAATAACCTTATTGACAGAAACTAGCTTTAATTGATGAAAAAAGTATAGTATTACATTTTTCCATGTTTTATTGACTATGAACTACATTGCATTGTATGTGATCATCTATTCTGATATACAAGTCCTGTCATGCGCATATAAACTTGATTTTGTTGACCTACTTATGAATATGAAATGATCTGTTTGTCCTTTGTTTTAAAATGATGTTGACCTTTTTATGTTTGGATGATAAAATGTCACATTTATAGAACAATTTATTGAACTTGTAACTAGTCAGCTTTTTTCCACGTGCGTTGCCCACAATTACGTGGTACCTTAATATAGTAGTGGTGTGTCCAGAAAATCAAATAATATTATTACTCTCTGGATTCATTTTGGAGCTGGCTTTTTTAACTTCTTATAATTATAATTTTGTATTTGTTTTGATTCTATGCAGATTGGCGTGTAATCCGTCTTACCGGAGTTCGTAGTTTGTTAGCAGGAATTATTTGGGTCTGGAGAGCTGCCTTCAAGCGGTGGTGTAGCTAGTGTTGGACATTGAAATTAGCGAGTAGTGCATTTCCAAAAATGCTTATAGCGCCTTCTAGATATGCTTATGATGTTCTAATATTAAGCTTTGTTATTTTTTTTCAAATCAGGCTTGATAGTTGGAACACTGTATTGTCATGTAAACAATTGCTATTTTTTGAATGAATATAATTTGGGTTTCCTATTGTAAATTGTACAACCTGGACAAAAAAGGGGCTAATCGGTTGGGACTAAAAAAACAGGTGGGCTAATAGCAGGATGAAGATAAAATTGTCCACCAAAAATATTGGGCCAATTGGGCTGGTTACAACATGGGCCATGCTATCCTCCACGTCAGATCCACGTAGACGCATGTTGCAGCCATGTCATGTAAATCGGTGACGGTCTGTTCCGTCACAGCCTAGTTTGGGCTTGGCGGGCTTGGGGCAGATCCATGACGGCCAAGGACCGTCATGGAAGGCACGATGTCAAATTATGACGCGATATACATGACGGATTTCGGATCCGTCAAGGATGGGCACACATGACAGTTTTTGCCTGATCTGTGACAGACTAGGACCGTCATGTATTAACAAGTTTCTTGTAGTGCCTCAAGGTGGGTATCGGTCTAAAACCCGAGATGCACATGAAGGATGACATAAGACCGCTGATCACAGTAGCCGCTGAGACTCAGGTCGATTTGCAAAATCGGCCTGAGGATCAAGTCCAAACTTGGCAGAATACTTCGGGACACTAAAAGCGGCGTGCTCAGTCCTCGAGACTTAGGTTGGGTGCGGCCGACCAACCCGAGGATCAAAATCTCCTCGGAAACTATATTGCACATAGAATTTTCTGTATTGGACAAGCAATGCAGTAGCCCTCGAGACACTGGTCGGGTGGTAACACCAGATCAGGGGATCAATGTGCCCTTTTAATATTTGTAAATAATAAGCCCGAAGCCCAGTAGCCCCCGAGCCTTAATGCGGGCACGGGTGGCCGAATTAAGGATCAATATCCATAGTAAAATCACAAATTATGTGTAATGACTCTATGTATCCAAGTACTTTACGTCATTAATGCTCGTATCCGCATTGTACAAAACTTTGTTGACCGACCATCGGCTTCCACATCCTCGGCCAGTAGCCGAGGAGTGTTTGTCCTACTTTATAAAGCCTTTATGAGGGCAAAGATTTACAACAAACAAGGCAATCTGGCCATACGGTTTTATAAACAAAGGTACGCAGAGAGTTATATTACTATTTAACAGAAGAAATGTCTTCCAAAGAAAATAGTCCCGCTATCGGTTCCTTTCTTTGGGTTGTCATGCTAAGCATGATCATAAAACCTCAGCTCCAATGTAAGAGCAAAATATCGAGGATTTAGTTTGGGAAGCTAGTTAATAGCCCCCGGTAGTGTTCGGCGACGGTCGAGGTCAAGCCGTAAACACTTCGGCCAATGTTATGAACGGCCTATTATTTAACATAGTCATCGGATCGCTGACCAGTTTACGCTTATTGTGACAGACAGTTTTCGGCTTTCTCCACTGAGGTGCTTAACCATGTGAGTTGGAAGCACAATCTCAGTGGTTCTCCCTTTGCATGCCTAGCCGAACAAAACGGAACGTAGGAAGCAAGTGCAGGAGCCGGGCAACCCAACTATTGACCGAAGACACAATTCAAAACCAATGCATATATAGCAATATCTGAGAATGTTTTTGCCGAATCCCTAAAAGGTGTCCGGCGTTGCACTACGAGACTAATGCTGGAAAAGCACAAATAGTTTAAAAGTGCCAAAAAGCTTGGAAAACCAAGGAACGTCAATAAAAACATGACGTCCGAACAATATCAAGTGTTCGGTGCCAATCCAAAAATTGGTCTTAGAAAAGAGAAGTGCTTCTGTCGTGCTTTCACATGATACATCCTATCTCAAGACTTCGAGCGGGTCAGCCTACGGCTTCAACCTCCTATCCCGAGGGCGGAGTACTTCTCATCAAGTTTAGCAAACTAAACTCTAGCGGCTTTGAGAGAGAAATTAGGCTCCCCGACTAGTGACCGCACACTCGTGCCAAAAAAAGGAGTGATAAATAATAATAAAACTTTGCAATGACTAAGAAGAAGAACACTTATCATAAAACGGCTCAAATAAACTTAAGAGCCCCCAAGTGACTTGGGTAGGAGAATGATTGCATGTACCGAAGTACTTATATCATATCTATGTTCAACCGAACTTTAAACGCGTCTTAACCGACCGTCGGCTTCTCCCTCTTCGGTCAAGGACCGAAAAGTGTTATGTACTCCATCGGTCGAGAATATCGATGGTGTTTCCAATAACCAGGCAATTAGGCCATAAGGCTGTAGCAGACAAAGCGCGCTCAGGGAACTTATGCTATATTACTGCTAAGTGTAAGAAGCATCTTCGAAGAAAATAGTACCCCCACCGATACCTTTCTTCGGTGCTCATTGTTATTATGAGACTTGTGCGATAGATTTTTTGTACTCATGAGTTCCATTGTGTGCCGACCATCATTAAAAACTATAAGAGCGCTAGCTTTCGGCTTCACCCAGTCTGAGGTCCGGCTCGGGTGAGCCGATCGTGACAATCGCAGAGGTGCTCCCTTTACTCCCTAGCCGAACAATCGGGAACGTAGGGGTAAACACAGGAGCGAGGCAACCCAGCTTGCAAATCGCTTAAGTCAATATGGTGCATATTGTGGCGTAATACACGAACAAGGAACGAAGCCGTACAAGTATAATCATATGCAACAGGAAAAGCTTCATAAAGGAAGCCCCCAAGTAAACGGGGTATTTGAATTTGTCCGTCACAATCAAAGTTTGGACAAGGAAATTTTTTACAAACAACTTTTTTTCCAAAAAAGTATAATGCTAGGTCGAACCGAACACAAGTTAAAAATTAAAACTTTGAGCATGAAAGCGACTTAGCTGGTTAATGTGTTCGGCATTGATGACGCGGTCCGAGCTTGATGCGGGACAAGGTTCCATCCCCCAAGCCGGTCCCGAGGTGGCGGAGCGGAGAGCTCGACATGCCGAAGAGGTGACATAGCACGGTCAATGCAGACCGGCAGAGTGACGACGAAGTCCCCGGATCATTTTCCTGCGCACAAAAAATAGTGCAAACCGGAGATAATAGTAATAATAATAATTAAAAAAATCATTGCATAATAAATAATTTATGCAAAGTGAGAAATAAAAGAAATGTGGCCTGGCGCCGAAGTCAATGTCGATGCAGGGCGTCGGCGTGATGCGGTAAAGGCGTGGCAAAGCCTGAATTCGCAGGTCGGTCCGAGATCCGGATGCGGCGTTCGCCGGACTATGTACGAAAACTGACCGAACCACCATGCGACTGTCGTGAATGCGGCCACCATTTGATAGCCCTGTGTACATATGATGGACAAATCAGAGTAATAATTCCTTAGGAAAAATGAACCCCAACAAGCAAAAAATATTAGGGATTGATAGCACCTGGTTTATTTGTTGTAGCAATCCGAAGGAAGGTGATTCCCAAAATTGGGACTCGCTCCACACACCCATTGCCTGATGGGCGATAAAACGACGGCATGGCAATGCTGGTAAAGGTTGACTCGCCGAGGCAAAGCCCTCGGCCCAGCTAACGTGACGGAGCTGGTCGGCTAGTGACGCCGAAGTGTCCGGAGTAGGTTCATGAAGAGATGGCGAAGCCCCCGGTCCAGCCGAGATGTCGAAGCCTCGACGTCAGCCGATGAGTCGAAGTAGGTCGGCATGATGGACACCAGCTTAAAGAAGCAGTAGTGCGGCGCTGCCGATGCAGATCGTGACGTGGTCGATGCCGGCTTGATGAAGTGACCGTGCGGCGATGCCGGTATGCCCGCTCCGTGTAATCCGTGGGGCGGCGATGTTGGTGATGATTTATCCTTCGCGATGCCGAACTCTTGTTCGGCTTGCCGAGATGATGATCGAAGAAATTGAGCTCGGCTCAATAAAGCGGCGACGTGTGTAGCGTAGGTCGACAGCCGTGGAGTAATATTGCCGGACTGGTTTGACACCAGCGTGATGGTGAAGATTACCTCGAAGGAGGCTTAAAATTTTATGGGTACGTGTTCAAAAACAACGCACAATACCATAGAAGAAAATTCCTTAAAAAAGGTTGTCCAATATCACGTTCATAAAGAAACATGAATTCGGGTCGGATCCGTATTCGCGCAGAAAACAGATCCGAAAATCGGTCCACTCATCGGAAGTTTCCCGGAGTTTTAACCGTTGGATCGAGCTGAAATTTGGAGGGGTGGTAGACATGGGATTTCCGCAGCCGATCAACGGTTGGATCTTTCAAAGGACGTTCGAGCTAGAAGCTGGACACCACGCCCTAAACTCATCCAGATTCCCGTCCAGATTTGACAGGGTTCCTGTATATCGTAGATTGTCGGAGATTCCTCCATCGAAACTCGACGAAATTTTGCATGATTGTTTTAGACTCAATTACGCACAATTCCACCAAAGCGATCGTCAAAGCGATACTCGAGGAGGTGATGGCAGCAGATACGAGTTCGCTGTCCATGAAAACAGCACGGTCGCTTGAGGGCAATGTTGACGTGGAGCCCCCGAGCTCCATGGATGATTCCTCCGTGATCTTGATAGAGATCGGAGCTGATGTTTGATGAAGGACCTCGTCCGAACATGGTGATCCGAACACGGGGCGTAATTCTTGGTCGAACCAAGGTGACCAGTCGAGCTGGTGATGAAGATGCCGAAGTCGCAGTTGATCTGCAGGCGAGCCATCGATCCTTTTGTCGATCACACAGCGGAACTCTTAATGAAAGCAGCAATGTCGGTGTCAAAACCAGCGGATCTCGGGTAGGGGGTCCCGAACTGTGCGTCTAGGCCGGATGGTAACAGGAGACAAGGGACGCGATGTTTTTACCCAGGTTCGGGCCCTCTCGATGGAGGTAAAACCCTACTCCTGCTTGATTAATATTGATGATATGGGTAGTACAAGAGTAGATCTACCACGAGATCAAAGAGGCTAAACCCTAGAAGCTAGCCTATGGTATGATTGTTGTATATGATCCTCTATCGACTAGCCTGGCCTAGGATTATATAATGCACCAGAGGCCTAGGATAACAAGAGTCCTAGCCGAATACGCCGGTGGGGAGAAGTCCTTGTCTTGATCGCCAAGTCTGTGGAATCTTCCTTGTATGCGGCAACTGTCCGAACTGGCCCATGAGTATACGGCCATGGGGGTCCTCGGCCCAATCTAATAGATCGGGAGACGACGTGGTGAGTACCCCCTAGCCCAGGACACCGTCACCCACACACCGGTCCCTCCGTGTGATAAAGCGGATGTGTGGGCGACCTCTCACACACACCACACACGCGAGTTGTCCTACGTGGCATATAAAATCAGCTAATTCGTGCCAAGATTCGTGCAAAAGTTACTGGACAGTGATGGAGGCGTGTGGGTGAGTTGGTCAACGCCCACACATGTGGTCGTTAACATTTCCGTTTTCTTTTTTGCCTAGATCAAAATATGCCATCTCTTCCAAAAAAATCGCATGCAGTTAAGGCACAACATGTTTGTTGTAACAAAATAGAAAATTATTGATTTTTTTCTTTCGAATTTCCTATCCACCCAGGGTATGTGGACTAGCTTGGCCTCCATTTTGAACATCCATTGTTTTCCTCTAAGTTTTCATTTCTTCAATGGCACTAACCCTACGTGACACAATTGATCAGGTATCCGGACAACCCACACGATAGAATATGGGTCCCTCAGGTCAACTCGGCAACCTGGACCGAGATAACAACGACGAACACGGTGCAACACGAAGAAGGCGACTTGTTCGAAGTGCCGACTGCGGTGATGCAGAAGGCAATCATGCCGCGCCGGAATGCGTCCAACGGCATAGAGTTCTCCTGGGATCCCGTGGCGCAGTCGAACGACCCATCGCCGGGGTACATCGCCATCATGCACTTCTCCGAGCTGCAGCTCCTCACAAGCAACAACGTGCGCGAATTCTTCGTCAGCATCAACGGCGAGCCATGGCACCCAAACGGCTTCACGCCCAAGTACCTCTATGGCAGCGCCACTTACAATAGCTTGCCCTCTCGGAAGAGCCAGTACAACATCTCCATCATCGCCGCACCCAACTCAACACTGCCACCTGTACTCAACGCTCTTGAGGTGTTCTCCGTCATCCCTACTACCATCATCGGCACAGACTCCAGGGATGGTATGTGCATTCTGTATAGACACGTATAAAATATGTACATGGCCACAATAGTGCACGCCTAAAAAGCAAATTAAATCACATTTTTTCTAAAATTATTGTCAAACCTGATCAACATCGTCTCAAAGTTTTTTGATCGACATCTAACCAGCCTCCTCTCAAGTCACTCCATATATAACATTATACTAGTACTGACTTAAAATTGCAGTTACAATAAAGCTAGAGTGCAGTTTTTAAGTAGTATGTAAGTTTTCATATGTTTTAAGGCAACGGAGAATTGGCAAATGTGAACCAAACAATTGGTGTTACTAACTGCAGTGTCTGCCATGGCTGCGATCAAGACAAAGTATAAGGTGATGAAGAACTGGATGGGTGACCCATGCGTTCCTAATAATATGGTATGGGATACGTTGACTTGTGACTATGCCAATGCAAGCCCTCCAAGGGTCAGAAGCATGTAAGTAGTTCATATCTGCATGGAATATATATTTATGTTAGGGACAATTATAATTAGAAATGTCAAAATAACATGATGGTTTCATTGCTACCGTGGAGTAAAGTTGATCACTTAATGTTTTCTTTATGTAGAAACATGTCCTCCAATCGTCTCAGTGGTGATATATCCTCTTCTTTTGCAAGCCTCGAGAACATCCAATACTTGTACGTATAGAGTACTTCTGGATCTATTTTGGCCTCTTTTATAGTTGATGGCTTGGTGAAAAAAATGCTAACAAAAAGGACCATGTTTCATATCTTGCAGGAATCTGTCAAATAATAATTTGATAGGCTCAATCCCATATGCTCTTTCACAGTTAAAATCACTGACAGTTCTGTAAGTCAGATAACTTTTATCAAAATTTACCCATTCATGTGACTGCTTTGAGCAATGTAAATAGCCTTTTTTCCTATAGAGATTTGTCAGGTAACCAGCTCAGTGGATCAATGCCCTCTGGACTTCTCAAAAGAGTTCAAGATGGCTCCCTGAATTTAAGGTATTTTTTTATTGATTTTAATTCCCATATCTGACATGATACTTGATCAATTTATCTATGCTTCTTCGTTTCATGTCTTCCTAGATATGACAACAATCCAGACCTCTGCGCCAATGGTGATTCATGCCAGCCAGCTAAAATAAAGAGCAAGCTGACCATCAAAATTGTTGTCCCTGTAATTGTGGTTGTGGTGGTAGCAATGGCACTAATCTTTTACTTTCTGAGGCGAAAAAAACAAGGTGAGGTTTTGGCATTAAAACACCAATTGTCTACTTTTCTTCACAAAAAATAGATACCTAAGATTTACCTTAGGTTCAACTTTCTTATGTGTAACCAAATTAACTGAAAATATCAATATTGTACACAATAGATATGTTGTTATTACATATTTCAGGATAAATCTTTCGATATTGACTTACTATTTTAGATGTTGACACATTTTCATGAAAGCTTAGTCAAACTTAAGAGATGCTGACATCAAACAAAACTTGGGGGGGGGGGCGTCTGTTTTGTTATTCTTTTTTGGGGTTAGGTGGGGGGGGGGCTTCCCGAGGAGTAATATTTTCCCCAATGGATCTGTGGACACTACTAATGTTAGTTGTGCTATTCTACACATAGGTTCGATGAACAACTCCGTGAAGCCACAAAATGATCCGATGGCGAGCTATGCATCAGGAAGCGATGTCTACGGGGACGGCTCGCTGCGACTTGAGAGTCGTCGGTTCACATATGAAGAGCTCAAGATGATAACGAACAACTTCCAGCGAGTACTCGGTCGAGGAGGGTTCGGGTACGTCTATGATGGTTTCCTAGAAGATGGCACTCAGGTGGCAGTGAAATTGCGCTCTCAGTCTTCCAATCAAGGCGTTAAGGAGTTCCTCGCGGAGGTAAAAACTTCTTTCTTGGGCCACAATTGATGTTTATGGGTTGAAATGTTTTGTCAGCAAATTTAGGATTGGAAGGTGATAACTTAGAAACATTTATCCAGGCTCATATTTTGACCCGGATTCACCACAAGAATCTTGTCTCCATGATTGGTTACTGCAATGACGGGGAGTACATGGCACTTGTCTATGAGTACATGTCAGAAGGGACCCTGCAAGACCATATTGAAGGTATAGAGGTTCTTAGTCATTTCTTTCCGATTTCACTGTCTCTTAAGTAGTTTAAACTGAGAAAATTGCAATCTGATTGTAGGAAGAAAAAACATCGAGGGATGTTTACCCTGGAGACGGAGACTCCGAATTGCACTTGAATCTGCGCAAGGTGCACCCTTCAATATTTTGAGTTCGTTGTTCCCGAACCTTTTATGTTTCTAGAAACTTGGGCACTAGCTGGTATGTTGATGTGCGGAATTAGAGTATCTGCATAAGGGATGCAACCCACCCTTGATTCATAGGGATGTGAAGGCCACAAACATCCTCTTAAACACGAAGCTGGAGGCTAGGATTGCCAACTTCGGACTGTCCAAGGCCTTCAATAGTGAGAGTGACACCTATGTGTCCACAAACACACTTGTGGGCATGCCGGGATATGTCGATCCTGAGTACCAAGCGACGATGCAGCCAACAGCCAAGAGCGATGTGTATAGCTTTGGTGTTGTCCTTTTGGAGTTGATTACAGGGAAGCCAGCCATACCGCGGGAGGCAGAGCCAACTAGCATCATCCAGTGGGCAAGAAAACGGATGGCACTAGGCAACATTGAAAGTGTGGTTGATGCGCGCATGCGTGGAATATACGATGTTAACAGTGTGTGGAAGGTGGCAGATATCGCACTAAAGTGCACCTCGTATGCGTTGACGCAACGACCCACAATGACAGATGTTGTGGCACAGCTACAGGAGTGCATCGAGCTCGAGGAGGGCCATGCCAGTGGAGACGTGAATGTCGAATTACACACCACTGGTAGCGGGGGCAACCCGAATCTGAGTTATGGTTCTTATGGAGGTGACCAGTCCGCTGATATAAGCCAGAGCAGCACCGCATTTGACATGGAAGAAAATGCTAAGAGGGTACTTGCAATGTCCATGGGTCCTGTTGCACGTTAATGACCGTTATGTTTTGTAACAGTCTAGCATGAATACAAACTTCAATGCACACACCCTATTTTTTGTAAAAAAAAAAGGTATTTTCATCCATGTACCTATATAAATAAATAAATCGCCACTTCGTCTCTCGAACATCACATCATCACCTCGAGCCCGGTCTTCCTTGACGCCCATGCGCGCCACAGGCCACTCAAGGTCCTATATAGAAGGACGGTGGTCTCGATCGGGCTCTGGGGAACATCTAGTGTGCTACCGCGAGACGACCGAGGCTCCAAAGTACGAGCGGAGGTACCACTGCTCCCTGCTAGCCTTGTGCAACGGGTCTCCTCCTGCTCTGGAATAAAGTTCTCTTTGTCAACGTGACGTGGTCGTCCACGGCCAAGCGTCACCTCTTGTGCAATACCACACAATTGCAGTAGAGCACCCTCCATAGCTTTTCAAGCTTCTCGTCGCCAACGGGTCACTCAATGGGTTCTTGGGTTACCATTTTTTAGGGGTAAGCCAACTTTATTAATAAAAAACCATAACTAGTGAGATACAATTTGTGTCATTTGGTTGGCCAAATCAAACATGACAACCCGGAGCTAAAGTAAGAGAAATCTAGCTAAGCTGTGCGTGTCAACATTGACCGCACGACCCTCAAACGCAAAGATATAGTTAAGAGAAGTTGCTCTGGTTTTTATCTCATGGATGGGTTCTTGGGTTACCTGTCCGTGAACCTTTGGGTGCTAGGTGCGCAGCGAGCTGATGATGCCAGACTCGTTGTCAGCCCAGCTAGTTCAACCTTGTAATCGCACGTCGATGGCCAACAGCCCAGCAAGGGAGCAATGGACCCGGAGAGAAAATGACACCTTGTCCTAGTGTAAAATCACACATGATTTACATCTGAAAACAAGGTGTCACACACTATACTATACACCAAATTACCAAGAAGACAATTTTGCACCTGGTGTCCTGTGCACCCAGAAAGCTGAATGTGAGTACGCCCCTACGGCGAGGGGTGCTCCTAGTTGGCGCCTTATGCACCAGTTATGGATATTGGTGCTCACGTCCTTCTGCTCATGGGCCGGTCCAATTCAATCTCTTGAGCGTGGGCTCAGTTCCTGGATTGATCGCTAAAAAAAGGGTTCCTGGTTCGTTTATATTTTATTTTCTAGTTCGGTCGGTTCCTAGTTGACCGGCCGTTGTTCACCAATGGTCAGGGCCCACATTGATCATTGACTATCCAGAAAAGTTAATGAAGGAAATATGCCCTAAGGCAATAATAAAGTTATTATTTTATTTCCTATATCATGATAAATGTTTATTATCCATGCTAGAATTGTATTAACCGAAACATAATATTGTGTGAATACATAGACAAACTAAACGTCACTAGTATGCCTCTACTTGACTAGCTCGTTAATCAAAGATGGTTATGTTTCCTAACCATATACATGTGTTGTCATTTGATTAACGGGATCACATCATTAGGAGAATGATGTGATTGACATGACCTATTCCATTAGCTTAGCACCGATCGTTTAGTATGTTGCTATTGCTTTCTTCATGACTTATACATGTTCCTGTGACTATGAGATTATGCAACCCCCGTTTACCGGAGAAACCTTTGTGTGCTACCAAACGTCACAACGTAACTGGGTGATTATAAAGGTACTCTACAGGTGTCTCCAAAGGTACATGTTGGGTTGGCATATTTCGAGATTAGGATTTGTCACTCCGATTGTCGGAGAGGTATCTCTGGGCCCTCTCGGTAATACACATCACTTAAGCCTTGCAGCATTGTAAACTAATGAGTTAGTTACGGGATGATGTATTACGGAACGAGTAAAGAGACTTGCCGGTAACGAGATTGAACTAGGTATTGAGATACTGACGATCGAATCTCGGGCAAGTAACATACCGATGACAAAGGGAACAACGTATGTTGTTATGCGGTCTGACCGATAAAGATCTTCGTAGAATATGTAGGAGCCAATATGAGCATCCAGGTTCCGCTATTGGTTATTGACCGGAGACGTGTCTCGGTCATGTATACATGTTCTCGAACCCGTAGGGTCCGCACGCTTAACTTTACGATGAGAGTTCCATTATGAGTTTATATATTTTGATGTACCGAATGTTGTTTGGAGTCCCGGATTTGATCATGGACATAACGAGGAGTCTCGAAATGGTCGAGACATAAAGATTGATATATTGGAAGCCTATGTTTGGACATCAGAAGTGTTTCGGGTGAAATCGGCATTTTACCGGAGTACCGGGAGGTTACCGAAACCCCCCGGTAACCTAATGGGCCTTACTGGGCCTAGTGGAGGAAGAGGAGAGGAGGCCAAGGGGCAGCCGCGTGCCCCCCCCCCAAGTCCGAATTGGACAAGGAGAGGGGCGGCGCCCCCTTTCCTTTCCCCTCTCTCTCTCTCCTTCCCCCCCCCCAAGTCCTAGTCCAACATGGAAAATAGGGGAGTCCTACTCCCGGTAGGAGTAGGACTCCTCCTGGCGCGCCCCTTGCCTGGCCGCACCTCCTCCCCCTTGCTCCTTTATATACGGGGGCAGGGGGCACCTCTAGACACACAAGTTGATCTTGATCCTCTTAGCCGTGTGTGGTGCCCCCCTCCACCATAATCCTCGATAATATTGTAGTGGTGCTTAGGCGAAGCCCCTGCGACGGTAGAACATCAAGATCGTCACCACGCCATCGTGCTGACGGAACTCTTCCCCGACACTTTGCTGGATCGGAGTCGGGGATCGTCATCGAGCTGAACGTGTGCTAGACTCGGAGGTGCCGTAGTTTCGGTGCTTGATCGGTCGGGCCGTGAAGACGTACGACTACATCAACCGCGTTGTGCTAACGCTTCCGCTTTCCGGTCTACGAGGGTACGTGGACAACACTCTCCCCTCTCGTTGCTATGCATCACCATGATCTTACGTGTGCGTAGAATTTTTGAAATTACTACGTTCCCAACAGTGGCATCCGAGCCTAGGTTTTATGTGTTGATGTTATATGCACGAGTAGAACACAAGTGAGTTGTGGGCGATATAAGTCATACTACTTACCAGCATGTCATACTTTGGTTCGGCGGTATTGTTGGATGAAGCGGCCCGGACCGACATTACGCGTACGCTTATGCGAGACTGGTTCTACCGACGTGCTTTGCACATAGGTGGCTGGCGGGTGTCAGTTTCTCCAACTTTAGTTGAATCGAGTGTGGCTACGCCCGGTCCTTGTGAAGGTTAAAACAACACCAACTTGACAAACTATCATTGTGGTTTTGATGCGTAGGTAAGATTGGTTCTTGCTTAAGCCCGTAGCAGCCACGTAAAACTTGTAACAACAAAGTAGAGGACGTCTAACTTGTTTTTGCAGGGTATGTTGTGATGTGATATTGTCAAGACATGATGCTAAATTTTATTGTAGGAGATGATCATGTTTTGTAACCAAGTTATCGGCAACTGGCAGGAGCCATATGGTTGTCGCTTTATTGTATGCAATGCAATCGCCCTGTAATGCTTTACTTTATCACTAAGCGGTAGCGATAGTCGTAGAAGCATAAGATTGGCGAGACGACAACGATGCTACGATGGAGATCAAGGTGTCGCGCCGGTGACGATGGTGATCATGACGATGCTTCGGAGATGGAGATCACAAGCACAAGATGATGATGGCCATATCATATCACTTATATTGATTGCATGTGATGTTTATCTTTTATGCATCTTATCTTGCTTTGATTGACGGTAGCATTATAAGATGATCTCTCACTAAATTTCAAGATAAAAGTGTTCTCCCTGAGTATGCACCGTTGCCAAAGTTCGTCGTGCCCAGACACCACGTGATGATCGGGTGTGATAAGCTCTACGTCCATCTACAACGGGTGCAAGCCAGTTTTGCACACGCAGAATACTCAGGTTAAACTTGACGAGCCTAGCATATGCAGATATGGCCTCGGAACACTGAGACCGAAAGGTCGAGCGTGAATCATATAGTAGATATGATCAACATAGCGATGTTCACCATTGAAAACTACTCCATTTCACGTGATGATCGGTTATGGATCACGTTTAGAAGATTAGAGGGATGTCTTTCTAAGTGGGAGTTCTTAAGTAATATGATTAATTGAACTTAAATTTATCATGAACTTAGTACCTGATAGTATCTTGCTTGTTTATGTTGATTGTAGATAGATGGCCCGTGCTGTTGTTCCGTTGAATTTTAATGCGTTCCTTGAGAAAGCAAAGTTGAAAGATGATGGTAGCAATTACACGGACTGGGTCCGTAACTTGAGGATTATCCTCATTGCTGCACAGAAGAGTTACGTCCTGGAAGCACCGCTAGGTGCCAGGCCTGCTGCTGATGCAACTGACGACGTTAAGAACGTCTGGCAGAGCAAAGCTGATGACTACTCGATAGTTCAATGTGCCATGCTTTACGGCTTAGACGGGTCTTCAACGACGTTTTGAACGTCATGGAGCATATGAGATGTTCCAGGAGTTGAAGTTAATATTTCAAGCAAATGCCCGGATTGAGAGATATGAAGTCTCCAATAAGTTCTATAGCTGCAAGATGGAGGAGAACAGTTCTGTCAGTGAGCATATACTCAAATGTCTGGGTATAATAATCACTTGATTCAACTGGGAGTTAATCTTCCGGATGATTGCGTCATTGACAGAATTCTCCAATCACTTCCACCTAGCTACAAGAGCTTCGTGATGAACTATAATATGCAAGGGATGGATAAGACAATTCCCGAGCTCTTCGCAATGCTAAAAGCTGCGGAGGTAGAAATCAAGAAGGAGCATCAAGTGTTGATGGTCAACAAGACCACTGGTTTCAAGAAAAAGGGCAAAGGGAAGAAGAAGGGGAACTTCAAGAAGAACAGCAAGCAAGTTGCTGCTCAGGAGAAGAAACCCAAGTCTGGACCTAAGCCTGAAACTGAGTGCTTCTACTGCAAGCAGACTGGTCACTGGAAGCGGAACTGCCAAGTATTTGGCGGATAAGAAGGATGGCAAGGTGAACAAAGGTATATGTGATATACATGTTATTGATGTGTACCTTACTAGAGCTCGCAGTAGCACCTGGGTATTTGATACTGGTTCTGTTGCTAATATTTGCAACTCGAAACAGGGACTACGGATTAAGCGAACACTGGCGAAGGACGAGGTGACGATGCGCGTGGGAAATGGTTCCAAAGTCGATGTGATCGTGGTCGGCACGCTACCTCTACATCTACCATCGGGATTAGTATTAGACCTAAATAATTGTTATTTGGTGCCAGCGTTGAATTGAACATTATATCTGGATCTTGTTTGATGCGAGACGGTTATTCATTTAAATCAGAGAATAATGGTTGTTCTATTTATATGAGTAATATCTTTTATGGTCATGCACCCTTGAAGAGTGGTCTATTTTTGAATGAATCTCGATAGTAGTGATACACATATTCATAATGTTGAAGCCAAAAGATGCAGAGTTGATAATGATAGTGCAACTTATTTGTGGCACTGCCGTTTAGGTCATATCGGTGTAAAGCGCATGAAGAAACTCCATACTGATGGACTTTTGGAACCACTTGATTATGAATCACTTGGTACTTGCGAACCGTGCCTCATGGGCAAGATGACTAAAACACCGTTCTCCGGTACTATGGAGAGAGCAACAGATTTGTTGGAAATCATACATACAGATGTGGGTTTCGTAGTAATTTCAAAAAAAAATTTCCTACGCACACGCAAGATCATGTGATGCATAGCAACGAGAGCGAGAGTGTTGTCTACGTACCCAGCAGACCGACTGCGGAAGCGTTGACACAACGTAGAGGAAGTAGTCGTACATCTTCACCGATCCAACCGATCAAGCACCGAAACTACGGCACCTCCGAGTTCGAGCACACGTTCAGCTCGATGACGATCCCCGGACTCCGATCCAGCAAAGTGTCGGGGAAGAGTTCGTCAGCACGACGGCGTGGTGACGATCTTGATGTACTACAGCAGCAGGGCTTCGCCTAAACTCCGCTACAGTATTATCGAAGGACTATGGTGGCTGGGGGCACCGCACACGCTAAGGAATAGATCACGTGATCAACTTGTGTGTTCTAGGGTGCCTCTGCCTCAGTATATAAAGGACAAGGGGGGAGGCTGGCCGGCCAGGAGGTGTGGCGCACCAGGAGAGTCCTACTCCCTCTGGGAGTAGGATCCCCCCAATCCTAGTTGGAATAGGATTCCCGGAGGGGGAAAAGAGAGAGAGGGGGGGCCACCTCTCCTAGTCCTAATAGGACTAGGGGAAGGGGGAGGCGCGCAGCCCATGTAGGCTGCCTCTTCTCTTTTCCACTAAGGCCCATTAAGGCCCATATGGCTCCCGGGGGGTTCCGGTAACCTCCCGGTACTCCGGTAAAATCCCGATTTCACCCGGAACACTTCCGATATCCAAACATAGGCTTCCAATATATCAATCTTTATGTCTCGACCATTTCGAGACTCCTCGTCATGTCCGTGATCACATCCGGGACTCCGAACAACCTTCGGTACATCAAAATGCATAAACTCATAATATAACCTGTCATCGTAACCTTAAGCGTGCGGACCCTACGGGTTCGAGAACAATGTAGACATGACCGAGACACGTCTCCGGTCAATAACCAATAGCGGGACCTGGATGCCCATATTGGCTCCTACATATTCTACGAAGATCTTTATCGGTCAGACCGCAAAACAACATACGTTGTTCCCTTTGTCATCGGTATGTTACTTGCCCGAGATTCGATCGTCGGTATCCAATACCTAGTTCAATCTCGTTACCGGCAAGTCTCTTTACTCGTTATGTAATACATCATTCCGCAACTAACTCATTAGTTGCAATGCTTGTAGGGCTTATGTGATGTGAATTACCGAGAGGGCCCAGAGATACCTCTCCGACAATCGGAGTGACAAAACCTAATCTCGAAATACGCCAACCCAACATCTACCTTTGGAGACACCTGTAGTACTCCTTTATTATCACCCAGTTACGTTGTGACGTTTGGTAGTACCCAAAGTGTTCCTCCGGTAAACGGGAGTTGCATAATCTCATAGTTACAGGAACATGTACAAGTCATGAAGAAAGCAATAGCAACATACTAAACGATCGGGTGCTAAGCTAATGGAATGGGTCATGTCAATCAGATCATTCTCTTAATGAATGTGACCTCGTTAATCAAATAACAACTCATTGTTCATGGTTAGGAAACATAACCATCTTTGATTAACGAGCTAGTCAAGTAGAGGCATACTAGTGACACTTTGTTTGTCTATGTATTCACACATGTATTATGTTTCCGGTTAATACAATTCTAGCATGAATAATAAACATTTATCATGATTATAAGGAAATAAATAATAACTTCATTATTGCCTCTAGGGCATATTTCCTTCAGTCCCCCACTTGCACTAGAGTCAATAATCTAGATTACACCGTAATGATTCTAACACCCATGGAGCCTTGGTGCTGATCATGTTTTGCTCGTGGAAGAGGCTTAGTCAATGGGTCTGCAACATTCAGATCCGTATGTATCTTGCAAATCTCTATGTCTCCCACCTGGACTAGATCCCGGATGGAGTTGAAGCGTCTCTTGATGTGCTTGGTTCTCTTGTGAAATCTGGATTCCTTTGCCAAGGCAATTGCACCAGTATTGTCACAAAAGATTTTCATTGGACCCGATGCACTAGGTATGACACCTAGATCGGATATGAACTCCTTCATCCAGACTCCTTCGTTCGCTGCTTCCGAAGCAGCTATGTATTCCGCTTCACATGTAGATCCCGCTACGACGCTTTGTTTAGAACTGCACCAACTGACGGCTACATCGTTTAATGTAAACACGTATACGGTTTGCGATTTAGAATCGTCCGAATCAGTGCCAAAGCTTGCATCAACGTAACCTTTTACGATGAGCTCTTTGTCACCTCCATATACGAGAAGCATATCCTTAGTTCTTTTCAGGTATTTCAGGATGTTCTTGACCACTGTCCAGTGATCCACTCTTGGATTACTTTGGTACCTCGCTGCTAGACTTATAGCAAGGCACACATCAGGTCTGGTACACAGCATTGCATACATGATAGATCCTATCGCTGATGCATAGGGAACATCTTTCATATTCTCTCTATCTTCTGCAGTGGCCGGGCATTGAGTCTTACTCAATTTCACACCTTGTAACACAGGCAAGAATCCTTTCTTTGCTTGATCCATTTTGAACTTCTTCAAATTTTTGTCAAGGTATGTTGTTTGTGAAAGTCCAATTAAGCGTCTTGATCTATCTCTATAGATCTTAATGCCTAATATGTAAGCAGCTTCACCGAGGTCTTTCATTGAAAAACTCTTATTCAAGTATCCCTTTATACTATCCAGAAATTCTATATCATTTCCAATTAACAATATGTCATCCACATATAATATCAGAAATGCTACATAGCTCCCACTCACTTTCTTGTAAATATAGGCTTCTCCAAAAGTCTGTATAAAACCAAATGCTTTGATCACACTATCAAAACGTTTATTCCAACTCCGAGAGGCTTGCACCAGTCCATAAATGGATCGCTGGAGCTTGCACACTTTGTTAGCTCCCTTTGGATCGACAAAACCTTCTGGTTGCATCGTATACAACTCTTCTTCTAGAAATCCATTCAGGAATGCAGTTTTGACATCCATCTACCAAATTTCATAATCATAAAATGCGGCAATTGCTAACATGATTCGGACAGACCTAAGCATCACTACGGGTGAGAAGGTCTCATCGTAGTCAATCCCTTGAACTCGCCGAAAACCTTTCGCGACAAGTCGAGCTTTGTAGACAGTGATATTACCGTCAGCGTCAGTCTTCTTCTTGAAGATCCATTTATTCTCAATTGCTTGCCGATCATCGGGCAAGTCAACCAAAGTCCACACTTTGTTCTCATACATGGATCCCATCTCAGATTTCATGGCTTCAAGCCACTTTGCGGAATCTGGGCTCACCATCGCTTCTTCATAGTTCGTAGGTTCATCATGATCTAGTAGCATGACTTCCAGAACGGGATTACCGTACCACTCTGGTGCGGATCTTGCTCTGATTGATCTACGAGGTTCAGTAGTATCTTGTTCTGAAGTTTCATGATCATTATCATTAGCTTCCTCACTAACTAGTGTAGGTGTCATAGAAACAGTTTTTTGTGATGTACTACTTTCCAATAAGGGAGCAGGTACAGTTACCTCGTCAAGTTCTACTTTCCTCCCACTCACTTCTTTCGAGAGAAACTCCTTCTCCAGAAATTTTCCGAATTTAGCAACAAAAGTCTTGCCTTCGGATCTGTGATAGAAGGTGTATCCAATAGTTTCCTTTGGATATCCTATGAAGACACATTTCTCCGATTTGGGTTCGAGCTTATCAGGTTGAAGCTTTTTCACATAAGCATCGCAGCCCCAAACTTTCAGAAACGACAACTTTGGTTTCTTGCCAAACCACAGTTCATAAGGCGTCGTCTCAACGGATTTTGATGGTGCCCTATTTATCGTGAATGCGGTCGTCTCTAGAGCGTATCCCCAAAACGATAGCGGTAAATCAGTAAGAGACATCATAGATCGCACCATATCTAGTAAAGTACGATTACGACGTTCGGACACACCATTACGCTGAGGTGTTCCGGGTGGCGTGAGTTGCGAAACTATTCCACAATTTTTCAAATGTACACCAAACTCGTAACTCAAATATTCTCCTCCACGATCAGATCGTAGAAACTTTATTTTCTTGTTACGATGATTTTCAACTTCACTCTGAAATTCTTTGAACTTTTCAAATGTTTCAGACTTATGTTTCATTAAGTAAATATACCCATATCTGCTTAAATCATCTGTGAAGGTGAGAAAATAACGATATCCGCCACGAGCCTCAATATTCATCGGACCACATACATCTGTATGTATGATTTCCAACAAATCTGTTGCTCTCTCCATAGTACCGGAGAACGGCGTTTTTGTCATCTTGCCCATGAGGCACGGTTCGCAAGTACCAAGTGATTCATAATCAAGTGGTTCCAAAAGTCCATCAGAATGGAGTTTCTTCATGCGCTTTACACCGATATGACCTAAACGGCAGTGCCACAAATAAGTTGCACTATCATCATCAACTCTGCATCTTTTGGTTTCAACATTATGAATATGTGTGTTACTACTATCGATATCCAACAAGAATAGACCACTCTTCAATGGTGCATGACCATAAAAGATATTACTCATATAAATAGAACAACCATTATTCTCTGATTTAAATGAATAACCGTCTCGCATCAAACAAGATCCAGATATAATGTTCATGCTTAACGCTGGCACCAAATAACAATTATTTAGGTCTAATACTAATCCCGAAGGTAGATGTAGAGGTAGCGTGCCGACTGCGATCACATCGTCTTTGGAACCGTTTCCCACGCGCATCGTCACCTCGTCCTTAACCAATCTTCGCTTGATCCGTAGTCCCTGTTTCGAGTTGCAAATATTAGCAACAGAATCAGTATCAAATACCCAGGTGCTACTGCGAGCATTAGTAAGGTACACATCAATAACATGTATATCACATATACCTTTGTTCACCTTGCCATCCTTCTTATCCGCCAAATACTTGGGGCAGTTCCGCTTCCGGTGACCAGTCTGCTTGCAATAGAAGCACTCAGTTTCAAGCTTAGGTCCAGGCTTGGGTTTCTTCTCTTGAGTAGCAACTTGCTTGCCGCTCTTTTTGAAGTTCCCCTTCTTCTTCCCTTTGCCCTTTTTCTTGAAACTAGTGGTCTTGTTGACCATCAACACTTGATGCTCCTTCTTGATTTCTACCTCCGCAGCTTTCAGCATCGCGAAGAGCTCGGGAATAGTCTTGTTCATCCCTTGCATATTATAGTTCATCACGAAGCTCTTGTAGCTTGGTGGCAGTGATTGAAGAATTCTGTCAATGATGCTATCATCTGGAAGATTAACTCCCAATTGAATCAAGTGATTATTATACCCAGACATTTTGAGTATATGCTCACTGACAGAACTGTTCTCCTCCATCTTGCAGCTATAGAACTTATTGGAGACTTCATATCTCTCAATCCGGGCATTTGCTTGAAATATTAACTTCAACTCCTGAAACATCTCATATGCTCCATGACGTTCAAAACGTCGTTGAAGTCCCGATTCTAAGCCGTAAAGCATGGCACACTGAACTATCGAGTAGTCATCAGCTTTGCTCTGCCAGACATTCATAACATCCGGCGTTGCTCCTGCAGCAGGCCTGGCACCCAGCGGTGCTTCTAGGACGTAACTCTTCTGTGCAGCAATGAGGATAATCCTCAAGTTACGGACCCAGTCTGTGTAATTGCTACCATCATCTTTCAACTTTGCTTTCTCAAGGAACGCATTAAAATTCAACGGAACAACAGCACGAGCCATCTATCTACAATCAAACATAAACAAGCAAGATACTAATCAGGTACTAAGTTTCATGATAAATTTAAGTTCAATTTAATCAAGTTAATTAAAGAACTCCCACTTAGATAGACATCCCTCTAATCCTCTAAGTGATTACGTGATCCAAATCAACTAAACCATAACCGATCATCACGTGAGATGGAGTAGTTTTCAATGGTGAACATCATTATGTTGATCATATCTACTATATGATTCACGCTCGACCTTTCGGTCTCCGTGTTCCAAGGCCTTATCTGTATATGCTTGGCTCGTGAAGTATAACCTGAGTATTCCGCGTGTGCAACTGTTTTTGCACCCGTTGTATTTGAACGTAGAACCTATCACACCCGATCATCACGTGGTGTCTCAGCACGAAGAACTTTCGCAACGGTGCATACTCAGGGAGAACACTTCTTGATAATTTAGTGAGAGATCATCTTATAATGCTACCGTCAATTAAAGCAAGATAAGATGCATAAAAGGATAAACATCACATGCAATCAATATAAGTGATATGATATGGCCATCATCATCTTGTGCTTGTGATCTCCATCTCCGAAGCACCGTCGTGACCACCATTGTCACCGGCGTGACACCTTGACCTCCATCGTAGCATCGTTGTCGTCTCGCCAAGCTTATGCTTCCACGACTATCACTACCGCTTAGTAATAAAGTAAAGCATTACATCGCGATTTCATTGCATACAATAAAACGACAACCATAAGGCTCCTGCCAGTTGCCTATAACTCGGTTACAAAACATGATCATCTCATACAATAAAGTTCAGCATCATGTCTTGACCATATCACATCACAACATGCCCTGCAGAAACAAGTTAGACGTCCTCTACTTTGTTGTTGCAAGTTTTACATGGCTGCTACGGGCTTAAGCAAGAACCAATCTCACCTACGCATCAAAATCACAACGATAGTTTGTCAAATAGACTCCGTTTTAACCTTCGCAAGGACCGGGCGTAGCCATACTTGGTTCAACTAAAGTTGGAGAGACAGTCGCCCGCAAGCCACCTATGTGCAAAGCACGTCGGGGGAACCGGTTCGCGTAAGCGTACGCGTAATGTTGGTCCGGGTCGTCTCGTCCAACAATGCCGCCAAACCAAAGTATGACATGCTGGTAGGCAGTATGACTTATATCGCCCACAACTCACTTGTGTTCTACTCGTGCATATAACATCAACATAAATAACCTAGGCTCGGATGCCACTGTTGGGTTTCATAGTAATTTCAAAAAAATTCCTACGCACACGCAAGATCATGTGATGCATAGCAACGAGAAGGGAGAGTGTTGTCTACGTACCCACGCAGACCGACTGCGGAAGCGTTGACACGACGTAGAGGAAGTAGTCGTACGTCTTCACGATCCAACCGATCAAGCACCGAAACTACGGCACCTCCGAGTTCGAGCACACGTTCAGCTCGATGACGATCCCCGGACTCCGATCCAGCAAAGTGTTGGGGAAGAGTTCCGTCAGCATGACGGCGTGGTGACGATCTTGATGTACTACAGCAGCAGGGCTTCGCCTAAACTCCGCTACAGTATTATCGAGGAATATGGTGGCAGGGGGCACCGTACACGGCTAAGGAATAGATCACGTGGATCAACTTGTGTGTTCTAGGGTGCCTCTGCCTCAGTATATAAAGGACTAGAGGGGGGAGGCTGGCCGGCCAAGGTGTGGCGCGCCAGGAGAGTCCTACTCCCTCTAGGAGTAGGATTCCCCCCCCCAATCCTAGTTGGAATAGGATTCGCGGAGGGGGAAAAGAGAGAGAGGGGGCCGGCCACCTCTCCTAGTCCTAACAGGACTAGGGGAAGGGGGACGCGCACAGCCCATGTAGGGCTGCCTCTTCTCTTTTCCACTAAGGCCCATCATGCCCCATTTAGCTCCCGGGGGGTTCCGGTAACCTTCCCGGTACTCCGGTAAAATCCCGATTTCACCCGGAACACTTCCGATATCCAAACATAGGCTTCCAATATATCAATCTTTATGTCTCGACCATTTCGAGACTCCTCGTCATGTCCGTGATCACATCCGGGACTCCGAAAACCTTCGGTACATCAAAATGCATAAACTCATAATATAACTGTCATCGTAACCTTAAGCGTGCGGACCCTACGGGTTCGAGAACAATGTAGACATGACCGAGACACGTCTTCGGTCAATAACCAATAGCGGGACCTGGATGCCCATATTGGCTCCTACATATTCTACGAAGATCTTTATCGGTCAGACCGCATAACAACATACGTTGTTCCCTTTGTCATCGGTATGTTACTTGCCCGAGATTCGATCGTCGGTATTCCAGTACCTAGTTCAATCTCGTTACTGGCAAGTCTCTTTACTCGTTCTGTAATACATCATCCCGCAACTAACTCATTTAGTTGCAATGCTTGCAAGGCTTAAGTGATGTGCATTACCGAGAGGGCCCAGAGATACCTCTCCGACAATCGGAGTGACAAAACCTAATCTCGAAATACGCCAACCCAACATCTACCTTTGGAGACACCTGTAATGCTCCTTTATAATCACCCAGTTACTTTGTGACGTTTGGTAGCACCCAAAGTGTTCCTCCGGCAAACGGGAGTTGCATAATCTCATAGTTATAGGAACATGTATAAGTCATGAAGAAAGCAAAAGCAACATACTAAACGATCGGGTGCTAAGCTAATGGAATGGGTCATGTCAATCAGATCATTCAACTAATGATGTGACCTCGTTAATCAAATAACAACTCATTGTTCATGGTTAGGAAACATAACCATCTTTGATTAACGAGCTAGTCAAGTAGAGGCATACTAGTGACACTTTGTTTGTCTATGTATTCACACATGTATTATGTTTCCGGTTAATACAATTCTAGCATGAATAATAAACATTTATCATGATATAAGGAAATAAATAATAACTTTATTATTGCCTCTAGGGCATATTTCCTTCAATACAGATGTATGTGGTCCGATGAATGTTGAAGCTCGTGGCGGATATCGTTATTTTCTCACTTTCACAGATGATTTAAGCAGATATGGGTATATCTACTTAATGAAACATAAGTCTGAAACATTTGAAAAGTTCAAAGAATTTCAAAGTGAAGTTGAAAATCATCGTAACAAGAAAATAAAGTTTCTACGATCTGAATCGTGGAGGAGAATATTTGAGTTACGAGTTTGGTCTACATTTGAAACAATGCGGAATAGTTTCGCAACTCACGCCACCCGGAACACCACAGCGTAATGGTGTGTCCGAACGTTGTAATCGTACTTTACTTGATATGGTGTGATCTATGATGTCTCTTATAGATTTACCGCTATCATTTTGGGGTTATGCTTTAGAGACGGCCCCATTCATGTTAAATAGGGCACCATCAAAATCCGTTGAGACGACACCTTATGAACTGTGGTTTGGCAAGAAACCAAAGTTGTCGTTTCTGAAAGTTTGGGGGTGCGATGCTTATGTGAAAAAACTTCAACCTGATAAGCTCGAACCCAAATCGGAGAAATGTGTCTTCATAGGATACCCAAAGGAGACTGTTGGGTACACCTTCTATCACAGATCCGAAGGCAAGACATTTGTCGCTAAGAATGGATCCTTTCTAGAGAAGGAGTTTCTCTCGAAAGAAGTGAGTGGGAGGAAAGTAGAACTTGATGAGGTAACTGTACCTGCTCCCTTATTGGAAAGTAGTACATCGCAGAAACGGGTTTCTGTGACACCTACACCAAT
Source organism: Triticum urartu (assembly GCF_003073215.2). Taxonomy (NCBI): domain Eukaryota; kingdom Viridiplantae; phylum Streptophyta; class Magnoliopsida; order Poales; family Poaceae; genus Triticum; species Triticum urartu. The sequence continues at coordinate 74,353,641 of NC_053028.1, read as the reverse complement.
TAGTGAGGAAGCTAATGATAATGATCATGAAGTTTCAGAACAAGTTACTACTGAATCTCGTAAATCAACCAGAGTAAGATCTGCACCAGAGTGGTACGGTAATCCTGTTCTAGAAGTCATGCTACTAGATCATGATGAACCTACGAACTATGAAGAAGCGATGGTGAGCCCAGATTCCGCAAAATGGCTTGAAGCCATGAAATCTGAGATGGGATCCATGTATGAGAACAAAGTGTGGACTTTGGTTGACTTGCCCAATGATCGGCACGAAATTGAGAATAAATGGATCTTTAAGAAGAAGACTGACGCTGACGGTAATATTACTGTCTACAAAGCTCGACTTGTTGCAAAAGGTTTTTGACAAGTTCAAGGGATTGACTACGATGAGACCTGCTCACCCGTAGCGATGCTTAAGTCTGTCCGAATCATGTTAGAAATTGCCGCATTTTATGATTATGAAATTTGGCAGATGGATGTCAAAACTGCATTCCTGAATGGATTTCTGGAAGAAGAGTTGTATATGATGCAGCCAGAAGGTTTTGTTGATCCAAAGGGAGCTAACAAAGTGTGCAAGCTCCAGCGATCCATTTATGGACTGGTGCAAGCCTCTCGAAGTTGGAATAAACGCTTTGATAGTGTGATCAAAGCATTTGGGTTTGTACAGACTTTTGGAGAAGCCTGTATTTACAAGAAAGTGAGTGGGAGCTCTGTAGCATTTCTGATATTATATGTGGATGACATATAACTAATCAGAAATGATATAGAATTTCTGGATAGCATAAAGGGATACTTGAATAAGAGTTTTTCAATGAAAGACCTCGGTGAAGCTGCTTACATATTGGGCATTAAGATCTATAGAGATACATCAAAACGCTTAATTGGACTTTCACAAAGCACATACCTTGACAAAGTTTTGAAAAAGTTCAAAATGGATCAGGCTAAGAAAGGATTCTTGCCTGTGTTACAAGGTGTGAAGTTGAGTAAGACTCAATGCCCGACCACTGCAGAAGATAGAGAGAAAATTAAAGATGTTCCCTATGCTTCAGCCATAGGCTCTATGATGTATGCAATGCTGTGTACCAGACCTGATGTGTGTCTTGCTATAAGTCTAGCAGGGAGGTACCAAAGTAATCCAGGAGTGGATCACTGCACAGCGGTCAAGAGCATCCTGAAATACCTGAAAAGGACTAAGGATATGTTTCTCGTATATGGAGGTGACAAAGTGCTCATCATAAATGGTTACGTCGATGCAAGCTTTGACACTGATCCGGACGATTCTAAATCGCAAACCGGATACGTGTTTACATTGAACGGTGGAGGTGTCAGTTGGTGCAGTTCCAAACAAAGCGTTGTGGCAGGATCTACGTGTGAAGCAGAGTACATAGCTGCCTCGGAAGCAACAAACGAAGGAATCTGGATGAAGGAGTTCATATCCGATCTAGGTGTCATACCTAGTGCATCGGGTCCAATGAAAATCTTTTGTGACAATACTGGTGCAATTGCCTTGGCAAAGGAATCCAGATTTCACAAGAGAACCAAGCACATCAAGAGACGCTTCAATTCCATCCGGGATCTAGTCCAGGTGGGAGACATAGAGATTTGCAAGATACATACGAATTTGAATGTAGCAGACCCGTTGACTAAGCCTCTTCCACGAGCAAAACATGATCAGCACCAAAGCTCCATGGGTGTTAGAATCATTACTGTGTAATCTAGATTATTGACTCTAGTGCAAGTGGGAGACTGAAGGAAATATGCCCTAGAGGCAATAATAAATTTATTATTTTATTTCCTTATATCATGATAAATGTTTATTATTCATGCTAGAATTGTATTAACCGGAAACATAATACTTGTGTGAATACATAGACAAACTAAACGTCACTAGTATGCCTCTACTTGACTAGCTCGTTGATCAAAGATGGTTACGTTTCCTAACCATAGACATGTGTTGTCATTTGATTAACGGGATCACATCATTAGGAGAATGATGTGATTGACATGACCCATTCCATTAGCTTAGCACCCGATCATTTAGTATGTTGCTATTGCTTTCTTCATGACTTATACATGTTCCTGTGACTATGAGATTATGCAACTCCCGTTTACCGGAGGAACACTTTGTGTGCTACCAAATGTCACAACGTAACTGGGTGATTATAAAGGTACTCTACAGGTGTCTCCAAAGGTACATGTTGGGTTGGCATATTTCGAGATTAGGATTTGTCACTCCGATTGTCGGAGAGGTATCTCTGGGCCCTCTCAGTAATACACATCACTTAAGCCTTGCAAGCAATACAACTAATGAGTAAAGAGACTTGCCGGTAACGAGATTGAACTAGGTATTGAGATACCGACGATCGAATCTCGGGCAAGTAACATACCAATGACAAAGGGAACAACGTATGTTGTTATGCGGTCTGACCGATAAAAGATCTTCGTAGAATATGTAGGAGCCAATATGAGCATCTAGGTTCCGCTATTGATTTTTGATCGGAGACGTGTCTCGGTCATGTCTACATTGTTCTCGAACCCGTAGGGTCCGCACGCTTAACGTTATGATGACAGTTTCATTATGAGTTTATATATTTTGATGTACCGAATGTTGTTCGGAGTCCCGGATTTGATCACGGACATAACGAGGAGTCTCGAAATGGTCGAGACATAAAGATTGATATATTGGAAGCCTATGTTTGGACATCGGAAGTGTTCCAGGTGAAATCGGCATTTTACCGGAGTACCGGGAGGTTACCGGAACCCCCCGGTAACCTAATGGGCCTTATTGGGCCTAGTGGAGGAAGAGGAGAGGAGGCCTAGGGGCTGCCGCGCGCCCCCCCCCCCCCCCCCAAGTCCGAATTGGACAAGGAGGGGGGCGGCGCCCCCCCTTTCCTTTCCCCCCTCTCTTCCTTCCCCCCCAAGTCCTAATCCAACTAGGGAAAGGGGGGGAGTCCTACTCCCGGTGGGAGTAGGACTCCTCCGGCGCGCCTCCTCCTAGGGCCGGCCGCACCCCCCTTGCTCCTTTATATACGGGGGCAGGGGGGACCTCTAGACACACAAGTTGATCTTCGTGATCGTTCTCTTAGCCGTGTGCGGTGCCCCCCTCCACCATAATCCTCGATAATATTGTAGCGGTGCTTAGGCGAAGCCCTGCGACGGTAGAACATCAAAATCGTCACCACGCCGTCGTGCTGACGGAACTCTTCCCCGACACTTTGCTGGATCGGAGTCCGGGGATCGTCATCGAGCTGAACGTGTGCTAGAACTCGGAGGTGCCGTAGTTTCGGTGCTTGGATCGGTCGGATCGTGAAGACGTACGACTACATCAACCGCGTTGATATAACGCTTCCGCTTTCGGTCTACGAGGGTACGTGGACAACACTCTCCCCTCTCGTTGTTATGCATCACCATGATCTTGCGTGTGCGTAGGAATTTTTTTGAAATTACTACGTTCCCCAACAGTTAACACAATTCAAAAAAAAATCATGAATAGAAAATTCATGAATTTGAAAAAAAAATCATGGATTATGGAAGACAAAGTTCAAGAATTTAACAAAAGTTTATTGATTTTGAAAAAAATCATGATTTTTTTAAAAAAGTTCATCGATTCTGAAAAAATTCATTGGTTTTAAAAAACAGATCATGTATTTTGAAAAAAGTTAATTGATATTAAAAATCATGAAATTGAGAAAAATACACGCATTTAGAAAGCAATAAAAGAAAAGAAAACAGAAAAAATAAAAATAAAGACCAAACAAAACAAAACCGTTCAAAAAATGAAAAAAAGGAACAAGAAAAATGAAAAAAGAAAAAATAAATGTTGAGAGAAGAAAAGGCTGAAAAAGATGTAAGCTATCACATCAAATGAGGTTGGCTAGTTGGTTATTGTGGCTTACTTTGAACCAGGAGGTCACTGGTTATCTCATCACACTCACAATTTTCTGTGGGTTAAAATAAGAAAACAAAAGATAGATGGGCTAGCCCAGCTCACAGGATGGGGTATGCACCCGGCGCCTGCAACGCCAAATAGGAAATGCCTTGGGCGAGTGCGCCGCTGCAGGTTGTCAATGTCTTTTCCGTCTGACAACTCGGGCAACTTTGCCTCCTTGAAGTGGAACTGGAGGCGGACAGAGGTTGTGCCTTACTGATTGCGTGCTCGTGGGGCTTTGCGGCCGAACGAGACGCCTTGATCTGATTGGCAATCTGCCCGAGTAACACATGATTTCCATTGTAGACCCAGGCTCACGGGGAGCCTGAGCCCGAGAGGCTATCCTACGGGCGGTCTCAACCGATGAGCTATTGTCTCCTTCCTCTCATATTTTCTCTCCCTGGTCCGCACCTCCCTATTCCTCGTTCCGGTGTCACTCTTGCATAGACTTTGCCCAAATGCATGTGAATATGTGAACTTTGGATCATAAATAGTTGTTGAAATGTGATTGAAAGGAATTAATATTATTATGATCTTCACTTATACTCAACCTTTCCCTGAAACAATTTCAGCCCAGCAAGAGAAGCCGTAGAGAAAGATATTTTACGTGGAGCAGCCATGTGTTCAAAGTTCTACTTTTTAAAAATTGTTGGGATCGATGCATTCCTTACATTTGTATGCACAAAACAATAAGAAAGGATTTCTTTCCCCTTTTCCCATCAATATTCCTTATTCGGTTATTCCCCTCTCGGGTTTTCTTTGAATTGTCATAAGGAAATATTCTATTACCATTTTCAGGTTGTTCCTTCGTATTTTCCCTGGCATGGAAAATGAGGATTTCTACTAGCGGGAGAAAGGTAATAGATCCATTCATGATGAGATAATTAAACATCTCCTTTAATCTTTTATTAAACACCTCCATACACGCAGAGTGCATCAGTTTTCATGGGTGATACATGCATCCTAGTCCCGGCACATGATCTGATGATCGTGGTAAACTTCCTATGCAATGCTAACTAGGCTGCTGGATTTGCTAGCGTGGCTGCGCGTCGAGCCAGCCATCGGGAGAGATGTAGGACAAGCTGACGAATCTAGCGATTTCCTTGCCGCTCAGCTGCTTGGCCCACGGTACTCGCTCCGTCGTGTTGGACCCCGCCCCTGTGCACTCTGATTCCACCATCGTCAGCAATCCCCTGCAAGTAAACCAAACACCAAGAAAATCATATATATGTGCAACCGTTTAACTTCACGATCGACATGAAACTATTATGTGAGCACAGAAGCACACAATCCTGGCTCAAGAAAATATATTATTCTCTTTTTTTAATAATAACAATAACAATCATGCATACACATGACTAAGTATTACTTCCTCTGTAAACTAATAAGATAGTGATCTAAAAGATCATATATTAGGGTATGTACAATGGTGCTATCTTAGGAGTGCCACGTAGGATAAATGATGAGGTGGAAGAGAGAGAACTCATAAGAAAAGGCTTGTCTTCTCTTATTTAAGAGAAGACAAGAGATGATCTTTTAGCACAATATGTCTCACCATGTCTTTAGAAATTGCTAGTTATTGATGATAAGGCTAAGAGATGACCCATTGTAGACTCTTTTTTTGTTATCTCTAGATTATATGCAAAATTTAAGATAAGACTATCTTATCGACCATTGTACATGCCCTTAGTTTACAAAGGGAGCACATGTAGACATTAAGTTTGGTGAAGAAGAAAAAAACTTGTTCTTTGTGTCGCTTGGAAGAAACTAAACTGAGTGTACAAAATGGAACTATTCTATCTCCGCAAAAAAAAGGGTACTATTCTTAAGAAATGCCATTTTTCTTAAGAAATTCCGGAAGTGCATAATATACTACCATATATACTATCGTTTTTTTAAGAATATAAAAATCATTTTAATATTTTAAAAGTAAAATGTGCAAGCACACTCAGAAGCACAAAATCCATTCTCAATGATCCGCTTGTTTAAAACTCACTCTTTGCCCTTGGAGTTCCAGATGTCCCAACCTTGGCGGTCCACAACGATAGACATGTTAGTCTGGTAGAAGATGACCCTAGCATAGTCTCGCCATGGGCGTCCCAGGTATATCGGCATGAAGCCGCCGATCTTGCACTGCTTGAACACAAATGCGGTATCGTCTTTGTCAGTGTCTCGCCCATGCGCCGTGATGGATCCCAGCGTCTTTGTTAACTTTCCCGTCCATAGATCACAGCCCTACATGCATGCGTACACACACGCACCGTCATTGACAACGCACATGTCGAGACCTGATAGACATGCCTGATTTAATTTGCACCTGGAAGATGGACCTGGCGTTGCCGAAGATGAAGTCCACGGCGCCGCCGATGACACAATTCTTATAGTAGTGCCTCCCAGCCATATCGCACAATGTGTCCTGAACACTGAAGAAGCCGCATCCATAGAACGACGACCGGTCCCCATCAACTAGGGCAGCCACCGCTTGCGCCAGGTTGGCCCCGTCGTATGTGTTCTACAATGACAACTCACGTCTAAGGCTGAAATCTTCTTGCAGTCATATCGGTGGTGAGAAAAACCATTATGTTGGGTGACATACTAATTATGTTGGGTGACATACTAACCTTGAACGTGATGTCGCGGGCCATGAAATCATCGGCATGAGAGGCGAAAGTCGGGGTGTCGGCGGTGGTGGACGACCCGCCGGCGTGATCGGCCCACTCGATGGACGTCTGCAACCTCCCCTCGCCTTCCAGCAGGATGAAGCTTTTGTTAAATGGCACAGTCACCTTCTCACTTCATCGTGTATCCATTACGAGAATACGAAAAAACATAGTCAAAATCGGCTTCATTGTTAATATTTTTCTATTGAAACAACATTTATATATGTGGAACAAATGAAAGATGCACAGATCACGTGTAAGTGCCGGCGGCGACGTGGACTCGGGTCCATTGGTTGTTGCCGAAAGGGACGGAGTCGATGGCTGCTTGGATAGTCTTGAAGTCGCCTCGGCCAGTCTGGTCGACGAAGACACTTTTAACCACCGTCTGTGCAGCATCGCAGCGGTGAGATGTCTCGGGTGTAAAGGATATGAAGAGTGCTACAACACTAATGGCTATGGCCAGCAGTCGCCGTAGTGCGAGCTTCTTCATGTCTCTTCGTTTTGTACCTATTAGTCTAAACAGATGAGAAAGTAAGGGCTAATGATAATATATAATGAAGTAGACGGTGAGAAGCTCGACAAAAAATCGAATCAACTGAGAAAGAAATAAGCCCGGTTTGAAAACGGGCAATCACTGATGGGCGCTCCGGGTTTGGTAAGTGACTGATTCCGAATCACATCTTTCCATGCGTGGTGAACAGCGATATCTTTCCATTTCACGTTTTGTACGGCGCTCGAACCATGCACTGGGCATGTAGGTAGTAATTAGGCGGCTTCTCGGCTTGTGCTATGGGATGCCATGGTGCATGAGTTGTGTGTACAAATGTTTTTTTTTTGCAAGATGTGTACAAATGTTGTGTGGTAAAAAAAAACTACTTAGATGGTCGTATGTCTCTGTGGTCAGACCAGGTTTTTCCTTTTTTCTAACCACATATATTTGTTAGGCAAACGTATTACAAAGAGTACACATATTGAGTCAAACTGGCAAAAATGCGAGCAGCCAAAACTGCATCTCTCTGGTGCATTCCGTTCTTTTTCTTTGCCCGAAAAGGCCATCCGATTTTTTTTAACACGGCACAATCATAGATACTCACATACAAGCACGTACACTTACCCTATGAATGCACACACGCACACCCTATCCCTATGAGCACCTCCCGCTGAGCCGGCACAACATCTTATGGTTAACGAAGTCATCACAGACACTCATTGTCGATGTGAACATCTCCTCCCACTGAATGAACTTCACCGAAAGCCTCAAATAAATTCTAGAAAATGTAAGCACCAATGCCAAGTCACCAGATACATTAACCAACGTTCAACATTACAAGCACCCATGAAAAAAAACAAGAACTTACATAGAAGAGCATCTCCAACAGTTGTCACTAAAATAGGGAACTGAAAAAGTGGTTTAGGCTACTAGAACGCAAATTTTAGGGCGTCGGAAAAAACAATTCTCCAACAGCAGCCCTAAAATAGGGCACCACCGCTTCAACAACTGCCCTAAAATAGGGCACCCAAAACATCCAAACTATTGTAAACTAGAAGCTACCCCACGCGTTGTTGCGGAAATTTCAAGATAAAGAATCTTGTGTAATAGTAAGAAAAAACTAATCTACTATATCTAAATAGGAGCCCCCACTACCTCATTTCTCTTGACATGCAAGTATAAATGTGAGGCAATACAATGCTAAAGAGGAAAAATATTATATGAATCACAAAATGTAACGATAGAACAAATAATGTATAAATCTTTTTTAATGAAAAAAAAACTCTGCTTTGTGTAAGAAACTGGAAAGGACCATATTGTACTCCTGCGTGTGGATGGCCAAATTTCCTCTCTCATGGTTACTTGTGAACATAAAGTAATTTAAGAAGCATTCGACAGCAGCTAGTACGTAACCGGCGAACAAAATTAAGAGGTAGCCAAATGCAAGGTTAGCTATATGCAAAGTGTGGATATGTGAAAGCCATTTTTAGTTTGATCAACATTTGCTCAGGTGGTGAATTATACATTTGGCCTATTCTAGTGAGTGGAAGGTAATATAAAAGGCTTAAGTAAACAAACATTTGATCAACTGAGACAGCAACGCAAACATACCTATGTAGGCCTTGGAGTGACTACATATTGTTTCCAAATAAAGAAATCAGTTTGTAAAGCTTCAGATTAAACTATTACAACATTTGCTGCCCCTAATTCGGTTCTAAATGGCGGTTATATAAAGGAAAATCAAGCCTACACAAACCTGAAGGTTCCTCGGGGGACAATCACCTGAAGGTTGCGTGCGAAACCTGAAGTACAATGAGAAGTTTGCGAATTGAATGGTACACATACACAACAGCAGCTTAAGCCCTCTCATGTTATGAAATTTTACACATGAAATTAATAAAGATGAATATTATTAGAAGTCACTTGAGATCTTCCTCGGCTCCTACTCTGCCTTATGGTTCCTCTTTATCTAGCGGCAGACTATTTAACCTGAACAGTTGTTTGAAGAATCTAAACATCAGATAGAGTTAGAATATTGTAATGGAACTTCAATAGATTGACATCCCACACATGACGGATGACTGTAGAATATATACAGCCATGTTTAGCAACCACGGATTCTGCTTGACCACAATCCAAGAGAAATATGAATATTGGAGGATGAAGAATTGTACGTGAATCAAGGAAATATATAATAAGTAAATTGAGAGGAATTCATCAAGGAGTGATCATAATCAATGGTACACGAAACACATAAATATCAGAAAATAATATGGGAACCAAGAGATGTTGCGTGACTTAATTTCTTTGATGAGCCAAACACCTATCGATCTAAAGCGCAAGATGGCAAATCCAGAAAACATAAGCTTGGGGATAAAAAAATCAATAGTGGCTGAAAGTAGGGAGCATCACCTACCAGAGTAGAGGGCTCGGGACGTAGAATAGGACGCGATGAATGTGCATGCTCGAGAACCTTCTTTTCAAAGACAAAGGTGACGACACGGAAGAGAGAGCGACGAAGTAATGATGAGGGGAGATGAATGTTGTCGTTTCATGTGTAGTTATGGCTGCTGTTCCATGGCGTGGTGCAGAAGAGAAGGGGTAGCGGCGGCGAGCCTGACCTAGTGCGATGAGTTACATGGGCTATAACAATAGACTAACTTAGCCATGCCTACCTTTTATATGGGCCAGCATGAACAACCGAGGTGCAGGTAGAACCCTATAATGTCACGCGTACGTACCTTTTAATATGGGCTGGGAAGCCGACATGCAAAAATCATGTGGCTGCATGAAGAAAATCGTCTGGGCGTAGAGAGTGGAAGGCTGCATGTCTCTCGGGTGGGTGGGTGGAGAATTGATGACGTGGTAGACTACTTAGATGAATAGCTTGCATATCAAGAGAAATAAGGTAGTGGGAGCTCTTATTTAGATATAATAGATTCAATCCAGACATCCAAACATTCAAAGTACTAAACATAGTTCGACTACAAACTTGCACATTTAAATTACTGACTACAACTCGCCACTGAGATTGTCCCAATAATGTCGTTGTCCTCCTCGTCGTCATCCTCATCCTCCTACTTGAGCTCGATCACCCTCGAGGGGTCAGCCTCATTCTCCTTCACCTCCTTCTTCATTGGCTTGTTGTGTTGCGTCCGGCACTCATACTCCGCATGCACGACGCAGGTGTGTTGGCCATTCAAAGTCAGACTAACCGAGCCGTGGATGGCTGGTATAGAGGATCAGAGTGGATGCGAGGGGGCAATAACACATGGTAGACGTGAGATGATAAACATGATCCTCTTGCATCAAGAATAAAATCATTGGCAAGAATTTATCTGTTACATTCCCTATCAATTGTCCTATGTGCTTTTCAACGTGTAGGTTTTCATTCTTGTCAAGGATGTTAGGCTGAGAACTGAGAACTAGCTCGCCAAGGCAGGGATGATGGACACCGGCGACGAGGCGGGGACATGTCGTGTCGTTGCAATAGCTCCACGTCGAGCAGAGAGGATCTCTTGCCCATCGGGGGCGCCTCGTCGACCTCCTCCTAGGAGGACTCTTGCTCGAGATACTCCAAATTCACCCCTTCATCAGAGCTCGTGTTGTTCGAGCCTCCGTCATTAGAGACACGGGCATGGTGTGGGACGAGGTTGGGCTCGGCGACAGGCAGCGGGAGGGTGGCGAAGCCAGCTGACATTGGAGGACATGTGCCTTGTTGACGTCGTATTTTTAAGCCGGATCAAGCGTTTCGACCCGTTATGGTAGCGATTCGGACTAGAGGCCGCCGAGGAGCCACATAGCCCACCATCTCGCACACCGCTCGTCCTGGCCCTCCTCCTTCCTGGTTACTTGGCGCAGTCAGCTAGGGTTTCACTGTGCTAGGCTCGGGCGATGGAGATGGAGATAGTGGAGTGAGAGAGAGTGCAGGGGAATAAAATATAACAATGGAGTCAGGTTGTTTGGCCGATTTGGTGGGCTATTCAGACAACCCCATTTCTCCCCCGTGTATGGGCTAGATTTGAGGCATTGCGCAAACCGTTCGGACATTTTGGTTAGGTTTAGTGGAGCCCTTGGGCAGCCATTTTCATTTCCAGACTGTTTGCCCTGACATATGGGGGCAGAGTAGAGGACACCCTTGGAGATGCCCCAACGAGCCACAAGTTTCATCGCTCCTTTCCAATACTATACTACTAGGATCCTTAGGGAAAATCCCTCTGAAACATGCATAGTTCCGGACTTTTCACAATGCCCTGATAACAAGAAGAACCACCCTCATAGCTAGAAAAGTCACGCTAAATTTACCGTCACAGAATCAAATTTTTATTTCCCGATACCATTTCTCTGGGAAGGGCTGGAAGAACCGACTCCAACAAATCTAAAATAATTGTTTTTTCACCCAAAAGCATTCAAATGAATTTTGAAATTAAAAAAATTATTAACTATTGATACATACTAGGTACCATAATATTTATGCAAATCAGTATGTGGCATATTTGTCACTGCTCTACTTTCTTTCAATGTAGTTTGTGGGGGTTTACCACCTAGGGCCCACATGCCAATGACAGTTCAAGCACCAAAGATAAGACTCACAAAGCAATAGTAAAGTTTTTCCACCACGGCAAGGCGAGTGTTGTGTTTCTCTACACATTTGCATCCTATTTAGTTGAAGCATTTAAATTCAAATTCAAAATGAATTTTTGGTTGGTACAACCATTTATCCGCGTGAACATCTATATCTATTACTACCACTACTACCTATTAATAAAGCAAGGTGTGTTTCTCTTGATTTTTTTTCACCCGCTCACTGTCGAAAATATTTTTTTCTCCGAGGTGGCACTAATTTTTTGTGCGTGCATCTGCTTTTTTTTCCGAGAATTTCATACGTGGGCCGCGGGCTGTGGCCCAGCGAACCAAACCCATATATTGTTCTGCCAACGCAGCTGGGAAAACCCTATTTGCCGCCCGTACAACAAATAGTTGGAGCTTCGCACAAGGCGCAAGATTGGTTGGTCCATTTTCCTCTCTTTTTTGATATGTTTCTATTTTTATTTTTCTATTCCTTTCTCTTTTTCTTTCATTTTTTCTTTTTTGCCATTCAAGTTTATTTTAATTTTACTTTTTTCGTAAATTAAAAAATGTTCAGAATAAAAAATTTGAAAATTGTTCAGAATTCTAGAATTTTGTTCCGGTTATGAAAAATGTAAGAACTTTAATTTTTTTTATCGTCCCAAAATTTGTTTAAAATTCAAAGATGTACCAATTTCTTTTCAATTTTTTTGTGTTTTACAAAATTGTTGGAGATTTTCAAAAAATAATAGCATTTTAGAAAAGTTCCAAATTTGAAAAATATTCTTGTTTTAGTGAAATATTCACAAATTCAAGGAAAAATATTTTAAATAGTCCCACATTGCTCCTTTGCATGTAGTCATACTAATATATATACGTGTGTGAAACTACATGCAATAATAAGCCGGATGAAGGATGGATGGATTAAATTGGACGAAGGATGGATGGACTGGTGGGTGAGCTAGCTGCAAATGCACCCTAAATTTCTTAAAATGGAAAACAATTGTCCCATTTAAAAAAATTGTTTGTGTTTTCCAAAAGTGTTCAAGATTTAAAAACTTAATTTTAAAATGCTCCAAATTCAAAAAATATTTTTGTTTTAGTGAAATATTCACAAATTCAATATAATGTTTGCGCTTTAAAAAGATACATATTTTCTAAAATTGTTCTGAATGTTGAAAACATGTTCCAGTTCTCTAAAATTGTTCACAAATTAAAAAAATGTGTTTTTACAAAAGTTTCATGTTTTCAAATTGTGTTTGTGAATTTTTAAGTATGTTTCTTTTTCAAATTTTATTCGTGTTTTTAAAAGGTGTACATAATTTTTGAAAAACTGTTCGAGATTTCAAAAACTATTCATGTTTCCAAGAATTTTGGCTATTTGTAATAATTATATTTTTTGAAATGTTCAAGAGAAAAACAAAATTTGTTTCGAATCTGATGCTGCAGTATGTTATTAAATATTTGCCCGGGCCATAGGTTAATAAGGCATGTTTGTTCGAGTGGCTGGCAACATTTTGTCTAGTCTTTGAGATTGTGAGTTTGATCCTTCAACTCATCTTTCTTTTTATGTTTATACTCGCACGTTGCAAACACATGTCGTTTTGGTGCCTAGGACTTTCACAGCGCATGCAACTTGCCAGCCCAACTACCTGGGAAATAAGGAAAAATATTTTAAATAACCCCGCATTGTTTGTTTACATACAATCGTACCAAATTATATATATGTGCAAAACTACATGCATGTAGTAAGTTGTACGAAGAATAGATGAATTAAACTGGATGAAGGATGGATGGATTGGTACATGAGGAAAAGGGACCTTGAATTTGTTTTTAGAAAGGAATTGACTCCAGTACGTGAGCTAGATGGATGGACTGCTACGTGAACTAGCTACAAAAGGACGTTGAATTTCTTGAGGATTGCTACCCGAGGAAAAGAGAAGAGAAGACCCGACTACGTGAGCTAGATGCATGAAAAAGAGAAGACCCAGCTCACTCCCATATTATGGAACTTCACACCTTAAATCCTTTGGATCAATGAACGGAAAAATAGTGGAGTGGAATTAACTCCGGTTGTACCATATCGATGGCTTGAATATTGGAAAGAAAAGACCCGGCCCGTTTCCATGTTATGGAACTTCATACCACAAAATCCGCTCGAGCGAACGAAAAAACAGTGAATAATCCGCGGGCCTTGTCCTAACAAAACCCTTAAATCCCCTAGGTTAATGAACAAAAAAATAGCGGATTGATTACTTCACACGCAGTGAAACCCATAACCTAAATGTTCCTTCTCGGCGTGCACAGTTGCACACAGGGTTCTGCATACGCATATAATTGTCACTAAATTAAAATACACACTACTGTTTCTCCCATTACAATGCACGGGCATTTGTGCTAGTACTTAATAATGTCCTCCAAAAAAAATATCGCAAGTGACAGCATGCATTTGTAATTTATATGTTAAGACCTGGGCCTGGCCACCAGAGTAATTTATTTTATTTGAAAACGCAACACACTTTTTTTGGGGGGGGGGGGGGGGGGGAGGAAAAAAAAAAAAACCCCCCGCCGCCGGTCGTGGACGGAGCTGGGTACAATGAAGCAAACTTCTGTAATATGAAAAAAAAAGGACAAACTTGCAAAACCAGGTAGATTTGGTTTCGTCAACTAAGTTTCCGCAGGCTGTAGGTGGAGAGTTGCACGCAACTGCAGATCCTCCTTCTTCCTAGCAGTGATTCCCATGGTCTCTGTCATGTCAAGATCAGCAGGAGAAGTGCCATCTGGGAGAGTCCAATCGAAATGAAAAAGAAGGCTTGCGAGAGCCAGCTCCGCAATGGCGACCCCAAACAGCATCCCAGGGCAAATCCGCCGCCCGGCGCCGAACGGTATAAACTCGAAGCAGTTGCCTTTGTAGTCTGTCGCGCTAGCCAAGAATCTATCCGGAACGAACGCATCCGGTTCGTCCCAGTATTCCGGGTCCCTAGAGATAGCCCAAGCATTCAGCAGGACCGTAGTGCCTTTGGGCACGTCGTAGCCGAGAATTTTGCACTGTTCCTGGCACTGCTTGGGCAGCAAGAATGGCCCAGGTGGGTGCAATCGCAAGGTCTCCTTGATGATACAATGCAAGTAGCTCAGCTCGCCTAGACCCTCCTCGGTTACCTTGGTCTGCCCCATGAATGCTCCCCTGACCTCAGCTTGTGCCCTAGACATGGTGCTCGGCCTTCGCATCAACTCCGCCATGGCCCACTGTAGAATTGTGGCTGGCGCCTCGCTCCCCGCGGCAAAAAGATCCTGTGTTTTTTGCTGTTGGTGAAACGTGGATTGCTACGATAGAATAAACATTATGTGCTACTGCACGTACGTACACAATTAAGGCAGCATGCGTCAAAATGACTTACGAAGATCACCACTTTGAGGTTGTCCATGGTGAGGGGGAACTGAAGGTTGCCATCTCTCTGGATCCTCAAGAGGACATCGATGATGTCTTGTTCCTGGTGTGCTTGTGCTTCCTCCGAGGATCTCCTGTCGACATGCTCATCGATGACGCGTCCAATGAACGCTAGCACGGAGTCTCGAAACACCTCGGCCCTGTGCAACGTGCCGCTGAGGGCGCGCACTAGCCTCGACGAGGGAAACAGGTCAGGCAAGGTGAAGCCACCGACGACCTCCACCGCCTCATCGACATAGTGTAGCAACGTGTCGTGCTCCGTAAACCGGCCACCCATGATGCAGGGCAGTGCACCGTCGCGTGCGTCACGTATGTGGCGAGCATCTTGCTCAGGTTCACCACCTCCGATGAGTCGTCGACTATGGACCGGATGAGCCTGTTCACCTCCTCCTCGCGGATGGGCCGGAACGAAGTGATGTTCCTGGCGCCGAGCAGCTCCAGGATGCAGATCTTGCGGAGCTGCCGCCATTCGCCACCGTACGGGGCGAACGCGATCCCCTTGCCGCGCTCGCTGAGGACCTTGGCGGACGCGCTCAGCGGCCTTGTGCAGAAGATGTGGTCGTACGTCTTGGTGATCTCCTTGGAAGCTTCCGCCGTAGAGGCGACGATCGCCGGAACCTCGCCGAACCTGAGGAGCATGAGAGGCCCATGGCGTCGAGAGAGGTCCCGTAAGGCACGGTGTGGCAGGGCGCCTAGGAGATGGTGGAGGCTGCCGATGATAGGAAGCTGCCATGGGCCAGGAGGGAGCCGAAGACCGCCATTGCGAGAGGTAAGGGAACCTCTATAGATCCTCATCAAGTATACAAGGGGAAAAAGAGCTAGTAACAAATAGTAGTAGTATGCATCGTTGTCCATGATCTGCTACTCTGTATTGTCTGTTGGGATTGACATTTAATTTTGCGGGGGGCGTCAAGTGCTTATATAGGCCGCGCGTTGCTGCTCCTGTTGGTCTCGTATTTTTAATAATAGTGAAGGAGTTTAAAGCGCATTTCTCACTTCCGTAGGGCGGTATGTCAGAATAATTTGACCAAGCAATCACACAAGACATGACGTCGAGATTTGCTAACAAGGCTCGCCAACATGACTACATCTTCGGGACATGATTACGGACGGTCCTCCCCATAACATTGTCTTTTTTTTTTAGGATCATATGTTGTCGCTTTATTCAATCAAAGGCATTCGGAATCTCGTCCGAAACAACGTCTAGCACAAAGTCTGGGGTAACCCCTAGCCAAACCTTACAAAGTTCATCACCAACACCGACTCTAGCAAATCTATGAGTGGAGTGAATTACAAAAAACATCAACATTGAAGGCTAGGGTTGCAGAAATCACAAGTCTCTAGTTTTGTGCCCAAAAACACTAATTCCGGGGCTAATTTTTTGCAAAAACCACTAGTCGCTTGGTTCGCTCGTTTTAAGTGGTATTATGACAGGTGGGACCCACATTTGTCGATGTGGCATAACTGTTCATCCGTTTGCCTCGTTAGACGCCGTCAGACGCCGTGCGCGGGCCGGCTCGAGCCGGAACCCTTTAGACCGGTCCCTCCCCTCCCCGCTAGCTCTTCTCCATCTCTTTCCCTCCCCCACACCCTCTCCTCTCAGACATGGCGACGGCGAGTGGCAGCGGCGACTGCGGTGGGCCTGCCGGTGGCGGAGACGACAGGCCACCGGAGGCGGATCTCTGCGGCAGCTCAAACCCCGGCGCCCCTTCGGACAACAGCCCCAACCCCAGCCCCCGGTACTCGCTGGAGTTCGCGGCGGCTAGATCTTGGGCCAGGACCGTGAAGGTGGATCCGACGGAAAGCCACCGGTGGGGCTCGTCATTCGGCGGCGTCTAGTAAGTTAACCTCATTTCTACATATTCTAGGGTTAGGGTTAGGATTCGGCGATGTGTAGTAAGTTAACCTCATTTGTACAGATTCTAGGGTTAGGGTTAGGATTCGGCGGCTGGATCTTGGGCTGTATGTATGTGTGGTTATTTTGATTTGCAGTGTTAAACCTAGCTTGGGTACTGAAACACTCAATTTGATTTTGGGGGAGGGGGTGTGGGAATAGCCCACTGTCAGACTCATATATGTGTCATATTAATTTTATTTAGTTGATATGCAGCAATGTGAACTGTTAATTAGAGCAGTGGCAATACAGATCAAATTAGAGTAGCTTATTAATATGCAGTGTTAATTAGAGTACATTAGAGTATCTACATATGTAGTTATGCATTGTTAATTAGAACAGTGCCAATAAGAGCAAATTAAAGTATTTTTTGTTAATATGCAGTGTTAATTATAGCATATTACTGTGAACTTTTATATAGTAATTATGCAATGTTAATTAGAATTGTTGTTTTATCTTGTTGTCTAGTTTGGACGATGCTGTTAGAATGCACTTCCATGAAAGAGACAACTTGGAGAGATCCCTCTGCCTTTCAGACATCACATATCACAATTTGGTAGCATTAATAGAGACAGAGGGATATGGGCTGAATGACTACATTTACTTTGTGAGGGAGCCTGGTGTGGGTATTGAAGGATTGGTAGAAATTTCTCATGATGACAAGGTGGATGAAATGCTTGACCATATTGCTAATAAAGATCAGACTGTAGTGAATTTGACAGTGATTAGGGCCACTGATCCAAGACCTGCAGATTTGAATGCAAGCTATTTGTATGAGGAGCAGGTTCCTTTGAGTCAATTAGGAGAAAAACCTGTCTATAAAGTCAATCCTTCTGGAGTTCTATTCAGATCACCTGAGAAATCAAATAAACAGAGGCAGTCAGAGCCACTTCAGTTCTTTTCCACACAGCAGAGCACAAACATAGATATTGATATGGAGCAAGATGAGCAGGAGACACTAATGGAGCTAAAGAGGAGAACCAAGATTGAGAACTTTAGGAAACATAAGGAGGCATCTGAGCTTGTTCAAATGGTTAAGCAAAAACTACCAGTTCTTTTAACTGAAGATGACTCTGATCTGGATGCAGATGAGGACTTTGTTAACAGGCTTAATGATTTGAGGAGGCAGAGAGAGGACCCACTCCTTCATTTTGAAGGAGACACTGATGTGGATGAAGTGTATGGGGAAGATGAGGAAGAGGAGCAAGTGGAGCATGAGGAGGAGGAGCAGGTGGAGCAAGTGGAGGAGGATGAGCAGATGGAGCAACAACAAGAGGCACCAAAGAAGAAGGAAAAAAGAAAAGGGCCAACCAAGAGGTCACATTCAAGCTTGGAGCAAAGATTTGAGGATGTGTGGGTACCATCATCAGATGAGGAGTATGTAGGTGATTTGAAGCAGGAATATGATGATGGAGCTGAGAATGCACCTTTTATTCTGCCCAATGGAAGGAAGAGCAGAGCATATAAAGCAAAACCAAGAGATTGGTACAGTGAAGAAAGAGAGAACCCAGAGGAGCAGTTTTGTAGAAATCTTTGTTTCCTTAATGTGTACCAATTCAGGAGAGCACTTCAGACATTTCACATAAGTCAGAATAGGAACTATGACTTCCACAGAAACTGCAATGACAGCATCATAGTTGTGTGCACTAATGTGAAATGTCCTTTCTACATTGCAGCTTCTGTTGTTGCAAATGAAACTACATTTTGCATCAGAAAGGCTAATCTTCTGCACACATGCCCAGCAGTAGCAGAGAATACAAAGGTCACTGGAAAATGGGTGGCACACCAGTGTGAGGATATGCTGAGAACTGATATTGGCACACCAATCACCACAATAATGCAGAATTTGAAGAAGAAATATGGAGTAGAGATTTCAACCCATATGGCCTATAGGGCTAGTAAACAAGCATTGAAGGTTGTCCAAGGAGACCAGAGAGGTCAATACACTAGGATTAGAGATTATTTGCAGGCTGTTTTGGACACAAACCCAGGAAGTAGATGTGTTGTGACCACTAAGCATTTGCCACTACACCCAAGCAAGAACCCAAGGTTCCATGGCCTGTTCTACTGTCTTAATGCTTGCAAAGAAGGGTTTTTAAATGGATGTAGGCCATTCATAGGTACATTGTGTTGTAACTTGTGTAGTGTTTTTGTTATTTGGCCACATTAAATACACTGTCTTCTCACATTTGTCACTTTGCAGGGGTAGATGGTTGTTTTATCAAGCTGTCAATAGGTCAGCAGATCCTTGCTGCAACAGGAAGGGATGGAAACAACAACATATACCCTATAGCATTTGGAGTTGTTGACAAAGAGGACACAGACAGCTGGACCTGGTTCTTAACACAACTGAAAGATGCACTTGGTGGAGAAAGTGGAAAGTTTGGGTATTATACTATCATTTCTGATAGGCAGAAGGTAAACTTCTCTTCTCATATTTCTATTGTACTATTAATATTTCATATGCACATTGCTTTGTGAACAATTCAAATGGACCAATATTTAGCTCTAGTTCATATTGTGTCAACAGGGCCTTTTAAATGCAGTAAACCATGTTTTTCCCAATTGTCCACAAAGATTCTGCCTTAGACACATTTATTAGAATTTCCAAACTGCTGGTTTTAGAGGTGATGAATTAAAGAAACACATGGATGCAGCTAGTTACTCTTATACTAAGAATGAACACCTAGCTGCAATGAATGATATGAAAAGAGAGTGTAAGGCAGCTTGGGCATGGCTTAATAAAGTACCAGTTCATACATGGGCTAGACATGCAATGGATTTTACCTACAAGACTGACCTAGTTGTGAATAACATCAGTGAGGTGTTTAACAAAATGATCCTAGATGTTAGAGGGAAGCCAATAAAGACCATGCTGGAAGGAATTAGGACTAAATTGATGGTCAAATTTAACACCAATAGAACTAAGACAGAGACAACAAATTGGGAGATTTGCCCAACATATGCAGAGATGTTAGAGGAGGCAAAGTACAACTCAAGGTGGTGCCAATCTTTGATGGCTGGTCCTAACATTTACCAAGTTAGTAGTGGAGATAACACCTACTCAGTAAACTTGCTGCACAGAACATGTGGATGTAGGAAGTGGGATATGACTGCTATGCCTTGCAACCATGCAGTCTCTGCAATTGTGAAAGCTAAGTTGCAACCTGAAGACTTTGTTGATGATTTCTTCAAGAAGGAAATGTACCAAAAAGCATATGGCCATATCATATTTCCTGTCCCTGGTCCAAATCTGTGGCCAAGGACAAGAACTCAGGACATAGAGCCTCCAGTTTTTAGAGACAAAGTTGGGAAGCAACAAACAAAGAGGAGGAAAAACCAGTTTGAGAAGCCAGCACCAAGAGATACATCTAGGATGGCATCCATTACTTGTAGCAACTGCAAACTTGTAGGGCACAGATACACTGTGTGCTCCAAGCCCTTGAAACCAGCTCTTGCTATGAGACAAAACCAGCATCAGGTTAGCTAAGCATCTTTGTTTCTTTTTTTGTAGTTGTCTCAGTTGTAATTCATAGTTCATGATTGTTTCTGTTTTTTAAATGCAGCCAAACAGGTCACATGCTTCTGCTTCATCTACAACTGCTGCACCAACAAGGAAGAGGCCATCTCCATGTACAGCAGATGTTGGGACTGCTCCTCCCAGGAAGAAAGTTGCACCTGCTGCAACTACACCTACTGCTCCTCCCAGGAAGAAAGCTGCACCTGCTGCTAGTGCACCTAGTGCTCCTCCCAGGAGGTCTCCCAGGAAGAATGCTACCCCAGCACCTACTGCTCCTCCAAGGAGGTCTCCCAGGAAGAAAACTACCCCAGCTGGTACATCTTCTACATTTGCTGCAGGCCATAGGGGAACATTTCATGCTCCAAGACAGACTGGAAGGAAGAGGACAATTTCCTACAAGATGAAAGAGTACCTTTATGCTTCTGGTAACTAGATGTTGCCTTTGTTGGCTGCTTGAATTTGATGCCTTTGTTGGCTGTTGAATTTGATGCCTTTGTTGGCTGTTAAACTAAATGCCTTTGTTGGCTATTCAAGTAGATGCCTTTGTTGGATGTTGAACTAGATGCCTTTGTTGGCAGGTTTGAACCAGATGTTGAACTAGATGCCTTTGTTGGCTGCTTTGAACCATATGTTGAACTTGTTGCCTTTTGATGGTTGTTGAACTTCATGCTGGATGTTGATGGTAGTTGCACCTAAATGAGTAATAGTTGATGCCTTTTGTTGCCTTTTGATGGTTGTTGAAATTGATGCATAAATGAGTCTAGGGTGCCTCGACGTCGAAAAAACCACCTAAATGATTCTAGGGTGCTTCGATGTCGAAAAACCACCTAAATGAGTCTAGGGTGCCTCGATGTCGAAAAAACCACCTAAAGGAGTCTAGGGGGTGCCTCGACGTCGAAAAAACCACCTAAATGAGTCTAGGGTGCCTCGACGTCGAAAAACCACCTAAATGAGTCTAGGGTGGCTCGACGTCGAAAAAGCCACCTAAATGAGTCTAGGGTGCCTCGATGTCGAAAAAACCACCTAAATGAGTCTAGGGGGTGCCTCGACGTCGAAAAAACCACCTAAATGAGTCTAGGGTGCCTCGACGTCGAAAAAGCCACCTAAATGAGTCTAGGGTGCCTCGACGTCGAAAAAACCACCTAAATGAGTCTAGGGTGCCTCGACATCGAAAAAGCCACCTAAATGAGTCTAGGGTGCCTCGATGTCGAAAAAACCACCTAAATGATTCTAGGGTGCCTCGACGTTGAAAACACCACCTAAATGAGTCTAGGGTGCCACGACGTCGAAAAAACCACCTAAGTGAGTATAGGGCTATTTCAAATATACAAATCAACATCAAAATTCATCACATTCAGCATATTGGGAGATCCATACATAAGCAATACATAACTAATTAGTAGCATAATTGGGGTACATGACCATTACATAACTAATATGTAGCATAACTAGGAGATCCATACATGACCATTACATAACTAATAGGTAGCATAATTTGGAGATCCATACATGACTAATTAGTAGCATCATTGGTAGATCCATACAGGACCATTACATAACTAATAAGGAGATCCATACATGACCATGAACTCCATGACCATTACTGCCCATTGTGGCTCATTCATCTAAGATTGCCTTGATCCCATTCAGCTTGGCCTTGGTCTGCTCCACAACCTTCTCAAGCTCATCAATATGGGCCTGCAACTTAGTCTTCTCTTCAACAAGCTTCAACTTCATGTTCCTAATGACACTGGCTTGAGATACTGTCAGGTTCTTAACCATGTCATACTTCTCCTGGAGCTTGCTCTCATCAGGCTTCCTTTCCATCTGGGCCCTCCTCTCATTCTCATCCAAAAGGGCTTGAACATCTCCAACCAACTTGTCATAACTGGCCTGTAGCTTGATCTTCTCTTGTGTCAGATTGTGAACAGCAAATGAGTTCATCAGGTTGTCCTCAGTCCTGTTTCTCTTGGACTCTTCATACATATCCCACAACTTGGACAGTGCATTCTCCATTGTAGCTGGCCAAGATGGATCAACCCATTCAACTAGTCCACAGTTTTTACCATCCTGTTAAATTACAGTGTTAAACAGCAAGATATGAGCTACATGCCAAGATGAGTTATTTACTAATAACAAGTAGGCACTCCAACCAGTACCAACAATTAGGCAATCTAAATAATGAGTGCATACTAACTAAAAGCAACTAGGGCAGCAGTACTTAATAACAATTTTTAATAACTGCTTCCAACCCCATGCACATGCTTGACATTTAAACAAACCTCACTTGTTCACACTGTCACATGCTGACATATTAACAAA
Organism: Triticum urartu; assembly: GCF_003073215.2. Classification (NCBI taxonomy): domain Eukaryota; kingdom Viridiplantae; phylum Streptophyta; class Magnoliopsida; order Poales; family Poaceae; genus Triticum; species Triticum urartu. Next base: position 74,330,813 of record NC_053028.1, on the reverse strand, counting down.
TGACCTCACTTATCCACACTGTCACATGCTGACATATTAACAAATGACCTCACTTATCCACACTGTCATATGCTCACATATAAACAAATGAACATGCCACAACACTCTGCACAGATGCTCACATAAATACAATGACTTCACTGAGCCAATAAGCATTGGGCACATATTTAAACAGCCTAACTAACAAGCCAGATCTGCTAAATACCAAAATAGGTACTAACTAAACAATGACCAAATGATTATACCACAACAGCTAATTAGCAGAAATTTGACACATACCTTCACAGCACAGGCAAGGAACCTCCTGCCAGTATAGATGCCCTCGAAAGCAACAAGTCTTTCTGCTCGCTTCCAGTGTTCATGGCACAAAACAAAATCTTTGCCCTCGAATTCGGAGTCATCCGTGGTAGCAGGGATCTGCACGTGCAAAGGAAAGCAAGAGATTTGGGAAGAAAACTTCAGATCTAGCTCAAGAGGAAAATCCCCAAATCCAAACCCTAACCCTATTTCTACCAACTCACCTGCATGATGCCGTTGTCTGAACCTGATGTGGCATACTGGTAATACCTGCCATGTGAACCTTCACTGCTGCCAGAGTCCTCACTCCAGGAAACCATGGCGACACGGTGGCGGCGGCGGCGGTCAGAGATGTGGACGTGTCGACGGCGGCGAACGAGTGGGAGCAGAGAGCGCGAGTGAGGGTTGTGGTGGGTGGGCATGTAACGATTGGAGGGGAGGGACCGGTCAAAAGGGTTCCGGCTCGAGCCGGCCCGTGCACAGCATCTGACGGCGTCTAACGAGGCAAACGGATGAACAGTTTTGCCACGGCGACAAATGCGGGTCCCACCTGTCATAATCCCACTTAAAACGAGCGAACCGAGCGACTAGTGGTTTTTGCAAAAAATTAGCCCCGGAATTAGTGTTTTGGGGCACAAAACTAGAGACTTGTGATTTCTGCAACCCTAGCCTTCAATGTCGATGTTTTTTGCAATTCACTCCTATGAGCGACAACATTTGCAGACCGACGAATCCACGACACTCTATACTCAGAAAAAGAAGCGAGCATTGCTTTAAGTTCTTGTATCCACGGTCCGGCGCTGGACAGCTCCTTTTGTGGGTTGTTGAGCATCCGCACCACTCCCTGAGAGTCTAGCTCCACGTGCACCCTCTCGGCGTTTATCTCCTGCGCCAGTTGCAAAGCTCGCTTGCATGCCAATATCTCCATGGACTGAGGGACAGCAGTGCCGCGGACGCAATGGCAGAGCCCAGCTCTGAATGCGCCGTTATGGTCCCGAAGAACAGCCCCAGCTCCTCCTTTGTCACCTCCTTTTGACACAGCCCCGTCGGAATTCACTTTGATCCAACCATCATCAGGGGGGCGCCATTTTTGCTTGGGAGCTTGCACCACCTGGCGAGCACCTCCTGCGTGAGCCTCCTTCCATTCACTCATGTGAGTACAGACAGTTTCCATGATTTCATGTGGGGAGGCTATCCTTTTACCTTCCCTAGCTTCATTCCGCGCCAACCAGAGACCATACGTGGCTTGGATCATCGCCGCCCTTTCATCATCTGCAGCTCCAGCGAACCACCCGAGAAGCCAGCTAGCTAGAGCACCCTGGGAGTCGATCAGACTTGGCGGGGTCGCCACCAAAACTCCCTTTTCCGAGTGAAGAAGCTGCCAGAACAGTGCCGAGTGTTGACAGGTCCAAAAATGGTGCAGCACCGTCTCCTCCCGCCCGCATGCGACGCAAAAAACACCAGGTTTAATTCGCCGGCGATAAAGCTCGGCTCCCACTGCTAAGCCATTGCGAATCAGTCTCCACATATGGATCTTCGCTTTGGCCGGCGCGCTAGTATCCCACAGCGCCATATACCCTCTATGCTTCGCCACCGAGCTCGAGGCCTCCGGCTGTCCGGTCCTCGCTCTATTCAGTGCCATTCTCAGATGATATGCTGACCTTACTGTGAAGTCGCCGTTCTTTGTAAAGTTCCATGCAGGGTAATCTTCAGAGCCCGGGCCACCTATGGCAATTTGCTTAATGTCATCAGCATCGTCATCAAAAAACATCGCATGCACCTTGTCCAGATCCCAAGTCCTTCCATCCGGCTTGAGCAGGTGCGCTACTTTGGTGACTCCCGTGATAAACAGCTGACCAAGCGGGCGCGTACTCCCTGACCGCGGGATCCAGTTGGTGTGATGGATATTGATATTGCTTCCATCACCTATACGCCATATCACTCCCTCTCGCAGCAGGTCCCTTCCGTGAAGGATACTACGAAAAGTGTAGGAAGCAGAGGACGGTGCTGTTGCTGTCAAGATCGAATCCTCGCTGAAATAACGCGCCTTGAGCACTCTTGCACACAGTGAAGATGGCACCTGTAGGATCCTCCAAGCTTGCTTCGCCAGCAATGCCTGGTTGAACGCCTCGGGGTCTCTGAACCCCATGCCCCCATCCCGCTTTGCTGCACACATTTTCTGCCAAGATATCCAGTGTACCTTTCGCTCACCATCTGTTGCTGCCCACCAGAATTTTGAAGAAATCGAAGTCAGGTTCCGGCACATCTTCTTCGGTAGGTGAAAACAACTTATGGTGTGGTTCGGTACAGCTTGTAGCCCAGATTTTATTAACACTTCCCTTGCCGCTTTCGACAATCCTTGCCCCTTCCAGCCACCAACCTTACCTTTCGAACTCTCTGTCACATATTTAAAGGTGCCCTCTTTGGACTTCCCAACCAGTGTTGGCAGTCCCAAATATCTCTCACTAAGAGCCTCGGTTTGAATCCCCAACACATTCTTGATCTCCACCTTGTTGGCATCCTGGTGACCTTTTCCAAAAAAGATAGAAGACTTCTGTAAATTAACACGCTGCCCAGAAGCCTCCTCATACCTCAACAGTATATCTCTTAACACCTCCACATTATCCTGCGTCCCCTCAATAAATACTATGCTGTCATCGGCAAACAGGAGATGTGTAACACGGGGGCCAGTGCTCCCGAATGACACCCCCTTAACTCTCCCCTCTTCTTGTGCTTTTTTGAGCATGGCAGAAAAACCCTCAACACAGAAGAGAAATAAATAGGGCGATAATGGGTCGCCTTGTCGGAGACCTCTGGACGGGGAGAAACACCTAGACAGACCACCATTAAGCTTCACAGTGAAAGATGCCGATCTGACACACCGCATGATCATCGAAATCCACCCCTCTGCAAAACCAAATTTTTCCATCGTTTTCTGCAAGAAATCCCATTCCACTCTATCATATGCCTTCATCATATCCAATTTGACTGCACACAGCGTCTTCTTCCTCTTCCTCTTTCGAATTGCATGAACACATTCATACGCGACGAGTACATTGTCAGTGATCAACCTCCCCGGTACAAAAGCACTCTGCTCCTCACCAATAAGAACCGGGAGAATAGATTTCAAACGGTTGGCAAGAACCTTCGTCGCAATCTTATACAAGACATTACACAGACTGATGGGCCTGAACTGTGCTAGTAGCTCCGGTGAGTTGCACTTGGGGATCATGACAATAACCGTCGCGTTGAAAGCCTCTGGAGCCGCAACACCGCTGAGGAAATCCCTTACTGCCCCGCAAACTTCGTCACGTACCAACGACCAGTGTCGCTGGTAGAAAAGAGCGGGTAGCCCGTCCGGCCCTGGTGCTTTCGTAGGTCCCATCTGGAAGAGTGCCTTCTCGATCTCCTCGTCCGAGATCGGCACGAGCATCATTTCGTTCATCTCATTTGTGACAAGGTTGTCAATATTCTTTAATAGCGCATGTGCCCCTCGTGAACCATCAGAGGTGAATAGACTCTCATAGAAACTAGCAGCCATATTGCGCATCTCCTCGTCAACCCTGCACAAAGATCCGTCGTCGCATTTTAACGCTTTTATTGTGTTCTTCCTTTTCCTATGTGAAGCTCTATTCTGAAAATATCGCGTGTTCTGATCGCCGGCGCGTAACCAGTCTATTCTTGATCTTTGTCTGTACATTATTTCCTCGCGCGCATATATTTCTCTAAGCTGCTCTTCCAACTCGCGGACCTCCAGTGAGGATCCGGTCGAGAGCGCTCTGTTCTTGGCGTCAAGAAGCTGCGCCTTGAGGCTTTTAATCTATCACCGGATTGAACCAAACACCTCCCTGGCCCAATGTTGCATGGAGCCCGTCATGGCTTCCACTCTGCTCCACGCTGCCGCTAACCCATGTTCGCCCGTGTCAGCACTCTCCCAAGCCTGTTTAATCATCTTCTCATACTTTTCGTGCCTTGTCCATGCCTCCTCGTACCGGAACGGTCTATCCCCTCCTCGGTCACCACGTGGAGCCGTCTCCGACGCGTGCACCAGGAGGGCTTGGTGATCCGACTCCTCAGTCAATATATGCTCCACCGTCGTCTCCGGGAACATGGCTAAAAAATCGTCATTACATGTAGCACGATCGAGACGGACTTGGATATTTTCCGCACCATCCCTTTTATTGTCCCAAGTGTAAGGGTAGCCCAAGAATCCTAAATCTGCCAAGCCGCAGTCGGCGAGGCAGTCACGAAAATCCTCCATCTGCATAAAAGTCCTCAAGTTACCCCCCCCCCCCCCCCCCCCCCCCCCGCTGATCCGTTTGGAACAAAGCCTTGTTGTAATCGCCTAAACAGATCCAGGGAAGATTATCCTGTTCCCTCAAGTAACGAATCGCATCCCATGATTTCTTCCGGAGTTCCGTCCGTGCTTCCCCGTAGAATCCAGTGATTCTACAGGTTTTGCCCTCACTAATAACCTCCGCATCAATAAAATATTGGCTCCACGGCTTGATCGTTACTTGGACTTGATCTCTCCACCACAGTGCTAGACCCCCACTGCGCCCCACGCAGTCCACCGCAACTCCGTTAGTAAACCCCAAACTCCATTTAAGTCTGTCCATCGCCCTCGACTTCTTCTTCGTTTCACATAAGAACACCACCGCTGGGTTGTAGGACCGTATCAGGTCTCGAAGTTCGCCCACTGTCGAGTCCAACCCCAGTCCTCAACAGTTCCAGGCCAAGATGTTCATTGGGACCGGCGGCCCTGCCTCGCAGGGTCCGCCGATGTATCATGCTGCTCCGAGATACGGTCAAACACGAAAGACGTTTTTTGCCTTGTGTCGCGAATGAAAGTATCATCACCAACTTGCCTCTCAGTATCCCCCTTTACCACCCATCGTTGCTTTGGCCTCCGCTTCCTGTCCACTTTATCATCATGCCTCGGACTCCTTGTTGATCGGTGTTCTTCAAAGTCCGGCCTCGGTTTCCTCACATATTAGCCCCTCTTCCTTTCCCTATCTCTGGTATTGCTGGAGCTGCCCCCACCGTATTTCTCTCTGGACGCATACTCTTTGTATTGCGATCTTAGCTCAGCCTGCCTATTCATCTGTCTGTACCTCAACTCATTTCGCATGTTCTGCTCCCTCCTCTGCTCCAGTTCATCCCGGAGGTCTTTTCCGGCTGCCACCGCCCGCCCGTGCCGCTACTTGTTGGGGCTAGACACTTCGTCCTGACCGCCGTGCGTATTCCCGCCAGTGCGGGAGTCAGCAGGCCTATCAAACTCCCTGCTAAGATTGCGCTTAGTTGGGATGTCACGTATTGTTCCCTCCTTCCTCCTGCTCTTGCCCCCCTCGCTTGATTTAACACTTCCATAGCTGTTGGCACTACTGGCAGCCCCTCTGTAAGTTCCTTCCTTCATCGAGCCCGATCTACCCGGCGAGGCTCTGAGCCATCCTCCCCACTGTTGGTCCGACTCCACGGGGGGAACACACCTCCCCCCTCATTATGCACCAGTCGTCCACACTCGAAGCAAAAGTGCGGGATCTTCTCGTAGGTGAAGTCAAACCAGGTTTGTTCTAAATCATCCTCAGATTTTTTAAGATAGAACCCACGTACCAACGGTTCATGAATTGCCAGTTTTGCTCGGAAACGCAGGTTCGGCCCTCTAGCAAAGCCATCCCTCTCAACGTCCACCCGAACCACTCCACCCAACCAATTCCCTAGCGCTTCACCAAACTCCTTCGAGCGCTTGTTTAGTGGCAAATCAGCAACTCTAGTCCAAACCTCCACCGTATCAAACACCATCTCAGATGGTCTAGTAGCACCATCATAGTCCTTAAGCACCACAATATTGAAATCAAACTGCCAGGGCCCGTTGTTTAACGCGTGCTTCCAGTCTCCTTCACTCCCAAAATTCACCATGAACATGTTCCTGCCAATGATCTTGAACTTTGCTTCTTTGTGGAGGCCCCAGGCCCGTGGCATCGCCATCTCTAGAGCACGTTGATTCATAAGTCTTGGGGTAAATGCTTTCCCGATCGCTGACCACCTCGCCGGCTTGGCTTGTTCCTGTTCAGGCTCCTTGAAGACAAAACCTGCAGCCTCCTTCTCCGTCAGCACAAGTCCTCCCAGACGCGCCGTAAGCCCCGCCGCCTCCTCTGACACCTTGCCATCTACAGGCGACTGAGATGAGTTCCTGCTCTGTGTGCCCAGTGGCGTCTTCTTCGTTGAGCCCGTCATCGCCGTACGTATGCCTGATCGCGGCGTTGTCGCCCCCGTGGGAGCCGTCGTCGTGCCCGTAGCCGCTCGCGGCGTCGTAGCCGATCGCGTCATCGTCGATGCCTTTGGCGCGCTCGCCAAGCTCTGCGGCGCCGCCGTCCCGTTCCTCAACATGTCCGCCATGGCTCGTCCACAGCAGAGTCAGATCCACGTCGATCCGCACGTTCGGGGACGCCGCCGCCCCCTGACGTACCATCGGAAACCTCACCACCACCGCCGGAAAACCCTAACCCTAGCTCTCAAAAGCAATCGCCTGGAAATCGCCTCGATCGCCTCACCGTGTTTTCCTCACGAGGTGCTCCCCATAACATTGTCATAATATCGCACTCCGATTACAAGAGATGCTCAGCTCATCCCCGCCGAATATTTCGTTAAGGCCGAATTTGATTGGCACCCGACTTATGTCATAATATAATCCCTTATTTTTTTTGAAGATAGAAAGGGGCTCAAGGCCTCCTTTATATTTCAAAATCAGGCCGCAGCCTGATGATTAAAGTACAAACATGAAGCTCGTGGGATGCACTTTAGTGCAAAACCACAAAGCTGACAGGAGCGATAGCTGGGAGTAGACAGAATAGAGAAGGACACCAGGAACATAGCTATGGGTTTATGTGGCTAGAAGATTACCCCAAAACATGAGGTCCTCTTTATCCTGCTGTCTAGCGGCTCTGCAGCACCAGAGACGGAGTAAACCTGCTGCATAGAACCTTAGGTAAGATTCAGTCCATGAGCGTGAGTTAAAGATCCGATCATTCCTCGCGTGCCAGAGGCTGATGGTACAAGCTGCAAAGGCCACATTCGATTTACGTCTGAACTTTCAAAGAGCAGCAGCTTGTTGGATGAAGGACATTATGTCTGGTGATCTGCCAGCTATATTTGCCAGTTGCAGCCGGTGCCAGAGCATAGACGCTGCCCTGCAGTGTAGCATTATGTGATGAACTGATTCCACCACAGGACAGAGATCGCAGCCTGCGTTTGGAGCCACCACCACCCAATGCTTCTTGACCATGTTGTGCTTGGTGTTTAGCCGATCCCAAAAGGCCAACCAGAGAAAGGTCTTATACTTGAGAGGTATGAGCACGTCCCAGACCCAACCGCGGAAAACATAGGTGACTCCTCGGAAGGTCAGCAGCCGGTAGAAAAAAGCAGTAGTGGCAGTCTTAGCAAACACAGCTGGAGTACGCATGTCTGGTCGCGACCCGTCAGGTGTGATGTGTGCAATGAGTTGCCGAAGCAGGTGCAGCTCATTTTCAGCAGTGTGGGAGAGGTTGGGGTGGAGTTGCACTGACCAGGCCCCATCCAAGAATTGTGAACTAACTGAGCAGCAGCGGTTTCTGGCAAAAGAATAGAGAACTGGTAGCAGTAAGTGCAGTCTGCCAGCATCTAGCCAGAGGTCGTGCCAGAAGGATATGAGTTTGCCAGATCCCAATCTGCACCTTGTAGAATCTATGACCAGGGGGATGTGATCCTTAAATCCACGCCACACGGCCGTGTCTCTGGTGCTTGCACCCCGAGGTATGGAATTGTTGCAGTACTGCAAGGCAAACCACTGATAGCAGTGAAAATCGGAAGACTACAGAATTTTGGAAAGAAATTTGCATAGCATAGCCTGATTATGAGCTTGCAGATTTCTCACTCCCAGACCTCCATTTACTTGATGAAGCGTAACCTTATCCCAAGCTATGAACACTGGCCACCTTTAACGCTGTCTTTGCCTTGCCAAAGAAAAGCATGTAGCAGACTCTCAAGCGAGCTGATGGACTCCTTGGGCCATAGGAAACATGCCATAAAATAACTGGGTATACCAGCCAGGACAGAATTGACAAGCGTGAGCCTCCCTCCCAAAGTTAAAAAGGTGGCTAACCAACCCGAGAGCCTGCGATCAACTTTATGAATGACCAGCAACAACATCCCATGCGTGATCTTATTCAGAGAGAGGGGCAGCCCAAGATAAGTGCACGGTGTGGAGGACAGAGGGCAACCAAGCAACTGAGCAATCTCTGAGGCCACAGTCTCATCCACAGACACAGGTACTAGTGTGCTCTTGTGAAAGTTGATGGTGAGGCCCGAGAAGGCCGAGAAGGACTCTAGAATGCTCTTGATTAAAGTGGCCTGCTTGATATCTCCTTTGAAGATGATCAGGGTGTCGTCTGCGTACTGCAGCACCGGGAACAAACTGTCCATGCCAAGTGGATGCTTCAGTACGTCGTTTTGATGACTCAAGTAGCACAATCTTTGCAGCACATCTGCCACTAGAATGAAGAGGTATGGCGACAGAGAATCACCTTGTCGGAACCCTCGCTTAGCGAGGATGGGGGGCCCTAGCTCACCATTGATCATGATTCTCGACCGTCCGGAAGCAAGGAGCTGGGAAACCCACCTCCTCAAAGGTTGAGGAAAACCCCTTGCCTCCAAAACCTGATCGAGGCAATCCCAACTAACACTGTCAAAGGCCTTGTGGAAATCCAACTTTAACCAATGACGGGCAACTTCCTCTTATGAGCACATTGAATTAATTCAGCAGCCAGAGCAAAGTTCTTAACAATGAACGACCCTTCAGGAAACTAGACTACAGAGAATGAACCAAGGCCGGAATCTGCTGTTGTAATCTATTTGCCATAACCTTGGAGGCAAGCTTGAGAATGCTATGGACCAAAGAGATAGGCCTATAATCCTTAATTTCCATGGGGGTGTCTTTTTTAGGCAGCAAGGTGATGTAGGCAGAGTTAATGCGTTGAGGTTTACATTATTGATGTGGAAATCATCAAAAAAACTAAGAAGATCATCCTTCAAAAGGTGCTTGAAAACCTTGTAAAACTCGTTGGTAAAGCCATCTGGCCCTGGACTCCTATTATTCGGAGCCATGTTGATAGCCTGAATGGTCTCAGCCCAAGAGAAAGAAGCTGCAAGCCTGGAAAGGTCTGCGGGAGTGTATAAGGAGTTGAGCTGGATTGTTGGCATTAAGATGGCAGACTGTCCCAGGATCGCAGAGAAATACTTAGTTGCAATGCACAGCTTTTGATCGTTCTGGTAGTGCTCAACTCCATTGTGTACAAGCACCTTGATTTTGGTACGTCGGGCTTGGCAATTGGCCGCTGCATGGAAGAACTTGCTGTTCTCATCCCCGGATACACACCACCTTATTTTAGCCCTGCGGCGCCAAAGCGCGGTTTGCCATATGATCAGCTGCTCTGCCTTAGTAGAAGCTGTATCTCTGAGCATAGATTCCAGTGTAGTTAACTGTCTCCACTCCTCCACAGCGTTGAGGAAGCGGACAACATGCTTGCTGTTGTCGATCAAAACTCAGAGGCTGGTTTTTCGTCGAGACCATTAGCGCAGGGCCGCCTGCAAATGCCTCATCTTGAAGTTGATGAGGGACGCAGACGAAGAGACGTGCCTGGCCCCCCTGCTCCAGCAGTTGAGGATGATCTCTCTGGCCTCGTCCATCTCCAACCAGTGATTTTCCATCCGAAAAAACCTGCTTCTGGGAGTGTCAGCAGAAAACTGGAGCAGGATCGGTGCATGGTCCAAGGTGGTGGCAGCCAGGCAAGAAGCCGCAGTCTACAAAAAGCAAAGACTCCAGATAGCATTAACAAGAACACGGTCGAGGCGGACCAAAGTTGGTGTGTTTCTCTTGTTTGACCAAGTATACAACCTGTTGTTGATCTAAATGTCATCCAGCCCATGCTCTCCAATCCAGGAGTTGAAATGTTCCATCATACTCCATCATATACGCCCCCTTGACTTCTCATGAGCGAACTTGTACATGTTAAAATGTCCCAGAACGGCCTATGGCGTGTCAGTATCAGCTGCTGCCTGAGAAACTGCATCAAAGAAAGTTGTTCGCTCAGTATTCAAGCAAGGTGCATAGACAGAAGTAAGCAAGAGGCTGCAGTTGGTTGTCGTGGAGCTCAGTCTGATCATTATGTGATACTTGTGCGTGTCAACAACTTGAGCGGTGGCGTAGGAGGAGTCCCAGGCCACCAGAATCCCCCCGATGCACCATCAGAGGGAGTAACAGCATGATCTGTGAACCTTGTGGGCAGAAAAGATCTCAGTTTGAATGGCGTGAGGGAGTCCAGCTTGGTCTCCTGCAAGCATACAACACTAGGATAGCAAGAGGTTATGGCATCATGAACAAGCGAGCACTTGTCGTCATCGCTGAGGCCACAGACGTTCCAGCTTAGTATCTTCATAGGGAAACAATGTGCCAACAACCCGATAAGAGGAGCAAGCATAACATGCATATGTAAGAAACAAACCGGGGCAAACATGCGAGATGATATTTCAAATTGGAAAGGGAAACACCACGATACAAGCAGGTGCAGTACAGACGGGAACAGAAGATAACACCTGCTACTCTGACAACAAACAAACTACTACGACACGACATTGAGCCAAGGTTCAGAGATAGTAAAGGACTAAGCAGCAAGGACAGCAACATAGGCAACATAGTAGCGGACTCGAACGACGAGCTCCGAGTACAACTGAAAGCAGAAGAGTTATACATGGGGGTGTCGAGGATGCGCACAGAGGATGCAGAGGATGCGCTGGCAACAGGCGAGGCGGGCGCCTCACTGGAGGCAGAGGCGGCAGCGCAGTTCCTGGCTTGGTCGAGGATGGCCGAGGCATTGAGGTCACAGCCTTGGGCAATCAGCTTAAGCTTGCTCCTGGTCAGAGGCGTCGGAGTCGTGAGCAAAGGCAGCTCCAGGAGGTCGGCCACAGCCGTAGCCTTAGCCCTAGCCTTCTTGCGGCGGTAGGAGGAGCCCGCACGTCCGGAGCGCCCACTGCTTGAGCTGGAGCCGGACGCAGCCGCCTTGCGCTTGGTAGCGCGCTCAATCGGGCTCACCCTCACACTGTCGTATGCCTGCCGAATCCGCGGGCTGCGACGCGGGGTTGAGCCAGCAAGTGTCGCCCCCAAAGCTGGATAAGCCACTAGGCTGGGGGGAGCCCGTCTTCTTGTGCCAGCATCTGATCCGGCGCATTCAGATCCAAGTTGAGATCCGGGATGGCCGGAGAGCTTGGTGCGGCGGTTGCAGAGCCTGGCGGGGGTGGGGGAAAGAGCTGCAGCACAGCCTTAGAGGCGATGAAGTCAGCCGCGGCGGGCTCTCGCGGCGGGTCGCGACAACTGCAGAAGATGGTGGCCACATGTGGGGGGAGAGCCGCACATGCGCCATGGATGAGATCAGTGGAGATGACAGGAGAGGGCTGGTCTGTAGGCAGGATCCCAGGCTCAGCTCTCGGAAAATAGCGGCGTGGCCTGGTGCAAACGGGCCTGGAGATCAGGATTTTGTGGGCTTGCGGGTGTGCCTGGGCCGGAAACTGGGCCACAGGGGGGAGGGTATTGGTGTCATCAGAGGAGAGCAGCGGCCCAACCGTTGGGAGGATGCTAGCAGGCACGTTGGGCTTGGGTGGGTATCTGGCCTCAACTGATGGGAGCAGAGGTAAGGTACGTGGGCAGAGCCCACCGTCCATCATCTTGGGCCAGAACTTGAAAAGCAGGGAGCGGCAGCTTTCCCGCGCAAGCGCCTCAATGAGGTAGTTGAAGCAAGGGAAAACCCGTATCCCACCATCACCAGCCGCACTGGGATGTTCCCGGCGATCATCCGGCGATTAGCGAGCTCCAGGGTGAAGGAGAAGCAGAGAGAGTTAATGTCGAAGGTGACTGTGACGCGCGGGGGATGCACGTCAGCTGCCAGCAGAGAGGAGTGGAGGCAGAGGCGGACCTCGTCCTCATGCATGATTTGAGCCGCCGATGGAGACGAGAAAGTGGCGCCCTTGATGAACTTAGTTTTGGCGGACAACTTCAGCATGGCGAGGCAGTCATCCACCGAGGCCATATGCGGGTGCAAGAAGGCGCGGAAAGCCCGGTCAGCCAAGCCCTCCTCCGAAGCCACCTGGCCGCCGTAAGGCGCAGAGGAGCGAGGGGGAGCGAGACTGCGACGCGGCAGAGCGGCAAAGCGGGAGCCGCCCCCAACCCCGCCCCCGACGAACCGTGGCGGCGCACCCGAGAGAGGTTCGCCGATGCCTCCCTCCCCTCCCAGATGAGGCGGCGCAATGGGCGCACCAAGCGAGCGGGCGATGTCCCATATCTCATTGATGATCATGTCGGCGTAGGTGATGTTGCCGTCGACACGATGAAAGGTGAGGTGGTGAGGGATGTGATGGAGCCTCCACCTTGACGAGGACGAAAATGCTCGAGAACTCGCTGCCATGGAGGCAGGCATGCTCAAGCCGCAACAGGTTGGCGAACCCAGCCACGCTCGCCGCCACTCCGCGCTGGTTCCACAGGTCCAATGACAACTTCTCAAGCGAGAGGCTCACCACATGGCGGTAAGCGAAGGAGAAGGCGTTGCCGTGTTGTGTGGTAAGATCCAGATGGTGCGGTCCCCCAGAGTGAGCGGACTGGCGCGCAAGGCCGCCACTTGCTCGGACTCCCGTTGGAAGACTACAAAAATAGTCCCCATCGTCGTGGCAGCGAAGCAGACTGCCGTGATGCCAAGGTGGTGACGGAAAACCCTCTTGAGCCATGGCAAGAAAGCAGCTTTGGGTGGGGTGATGTTGACGAGGCAGACGAGCGAGTTTTGGTCAGGCACCATGGGGTAGTGCACATCGAGGTAGGAGGGGCGGCCGTGCACAACAGGCTCCATGGGGAGGGGGGTGGAGGAGCTGACTAGAGAAACAAGAGCGCTGGAGGGAGGAGGCTGGTCGAGAGCGGGTGTGGGGGGAGCGTGCCAGCCTGAGCTGGTACTTATGGCCGAAGGGGAGTGGCTAGGGGGAGACGAAGGAAATGAAGGTGGCATTGATAGCTAAGGTGACTAACGAGACGACACGTCCAGCAAACAGCCAGATCCCGGCAATCGCGGCGGAGGTGGCTGTAGGCAAGGCATCGATAGCAACGACGGGCTAGATCTTTCGGTCTTCCAAATCGGAAAAGGTGATTTGGTGCAGCACCCGAGGCTGCAGGAGGTGGATACGCCGAATCCATATTAGCTAGCAGCACCTCCTTGTAGCTGACAGCGTTAGACGCAGCTAGGGGAGCGGGAGGGGAGCCGGGGGCGGCAGCTGAAACGTTGCCAGCAGACACAAGGGAATTCGAGCGTTGAATGGCCACGGATTGGGCGGCGGGGGGTGGCGCCAGCATGAGGCCAGGATTAGGGGAGATTATGGCAGCGGGGATTGATTGCATGCAGGCACGTGGCTGCATGCACGAGGGCACGACCCATGCAAGACAACGGCGGGGCTCCCAGAAACCTGGCCATGCGGGCTGATAGCCATTGATCGATTATTAGGCTGGGGCAGAGGAGACGCGCAGGAAGGACGCGACCGTAGGACAGAAGGCAAGATGGTGTTAGCTTGCCAGGTCCGACCACGCGTGCCGAGGCAGCCAGACGTGGCAACGCGACATGTAGAAGGGGCTAGGACAGAAAGCGACATGCTAACAGAGAGGATGCCAGAACTCCAGGGTTCGCGGAGCACGATCTCCTTAGCAATGCACTCGTGAGCTACCTGGAAAAGAAAGACGCCACGCTGGCGCGTTTGAACATGGTAGCCGTTGGCCCAACCTCCAAACCAACTGACCAAGAGAGAAGCGAAAGCCCTAGGCGAGAAGAGCACGCCGTCGGTAAGGACGGTGGCGAGCACGCCGGAAGGTCGGCATCTCCCGGCGACAGCCTCAACAGTACCACAACCATACTTGGCTAGCATTGCATCCTCAAACTCGGAGCCATCCATAGAGAAAGCCAGGAAGCGGAACAAGGCACGCAAGGCGCGGCGAAGCTAAGGCGCGCAAAACATGCAGAATCGTAGGAGGAAAGGCATGGAATGCATCAAGGAGCAAGGTACGCAAATGGGAAGGAGGCGGGTTGTAGCACACAGTAAACCCTAAAAAGAACTACCTGTTGCCCAGAGGCCTTACCAGCTCAGACGACTCGTGCGGCTGCCACGCAATACAGAGCCTCAGACGGGGCTGTCCGACGTTGCTGCGGCGAGGGGCAGAGCTACATCGTCGGCCGGGATCACCAACGGTCCTAGGAGACCACTGTAGGTAGAGAGACCAGCAAAGCAGGTTGATGTAGTGGCCGCCGCGGCCGGAGTGACCAGCGGCGCACTGGTGCGAGCAGCGAGAGCAGGCAGCCGTGAGGGTGGTCGCCGCGGCCAGAGTGACCAGCGGCGCGGTGGCGCAAGCAGCCGTGAGGGTGGCCGCCGCGGCCGGAGTAGCCAGCGGTGTGGTGGCAGGGGTGGACCGTGCCTCACTCGCTCCTAGCTTTTCCGCCGCCTAACCTCTTATTCTTTTTGGATTCGATTAACCTGACACAAGGCTCTGTTTGGATTCGATTAACCTGACACAAGGTTGGGATGTGCTTCGCTGAAACCTTACTACTTCGGTGTCTTTCACTGTAGACTCTATGTATTGTGCGCTCACGCATTGAGGCACCGGTGAGCAATAACAACAAAATCTGAAAAAGATTCCACTAAAAGTTAAAATCTTCATGAGTATCTTCATAGAGGAGTTGTGCTAACAAAAGACAACCTCGCACGAGCAACTGGCCAGGTGGTAAGAAGTGTTGTTTGTGCACTCATAACGAGACAATCAAACACCTCTTTTTCCAATGCAAATTTGCGCATTCTAGGTGATTAGTCATTCAAATACCATCGAATTTGTATCCGCCCATAAGTGTTACCAATGTTTTTGGTCATTGGTTGGACGGTATTCTAAATAGGTTCGAAATGCTAATAAGGGTGGGAGCGTACGCCTTACTATTGTCGCTTTGGCTATGTAGAAATAATTTGATTTTTATTTTCCATTGTACGCACTCGTTTCGTACGTGGTCTATGTTACAACGAGCGGAGTACCGACCGCTATTCAAGACGGTATGTACGTGGTTGGAGAAGGTGGCTACGAAGGTTTTTACCCAACATGGGTGGCAACATAATCTTTGGTTCAGTCCATCAACCATTTTAACATAGGCATAGTGTCGGTCTATAGGACTCTACTGTTGCCGAATTGTCGTTTTTTTTCCTTTTTGTCAGTCTTTGGTGTTTGGTGCATCCTAGATATGCAAATGCCCAATGATACTCTAAATGCTTTGTATCAACTTGATGCTACATTTCGAGATAATAAAAGCGCCTTTATCAAGAAAATATATATTTCACCCCAGTCAATTGAATGCCAACACATGCGGCCAGAGCATGGTTGGAGTCGGACATGTTCGGCTGGGATCACAAACATAAGGCAGATGCCCTAGACACAGTCTGATGAATCGAAAGGGATGTCAATTGGAATAAAAGATGACGGTAATTTAAGCAACGATGGCATAAGAGTGTGATGTTGATGGTGGCCAACTTCTGGGGTATGGAAAAATGTGGTGTGGACCTAAGGGCTTGAGCGGCTTCGACAAGACTATGGAACGGTGTTAATTAAGACGGTGCACATGAGAGCTTGAAGTCGACGAGGCGCGAGGTAGCATGGAGTCATGTTGAAAGTGGATCCGGAGTCTGATGAAAGACTTCACTTGATGTTGATGGAGGGGCTACGATGTAAGAGCTTGGAGAGTCGAGGCCTATTTAAGCGAGAAAAGCGAGAAACATGTGGTTTCAAATTGGGGCTCATTGGTTTGATGGAGACGTGATACTCAACATTAGTTGGTTATGAGTTACGACAGATGGTTCTCTGCAGCGGCGGTTGAGGTGGTGCGGGATCATGATCCAGGAGAATTGACCAGGACAGCAGATGCTCAACACGATGATAGCGACGCGACGTGCGGTAAGCACGGGACACGGTGACAGGCCAAGGTACTGGCGGTCAAAAATGTGAAGTGTGCAGAGGGTGCTGAAGCAGTGTTTCCAAGTACCAGACTGAAGTTGGTGATTGGATCTATCGGCACCGGTAGATGGACGGGAGTTGACTACGGAGAATATGTGAAAGTGGTGGGAAGTCAGAAATTTCAAAAGCCTGATGAGCACATGATCGTATATTTTGGGATGCGCAGTGCACATAAGGAAGTGTGGATAATAAGTACAGAAGGAGACGGAGTGATATAACTATAGGACAAATAAGAGACAATCCATAATAAAGGATGAGACAACTGCGAGTCTGATTAGGGTGACACAAGATAACGTTGAAATTTCTTCAGGTTTCAGGCATGCGATTAAGGAGCGTGGGGATGTTGAGTTCAGGTGACTCTTATATGTATCATCGTGAGTTGTTCACTTTCATGTAGACAGTGATCACTGTATGATGGAGTTGAACGGATACTTAAAAAATTGGGAGCATAAACTAGAGTAAAGAGTAACTTAATTTTGCTGAGTGTTGATTGTAAAGAAGACAAGAAGAGACTACAATGGCTGGTCGAGTCATGTGGAGTGTGGGAGTACCAGCGGTTCGTCATGTTATGATCTCAAATCGATCGTACATGGAGGTTTGACAAAAGGATAAAACCGAGATGGTGAAGGAGTTTGTTGAAATTGTATCAAATATATTAGTAATTGTTAGGTTATAGTTGGACTTGTATTGAACTGTGTGTGTACAGGGTAGAAGTCAGCCCTTAATAGGACATTGATATCTTAAGGGCATCTTCAACGCCGACTCGCAAACCTCTCGCATACGTCCGGACTGCTCCAACGCGGACCTATATTGGTCCGCTGGACGGTCCGGACGTGTTTTTTCCGCAAACTGGAGACAAATATGGGTGACTTTGCGGGAGTCCGGACCACTTACAAGCCCGCTTCTGACCGTCCTGGCCCATCAAAAAAAACCACCCGCCATCGCCGATGTGTCTCAAGGAGGAGCCGCCGTCCCCGCCGCACCA
Organism: Triticum urartu; assembly: GCF_003073215.2. Lineage (NCBI taxonomy): Eukaryota > Viridiplantae > Streptophyta > Magnoliopsida > Poales > Poaceae > Triticum > Triticum urartu. The sequence continues at coordinate 74,313,429 of NC_053028.1, read as the reverse complement.
CCACGTAAGCAGGAGCCGCCGTCCCCGCTCCGGCCTGTGAAGGAGGAGCCTAGCACGACGCTGCACCACCTCGGTGTCCAGATCGGATGCTACGTGAAGGAGGAGCCGTCCTCACCTCCGCGCCACCGCGGTGTCCAGATCGAACGCCGTGTCAAGGAGGAGCCGACGTCCCTGCTATGCCGATACGCGCCATGGTCGCCACCGCGCCACCACCGCCTAGCTTTCAAGGAGGAGTTGCCGCCCGCGGTCAAGAAAGCGCGGGGCCGCCTCCTCCACTACCTCGGAGGCGGCTGTTACGGTGGTGCCTCAGGCTCCCGGGCCGTCGTCTCCGAGGCGGAGCGCGCGGCTCGACAGCAGGCAAGGTACAGCTGGGGCAATGCCGGTCGCAGCTCCTAGTTCGTCAAGAGTGACGTGGTGCTGGACTGTGTCCGCAACGATCCAAATCTCGTCGCCGTATGGGCGCTCGACCGCTTCGTGACCACCGCGGAGACGGCCGCCAGGTGCCGCCGCCGCCTTAACGGCGAGCTCGCCAAGATCGGCGAGGAGTGGTCGCTTAGCGACTGCTCCACCAACGCCAGTTGCGGCAAGGCTACCGCCAGGGCTTCGAAGACCGCGTAGGCAGTGGTCGCGGCGGCACTCAGCATGGCGCGGTAGGAGGTGGAGCGGCTCCTTCGCGAGCGGTGGGCAGCCGCCGGACAAGGCTGCCACGTCCCTCCGGCATCATTTCGCCGCTGGAGGGACGACGACGACGATGGCACCGACGGAGACGACGGTGCGGCAGGGCAGGGCGGCCACGCGTATGATGTGGTCGTCCGGTATAGGGTTTAGGTTTTTTAGTTTTTTTGTTAAACAGTTGAAATATCGATCTTTTATGTAAATTATGTCCGAACTTCAATGAAATCCGGCGTCCGATTTGAATGATTTCGTCCTATTAGTTTGAATTGTTTCTAATTGTTGGCCAGATGTATGCGGCTATGTTTGGATGGTGGCCGCCCGACCAGTCCGCGGATGAATGCAGAAGGAAATTTGCGGGTTGCCGTTCGAGATGCCCTAAGCCTACTATTTAATGTAGGATACGTAAACACACGATGTAACATATGCCAACATGATGTCATAGGCACGTAAGCGGAGCCGGGGGCGTGTGTCGTCGCCCTGGTGACCGGTGTAGGTATTATGATAGTGTTATGAGGCGGAGTGCCAATAATCATGCCCCGAAGATGTAGCCATGTTGATGAATCTTGTTAACAAATCTCAATGTCATGGCTCGTGTGATTGTTTGGTCCTCGACTGATCTACGACGCGGCTCGAATTATTCTAACACGGTACGTTTGTACTTTGTACTATGTAATTAATTCTAGTTCCCTAGGATGACCAATTGCTATTCATACGGGCGGTACATATGTCCTATGTGATTCTAATTTCCTATCATCACCCATTGCTGTTCATCGACTTTGATCTATCCTAGTAATGGTGCGACCGTGCGGTATGGTTGTGTCCATCGACCAATGCAGAGGCCGGAGTGCTATACATCTATCCTCTTTATCGAGAGAAGAAATATATTGGTGTGAAATAGCTTCTGGTGTGATAGCTTCTACAAATAAAGAAATTTTGAGTGTGTTTCTCACTTTCATATGGGCGATACCCACTATGCGACTGATTTTCGTTTCCTACATGTTCAGTTTGCTATTCATCGAGGTCAATCAATCCCAATAATGGTGCAATAGCATCCATCCAGTCTAGGACCAAAGAAATTTTGAGTGTGTTTCTCATCTCAGTTCCATAATGCTCACTTCCGTATAGAGGTACCAACGTACTACGTGATTCTAGTTTCCTATCATATTCAGTTTCTGTTCATCGAGATTGACCTATGCCATTAATGGTGTATGAGCTTCTAGAACTACGGGATTTCAAACGTGTTATTTTAGTATAACTAGATAACCCGGGCACGTTGCTGCAGAATTTATATCAACGAAATTGTTAAAAGTAAAATTAGAATATATGAGAACTAGTTGGGTAGGCGCGCTTCACCACGCCGGCTATGGTGATCCCTTGTTCGAGAAGTCCCTGTAAAAAACGGCTAGAGTCTCTGCATGTGCCCCGATGTTAAACACACACGCTCAACTGCTTCCAGCGATCTTCTTGTTAGCCCCGCATTAGGCTAGTTATAGTGGAGAGTAACTTAGACTAGTAACATGTATAGGTTGTCTATGTTAGTATCTTCATAATGGGTAGTATCATGGTTGCAGTAACATACTCTCTTCATTCACGAACAAGTGCATGTTTGGCATTCAAAATTTGTCCACAAAAAAATATACTTCTATCTTTTCAATGCATTTTAAAGTTGAAAAAAATGATTCCCTCTCATCACACGGTAATCAAGGCCAATAACATTCAACATATGGTCTCCTCATGTTTTACATGCACTTAGCTCATTGGAGGTGAGGTAATTAAAGAGAAGAGAGACTGCGGCTTGCACATTTTCATTGGAAAGGGCTATGTGATGATAACATATTATATCTTTTTGCTTATGTGGCATATGCATGTTACTATTCATATTACTCCCACTATGACTAGTCTTAAGATAAAGGTGACAATACTGCATCTCAGTTTTACTGGTTTTTCGTTTTTTCTATGATTTTCTTACTGTTTTCAATGGTTTTTATTGAGTTTTTTTGTTTTTATTCTTTTTTTCATTTTGTGTGTTTTTATACACATTTTTCCTTTACTTTTTTCGGTTATCAAGGGTTTTTATTATCAGGTTTTTTCTATGGTTTCTTTTCTTTTTTTCCTTTCTCTTCTTTCTTTTTTGGTTTTTTTATTTGTTTCTATGACTTTCTTTGCTACTTTCTCGGTTTCCTTCGGTTTACACTTTGTTCAATTGTTTTCTTTGGTTTACTACAGATTTTACCTTTCTTTTTATTTTGTTACACATGTCTACTTTTTTGATACACACTGTGCATTTTTGGTTTACATCAAGAATATTTTGTATACATGCTTAAGAATATTTACTTTTCAAAAACATTATATATGTTTGATGTCTACATTTTTTGTGAACATTAAGTACATTTCTTATAAATGATTAACATTTTAAAATCATGATTAACTTTATTTTAAGATTTACGTTTTTATGTCTACTTTTTTCATACATGTTGCACATTTTCCGTATACAGAAACTTTTTATACAAGTTTAGCATTTTTAAATACATAATTAATACTTTTAAAATAAATATTTTTGAGGACTAGTTTTTTCATATACGTTGTACATTATCTTAAACATAAGGAACATATTTTTATACACATTTTTAATAAATGGTTAACATTTGTTTTTCTACTTTTTCATACACGATGCATATTTTTAGTATACATCTGAAACATTTATTTTATATTAGTTTAACATTTCTCAAATACGTGTTTAACATCTTTTTCAAACAGATTTTTTCAGTTTTTTTATATGTGTTAAATATTTTTCAACATGTGTTGCAATTTTTTTAAATGCTATCAACATTCTTTTAAAGTTGTGCAAACAAATTTTTACACGTCTCAGCCATTTTTTCAAAACTTTAGCAATTGTGTGTGGAATATATGTATCAGTTCTGCTAAAGCACATCTAGATGTGCCATAAGTATTGCACATCTAAGTCTTCTGTCATTGATCTTACGTTGAGATTCGTGTGGATATTTTCTTTTTTCTTTTCCTCCTTATGCTTGACTCACTCACTTAGATGTGCAATAATTAGAGCACATCTAGATGTGTCCTAGACACACCCTATATGTATTTAAGAATTTCGTTGAAAATATAAAAAATAAGGCCCAGCAGGAGTATTCCTTCAGGCCACGCTAACTTTCATCTCACTACAAGCGATGCAGGGAGCTCATGTTCGATACTAGCGGGTCGGCCCATAAAATGCAGTGAGGAGTGAGGAACGTTGTTACAGGCGTATTGCATTAAATGCTCAAAATCTCTGCCCGCGTGCCTGAAGCCAAACACTAGAAAACAGCCACTAGGCCGCACTCCCTTGGCTATCTACTTGTTAGATACCTAGCCTATTATGTGTATTATTTTATGATAAAAGTAAAAAAATGTAAAAGGAATGCACAATATAAAAAACGTGAACATGAAGAAAGTTCAAATATTTGAGAAGGTTCGTACAAAATGAAAAATATCATGATTTTTAGAAAACTTCACGAATTTGAAAAAAGCTTCATCAATTTTAAAAAAGTTCATCAATTTTGAAAAAAAAGTTAGTATGTATCACAAAAATCATCGATTTGAAAGAAGTTCATCATTTTTTTAAAATTTCATTGGTTTTCAATAAAAGTTCATCGATTTTTAAAGAAAGTTCATGAAATCTTAAAAATGTTCAAAAATTGAAAGAAGTTCGTCAATTCGTAAATAAATATCCCTTTCGAGAAAAAGATCGTCGAGTTTGAAAATCATCGGATTTGAAAAAGTTTATCAATTTCGAAGAAAAGTTCAACGATTTTGCAAAAAGAAAACAATTACGCATGTTGAACAAAAGAAAAAGGAGAAGAACAAAGAGAAAGGAAAAAAGAAAAGAGGGAAAGGGAAGTAGGTTGGCACATCATGCGTGGTGGCGGGGTGCTTACTCCAGTGTGCTCTAACCCAGGAAGTGCGCCTATACGGTGCTTACTCCAGATAAACTTGAACGAAAAAACCGACCGGAAGCTTCCCAAAACGGTTGGATAAGCTTCCCAAACCGGGAACAACTTTTCTTACAGAACTTAAATGGCTGGCCCGTTAGTAGCGAAGGAAGGGAGGGATGTGTGCGCCCGTTCGTAGGAATGCCTATAACGGGCGCTTAAAGCGCTAAATAGGAAATACTCGTGTGAACCTTTTCGCTTGCATTTTAAAAAGTAGGAAAAAAAGAGGCAGATGGCCCAGCCTAAAGTGGAGAGGGGGCACCGAATAGGAACTACCAGCGACGCATACATACATATTGGTGACACGCGGGATAGACGATCCACTAACCAATAGTCTTTTGAGCATTATAAAGTACAGCATGTTACCCATCAAAAAAAAGTAGCTCGGGGGCCAACTCGTTCCCTCCGTCCCTCACACGACTTTTTTCTATCTGTGTTGCCGCTCTCACTCTCACATACATAAGTTTTTCCCTAGCTTTTGCTACTGCTTTACTGCATTTTTTTGTGACGTAAGAAAACATTAAGGATTTTGAAAAAAAAATTTCTCTAATTTGGGAAAAATATTCTCTGAATTTAAAAAGGTTCATGAATTTGAAAAGGATTGTAGATTTCATAGCGGGATTTGAAAATAGTTTGTGGATTAGGAAAAAGTTCACACACTCGAAAAAGTTCATGGGTTCACGACAAGTTCATGGATTTCAAAAAAAAGTTCTGAAACTCGAAAACATTCACGACTTGAAAAAGAATTGCGAACTCGGAAAGTTTATGAGTTCAAAAAAATTCATGGGATTTGGAAAAGTTTGTGCATTGGAAAAAGCTCACAGATTTGAAGAAATGACACACATTTGGATAAATAAGTTTGTAGAAAAAAGAATAGAAAATACCAAAGTCATAAGCTTCTAGAAGCTTCACAAAACCAGCTAGGAATGTTTCAAAAAATAAAATAAAGTGAAGCATTCATGTATGATGTAGTGTGTTTCAGAAAAAAAAATAGGCCGATTTAGCCCGAGGTGTGGGGGAGGGGTGTCTGCCAGTTTGTGCAAATGCATGTAAGTGACGCTGTGGGCGCCATATAGGATTTGGGTACATAGTCACGCACATAGGTCATGTCCTCAAGTAATGGCATGACGACCTGAGCCCAGGAGGAAGCGATAAGGTGGGTCGGACATGCTATGTTTGTCATCTAAAAAAAGGAAAAAAGGATTGGCTCTAATTGCCTGATCAATACTAGGGCTAGTCAGTTAGATTGTTGCTTTGTTACGTTTAAAAGTAAAGCTTCGAACTATGAAGCTCGTTCACTTACCAAACACTCTTCTTTGCTTGATCAGGGTGCCACTTGTGGCTAATTTCTCTGCATGACCCCTCTTGTATTCCCATGAACATCCACATTGATCAATAACGTGTTGGCAATGAGAGAGAGAGAGAGAGAGAGTCTTGGTCGTGCATTTCCCACGAGAACTATATCTCGCTTATAACGAGACGAAAGAAGCTCTCGCCTGAAGCGTCCACAATAATGAGCCGGCCCATTAGCGCACACTTAAAATAAGAGAAAAGGATAGCACCCAGGGATCGACCCCAGCTCTCCTCTGTGCTGGGTAGCACTGCTAGCCATTAATGCATTGTCGGGTTCATGGTAAAACAGAAGGCGTGACCAGCTTGAGGGAAAAGAGCCATTTTTTGTTGTTGTTATTGTTCTTTCTTTGTTATTTCCCTAGTTTTTTTGTTTGCTTTTCTGTTTTCATTGTGTTTTCTCGTTGTTTTTATTTGTTTCTTTCTCTATTTTCACTGTTTCTTTCTTTTCTTTTTATGTCCTTCGTTTTCCTTTGGTTTTGTTTGTTTCTTTCTCGTTTTTAATTGTTTTTCTTTGTTTCTTTCTCGGTTTTTGTTGTTTCCATTCTTTTGCAATGGTTCCTTTGCTTTCTTTTGGATTTTTGTCGGATTTCATCGGGTTTTTTTTTCTCAACACATATTAACTTCTTTCATTACACATTTAACTTTTTTCATATACGTCAATAATATTTTATATATACTAACGTTTTGAAATAAATGATTGCATTTTTTGAAAACTTAATTTTTTTTAGTGTCGACCTTTTTCCATACACATTATAAATTTTTGGTATATATCTAATACATTTTTATAATACACATTTAACATTTTTAATACATGGTTATTCTTTTATTACATGATCAACATTTTTATGTACACATTTTAACATACTTCAAATGCTTGATTAACACTTTTCAAATATGAGATTTTTTTAATATATGTTCAACATTTTTTATACACATTCAATATTTTCCAAATGCTTGATAACACTTTACGAATACTTGTTTAACATTGTTTTTCAAATACGTGATTACCATTTATTAATGCATGATCAACTATTTTCAGACACATTGTATATTTTGTATACACGGGAATTACTTTTGGTATACTAATTTAACATTTTTTAAATGCTTGGTCAAGATTCTTTTAAATGCTTTACGTAATTTTTTTCGTAATATATTTATTTATAATATTTGGAAGTATAAACAACAGTAACAAAGGAAAGCAAAAAACGAAAAAGAAAACAAGGCCTCCTTTCGCAAAAGAAAAAAAGAAAACAAGACCTCCCGCCCACCTGGGCCGGCCCATCTCGCGCTCGGTTTCACGCGAGGATGGGGGCCCTGCATTCCTCCTTCGCCGTAGCTGCTAATCCGCCGCCGCTTGTGTTCTAAAAAAAAATGCTAATCCGCCGCTCAAAGTTCCATGCATCAAGCACACAGTTGCTTGATTGGATCCCACGCGTACCACTCCTAGAAATCATCGGTCTCGCCATGGCGGAGATATCACCCTTTCGCCGGGTAATCGACGCTGCCCGCTGCAATACGGACGCGGATTTTTAGAGCTCAGGTTTCTGGACACCCTTTATCCTTACCTTCCAACATTGCTTTGAGATCCGTGCTAGACAACTAACTTTGTACATCAGATTTTCTCTTTTTTGTTTCTTCAAAATAAAAGAACATATGAACTTCAACCTTTGCAAGACACCAAAACGTTCTAACTAGAATGTGAGAAAAAACTTTGAGATTTTTTTGTCAAACATAAATATACGAAATTAGATTTTTTGTATTAAAAAATATACTTTTTAGTATTTATATTGCACGAAAAATTCTGAAAGTTTTTTCCCACATTCTAGTAAGAATGTTTTGTTGAGCTGCCAAGTTTGAAGTTCATATGTTGTTCTATATGGGAGAAACAAAAAAGACAAATGTACTCGCACGAATCGCGATGCAAAAATGAATGGCTAGATAAGGGGGTGTCCCAAAGCCTATGCTCTACAGAATGTTTTCCGCTTCACCAAACAGCCAATGAGCGACTGGTGCCCCTTCGTGGGTGTCCTGCCCCTTCTTCAGGGTCCTCCTCACCCCATCTTGCGCATGGTGACCACTCCGACAACGACGAAGACGACAGGGGTGCCGCCGATCGGCCCGACATGACGTCAAGATCACCTTCAAGAGTATATGGTAGCTTAGTTTTTTTTTCTTCGGTTTGGGTTTTTAGTTCACCGGACATCTGGTTTTATGTGAAAATTATCCAAGTTTCAATGAAAACCGTTGGATTTTTTAAAATTAAATCAAATTTGTTTACTTTATTTAAATTTCATTTAAAATGTAACCAGATATTTGTGGGTAGCTTTGAATGGCCGGCTCCCACAAGGCCGCGACAGTCTCCGTGGACCGACGGAGGTCCTTCCGGTCTCCATGGGGCATGCATGGCGTCCTCCCCAAGGCGGGAGCAGACGCCATCACAAGGGCCTCTGGAACAACACCGGTACACGTATATATCAAGACATCAAATTCTTCTCTTTTCTGTTTCACAAAGATTGCAACTGACATTGTTGTATGTGGTTTTACCTGCAAGTGAAGCTCTGATCCCTTTGCTGGAGTCCATGGAGATGAATGTGTAAGCGCAGTACGGGGTCAACCCTGACAGGGAGGTGCTGGAGATCTTACAAGCTGAATCCAAGGTCAAGCAGGTAATATATCTACAGTAACGTCATACCTATTAAATTAACCTACGTTTGATGGATCGTTGGTTCATATCTAGGGGATATCAAGATGAATTGGAGTATTTGTCTCCATTGAATTTTCTGTTGTTTGTGTTGATTTGAACCCTGAAATCGATGCATTTTGTTACCATTATGAAAATAGAAACCGAAGACTGGAGCACAAGCTAGCTAGCTTCTTCGTGCATGCTGCTACCTGCTAGCTAGCGACTACAGTTTGCAAATCACGGCCTTGCACTCTGTTTATGCGATGTCTGCATATGTACGAGATGCATGCACTTGCTTGCTGAGTTGCACTCGAGGCGTATTGATTATAGGTCACCTTATGTGCAGGTACGGCCAACCACGAGCCCACACATACAGATTGAAGATTGAAGAATGGCATGAAATGTTACCGTCTGTTGGTGATAGTGCCTTGCATGATTTTAGGACTTAGTGGATACACTGATCTAAATTTGATAGATGTTTCTTATTTAGTTTTTGTTTCAAACGCATGCTTTAATTGATGAACACTGTTACTAAGGAAGGTCTTGTTCCAAATGCACATGCCTTCCATGTTTAACTCTGAACAGAATGAACTGCACTTGCTACAACCAGACTGAACTGAATGTATAGAAACATGTACAGGTTCCCCTATCCTGCTCGCCCCTCCGGCAATGGTCCAGCCACCCGAGCACGGATCCAACATCTAACACGTGAATCCTCGCCGTCCCCATCCAAATATTTAACACGTGAAGCTACAGGGAGCAGATTTTGCGGAATCTATCCTTTTGTTGCCATCCAAATATTTTGCAGACACCTTAAATTTTGCTGCGTGTGAGCTACGCTAATTTAAATTTACATGACACTTTAATTTCATATTTTGAATTAAGATGCCATCAGCACTTTTGGTTGTGTTAGCTCTACTCCACTTTGTCATTTCTTTATGTTTGGATTGGCCATATCTTAATGTCCATTATTGCTAACATTAGGAATTATATGCACATGAAGCTGAATTACAACATGGAAGACTTTGATGAAGATATACATTTTATATTTAGAAAAGATATGTAATAAGTCCTTTTATGTTCCCTCAGTAGTTATTCAATGTACCAAATTTATGAAATTTCAATTGATCAAGGGAGCATTGGTCTAATTTAAAAGAAGATTAGTAGCTTATTTGGTTCACGTATATTTTTCTTGCTGAGCTTTTATTGTGTGTTGCACGTGCAAACTTATGTAATTAAAACTGTTGTGTTTTTAGTTAGGAATAGATGTATCCCGTTGGCATGAAACTATTTTCGATCTTCAAAACGAGCATTAGTGAAGACGTGCGTTGCACGTGCAAGCTTACTAGTACAACAAAATGTGCGACTAAATATGCAGATGTAGGATAAACTGTCGACATGGCACAATGTTCAGAATTTTCACAAACACAAGTAGAGCAGAAAGTCAGAACAGGTCTGCTGAAGCGCTTGTGACCATCAAAATAACTATCTCATAGTTGGCGCTGCTTCGTCAAACATCCACAACGACACTGTATCAGTAATTCAATACAGGAACCAGAGAAAAAAATGTGGCAGGGAAAAAATATGTGCCAATAGAAGAAATTATAACACTTGCTTGTAAAGCACGGATGATCTACTTGGCCGCCTCATAGTCCGTTGTCCACGCCGCCTTCCTCGACGCTGGCTTCGTGCCTCACGCCCACGGCATCCCAAAGCACCAACCGGATGCCGCCGTCATGCTGAGGATGCGAGCGCACGGGATGCAGATCATGTTCTACGTATGCGTGCCCAAATTCGCACGGCTAGACCCAGGAGTGCGCTGGGTGAGCGCGCCGCGGCTCCGCTTATGTCCGGCAGCCTGGACGACACGGTGCGCGCTCTGGCCGGCGTTGGTGCATGCGATCTGGAGGGAGCTCAGCGCGAAGCCGTGCCGGGTGTCCTCGTCAACCTTTGCCGTGAGAATGGCATCGTACTGTGCCGTGAGAATGGCTTTGTGTCGCTCCCCGGCGACGTCATGCTGGCAATCCTGGCGAGGCTCACCGATGGCATGGACCTCTTGCAGGCCGCGCGTACTCTCACGGAGCTGAGATGCCTCGTGGCCGATCAGGGCATGGCCAACGCTCCACGCTGGACAGCTGCTCCGCGTGTCCACGTTGGGAAATCATCTGCCGTGGAGAATCGAGTTAAAAAGACTACTGCACCCGAACGACCTAGGCGCTTCATCAATAAAGCAAAGAAAGTGAGGAGAGAGAGAGGATGGGCCAGAGAGGGTTGAGCTCATTTGAGGGAAAGAAAAGAACAAGAAAAGCTGGTGAGTGGCCCCAGGGTGCTGCTGCTTCCGTTGGTTCCATGCTCCCATACATAGCTGCTCCATACAACTTTATACGCATGCATACATGAGGCTACCGTTTGGTACTGCCACCGCTGTACATGCCCTTAGGACAGCGAGGACAGCGAGCTCTGGAAGCACAGGTATACGGCCTTGTGCTTGTCGACATGGGGCGACGACTCGCCCGAGATGAGCTGGATGGAGGGGTGGTGCAAAGAGAAACATATTCTTTTAAACAACGGAATATATAAATCCCGAACGTGCGGAATTTAAGCATGTCATCCCGAACGTTTTTTTATGGCAACGTTAGTTGTTAACACATGACAACTTTGTTTTAGTTCAATTTTTTTGTCAGAAAATTGTCATGTTTGTCAACAACGCCTTGATTAAAGTTGCCATGAGAAGAGTTCGGATTAGCATGCTTAAATTCCGAATGTTCGGGACTTATTGAGGTCCTTAAACAAACCCTTAATTGTATTTACCAGAAAGTTTAGCGTAGCTATAAAGCGTTGCGCGGCGGCATGGAGCAATTGCTACAAACGGCGCCGTTGGGCTTGCGCTTAAGTATCCACACAAGGCGTTTAGCGCGCTTAGCTGCGCCAAATGTTCGGCATGTATGTTTCGTTAAGAAGTACTCCCTCCGTTCGGAATTACTTGTTGTAGAAATAGATGTATCTATAATTAAAATACGTTTAGATATATTTATTTTTATGACAAGTATTTCCGAACAGAGGAAGTACGTTATAATTATGAAGTGTCCAAAATATGAACTTTCTAAAGCTGGATTGTTGTAGAAGTAGGGATCAAAAGTCAGAAGCAACATCAGCTTGCATGCATCTCTACTATTAAAGGAAAATTCACATAGTCAACTGCGCACGATTTATTTTCGCCTCTCCTCCCACGATGGTCTCACCTCGGATTTCTTCCATAAAAGCCCTACGTCTGGACACTCACCTCTCCCGTGCAATAATTTCCTCATCTGGATCATGAGGACTACACACAATGGGCACCGAACATGGAGGTCGCGATGGAGGGAGCTGAGCTCTGGAAGGCCATCAAAACCTAGTGGCGTCGAGTACGCCAAGGGCATCACAAGGTAACGGAAGGATTGTCTGGCGTTAACGGCGATCTACTCCACCAGAAGGATGTGATGCAGTACCGACCTTGTCAGAAAGAAAACAACGAAGGGGCATGGGAGACCTTTAAGACCCTGCATCAAGGTCATGACCATGTCAAGCAAGCTCACCTCCAGTCGCTCATGAGAAGTTACGAGTGTCTGAAGATGGAGAAAAGCGAAACGGTTGGTCGATTCGCCGCCCGTGTCACACCCTCGTCAACAACATACGTGGTTGTGTTTCAACCATAGAAGAAGTTGTGATCGCCTGACAATTTTTGATTGTTTTATAAATATAAATGTTTTGGTTATCTACTTTTTTATTATATATTTTACATTTTTGTATACATAAGGAACATATTTTTATGCACATTTGATTTTTCAAATACAATGATTAACACGTTTTTCAAATACATATTTTAATGTCTACTTTTTTCATTCATATTATATATTTTTCGTGTAAATCTAAACATTTATTTTGTATTTGTTTACAATTTTTCAAATACATGTTTAAAAAAAATTAAACACAATTTTCGATATTTTTTTCAACACATGTTAAATATTTTTCAAGTACACTTTGAAGCATTTTCCCCAAATGCTATCAACATTCTTTTAAAAGTTGCACAAACAGTTTTTTACACTTCACAAACATTTTTTCCAAAGCTTAAGTAATTGTTTGTGGAATATATGTATTTTATAATTTTACTCAAAATGTAAAATTAAACCAATATAAACGATTTTTAATAAAACAGAGTGAAGAGATGCACAAACCTGTTACTGGGCTGGCCCAACAGGGGCGTTGCTTCAGGCGACGCTAGATTCCATCTGGCTACAAGCGCTATATACATAGTATTCTCAAATATCTTAAAAAAACATAGTCTTCTCAAAACAAAACAAAATATAGTCGAGACAAAAACCAAAATCACTAGTTGAGGAGTACTCGTAGCAAAGACCATTCCAACCTTCCCAGGTTATGACAAGTGACGTGCTGCATGTGCGCCACTTGTCGCAACCTGAGAGTTTTTCTTTTTTCGTAGATCCGTTTATTCAAAAACGTTTGATCTCTTAAACCGTGCGTCCAAATCTTGAACCGCTTTCATCGTTGGATTCCTCGCGTCGAGATCTTCAAAACTAGATCCTATGTTGATAGATTTGAACAAAAAAAAATCACGAAAAAACCGAATCGGGAGCACAAGTTTTTTCCCTTTCCGAAAAAGCCATGCCCGTGCCTCTCCCGAAATCACAACCGTGCCTCTCGCGGAAGCAAAACCGTGACTCTCGCCAAAAAAAAGAGAAAATATGTTTTTTTTCATTTCCGAGGAGGCAAGGCTGTGACTCTCGTGAAAGCACAACCGTGCCTCTCGCGGAAGCAAAACCGTGACTCTCGCGAACAGTGGCGAAGCTAAGTGTTAGTCTGTGGGGTCAGTTGACCCCACAGCTTTTTAGAAAATAAGCCTAAAAACACTGTTCAGTTACTGTTCATACTAAAGAAAAAAATCAAAAAATACCATTGACCCTACAGATACTTTAGCCTGGCCTCGCCGCTGCTCGCAAAAGGAAAAAAGAACAGAAAACACGTTTTTTTTCGTTTCCGAGAGGCACAGCCGTGACTCTCGCGAAAGCACAACCGTGCCTCTCGCGGAAGCAAACCCGTGACTCTCGCGAAAGGAAAAAAAACAGAAAACGCGTTTTTTTTTCATTTCCGAGAGGCACGGTCATGACTCTCGCTAAATCACAACCGTATCTCTCGTGGAAACAAAACCGTGACTCGCGAATGAAAAAAAAACAGAAACGCGTTTTTTTTCATTTCCAAGAGGCACGGCCGTGACTCTCGCTAAAGCACAACCGTGCCTCTCGCGGAAGCAAAACCGTGACTCTCGCGAAAGAAAAAAAACAGAAAACATGTTTTTTCGTTTCTTAGAGGCACGGCTGTGACTCTCGTGAAAGCAAAACCGTACCTCTCATGGAAACAAAACCGTGACTCCCATGAAAGAGAAAAGAAAACGCGTTTTTCGCAAAAAAAAATTAATTTTTATTTTGATCGAAAAGCTAAGGAAGACCGGTGGAAAACCAAAACGTCGAAAACCCCCGGAAAAACCGTTTAAAAAGCCGAAAACGCGTGCGGAAAAATAAAAAAATAAAATCCAGAGGAAGTGCCTAGAGCGCGACACGTAGCGAATGGCTGAGAGCGCGCCAAGTGATGCTGATCGTTGCGAGGCTCCTAAAGGAGCGCTCGTTAACTACTTCTTCCGTTCCAAAATAGATGACTCAACTTTGAGTAGTTGTTCTCGACGAAAACATAGTCTTCTCGAAACAAAAAAAATCATAGTCGAGACCCCCTGCCCAGCCCGCCAGAACCCGCAAAAGAAAAACAAAAAACGCACGTTGGCGCTCGCATGGGATAGACGGGCCGCGGGCCGATAGTGCTTTGTCAGTCTCTCGGTCGCCCAGATCGTTCCCTCCGCCGATCGCACGTCTTTTTCTTTATCTGAGTTGGCGCTTTCACTGGCACATAGGGCTGCAAACGAGTCGAGCTCGAGTGAGTTGGAGTTGGCTCAGCTCAATTCATATAAAAATTCGAGCGAGCTCAAACTAAGTGAAGCTCATGATCGAGCTATAGAACATGACTCGTGCTCAGCTTGTAACGATCTCGAGTCGATCTCGAGCTAGTTTCGAGCTAAATGAGATGGTAGAAATTATAAATCTATGTACGAAAAACAAAAAAATTAACGTGAATATGCTAGGAATCTTTGCAAAAAATATAGGATATTTAATACATAGTCGACCACATGCAATAATTAGGCCTAAATCTCCTCTGAACTTAATTAAGTTTCCATATTCGTTGGTAAATATAAAATGGAGAAAAATTATGAACAACATATATGGTAATAAATTATCTTCTTTTCGTTTAATATATGGCATGATTATTTAACATAATAATATTCTGTTGAGCTATCGAGCTAAAATCGAACGAGCCAATAATGGCTCAAGATCGACTCGTTTCTTGGTCGAGCTACATAAAGTGTGAAAGTGTAACTATCCCTGGGTGGTTTTGGTAATTTCTAACAACATATAGCTCATTGAGCTAACATTATTCAAAAATTAATATTTCAGGAAAAGCTCAATGAATGGCATGGCATGGACGAGGAAAGTGGATCCCTCAAAATTCTGAGGACAAAAAATTTGGCTCAAGCTTGAAGCTCAAGACTCTATATTTTCTATTTTAGTGATCCAAGATCACATTGAGTCTATAGGAAAAGCCAATACTATCAAAGAGGGATGAGGTGTTGCTTAATGAGCCTCTTGCTTCATGTGCTTAGTGATATGCTCCAAAATCCTCAACTACCTTCCCACATCCACATATGACCTAAACCAAAAGTCAAACTCGGCCCCACCGATTCTTTCTATTCCGGCGCCACCGAGTTTCAAATGTCATAGCCACTGCCACAAACCCTAGGCAAATCGGTCTCACCGATGGGATTGTCTCACCAGAGATGGGGTTGTAATCTCTCGTTTCCCTTTGTAACGTCTCGGTCTACCGAAGTGAGTGATCGGTCCCACCGATATTGCAATGTAAACTCTCTGTTTCCCTTTTGTAACATTTCGGTCTCACCAAGATGAGCGAATCCCTCCCACCGAGTTTACCTGACCAACTCTCTAGTTAGCTTATTTACCAAAATCGGTCCCACGAGTTTTGTGTAATCGGTCACATCCGAGATTATTGTTATGCCCTAACCCTAACCATATCGGTCCTACCGAGTTGCATCTCAGTCCCACCGAAAATCCTAACGGTCACTAGGTTTGCTGAATCGGTCCGACCGAGTTTACCTTCGGTCCCACCGAGTTTGGCTAAGTGATTGTAACGGTTAGATTTTGTGTGGAGGCTATATATACCCCTCCACCCACTCTTCATTTGTGAGAGAGCCATCAGAACATACCTACACTTCCAATACACATTTTCTGAGAGAGAACCACCTACACTTGTGTTGAGGTCCAAGATATTCCATTCCTACCATATGAATCTTGATCTCTAGCCTTCCCCCAAGTTGCTTTCCACTCAAATCTTCTTTCCACCAAATCCAAATCCTGTGAGAGAGAGTTGAGTGTTGGGGAGACTATCATTTGAAGTACAAGAGTAAGAAGTTCATCATCAACACACCATTTGTTACTTCTTGGAGAGTGGTGTCTCCTAGATTGGGTAAGTGTCACTTGGGAGCCTCCGACAAGATTGTGGAGTTGAACCAAGGAGTTTGTAAGGGCAAGGAGATCGCCTACTTCGTGAAGATCTACCGCTAGTGAGGCAAGTCCTTCATGGGCGACGACCGTGATGGAATAGACAAGGTTGCTTCTTCGTGGACCCTTCGTGGGTGGAGCCCTCCGTGGACTCGCGCAACCGTTACCCTCCGTGGGTTGAAGTCTCCATCAACGTGGATGTACGATAGCACCACCTATCGGAACCACGACAAAAACATCCGTGTCTCCAATTGCGTTTGAATCCTCCAAACCCTTCCCTTTACATTCTTGCAAGTTGCATGCTTTACTTTTTGCTGCTCATATACTCTTTTGCATGCTTGCTTGAATTGTGTGGAGATTGCTTGACTTGTGCTAAGATAGCGAAAATCTGCCAAGAACTAAAATTGGGAAAAGGCTAGATTTTTATTTGGTCAAGTAGTCTAATCACCCCCCTCTAGACATACTTTCGATCCTACAAGTGGTATCAGAGCTTTGGTCTCCATTTGCTTGGATTTCCATAGTTTTTGGTGGTCATAGCCTTGGTTTCACAACCTAGGAGAGTATGGCGTCTAGCGAGGGAAATTATCACCGTAGAGGTCCTTACTTTGATGGTACTAATTTTGCTAGTTGGAAGCATAAGATGAAAATGCATATTCTTGGACATAACCCCGCCGTTTGGGCTATTGTGTGTATTGACTTGAAAAGTGAATTCTTTGATGGGAAGAAACCGAACCGTGAAGCCACCGCGGAAGAGTTGAAGATGCTGCAATACAACGCTAAAGCTTGTGATATCCTCTTCAACGTACTGTGCCCCGAAGAATTCAACAAAATCAGCCGTCTTGAGAATGCAAAGGAAATTTGGGATACTTTGATTGATATGCACGAAGGTACCGACTCCGTCAAGGAATCCAAATTGGATGTGCTTCAAAGTCAACTTGACAAGTTCAAAATGAAGGATGGTGAAGGTGTCGCTGAAATGTACTCTAGGCTTGCTCTTATCACAAATGATATTGTCGGCTTAGGGAGTGAAGAGATGACCGATAGATTCATCATCAAGAAGATCCTAAGAGCCTTGGATGGAAAATATGATACCGTGTGCACATTGATCCAAATGATGCCCAATTACAAAGATCTCAAGCCAACGGAAGTCATTGGAAGAATTGTTTCTCATGAGATGTCACTCAAGGATAAAGAGGAACTTCACAACAAATCAAGTGGTGCTTACAAAGCCTCATGTGAAGCTCCCACATCATCGAGTGAGAAACAAACCTTCAATGAAGAATTGAGCTTAATGGTGAAGAACTTCAACAAGTTCTACAAGAGTAGAAGCAAAGAGAGAAGCTCCAAGTCAAGGTCCTACAATGACAAAAGATCTTCTAGTCGAGAGCGAAACTGCTACAATTGTGGAAGGCCCGGACACTATTCCAATGAGTGTACGCCCCCCTACAAGAGAAGAGAAGATTCTCCCAAGAGAAGAAGTAGAAGAGAAGAATCACCATCTAGAGAAAGAAGGAGTAGAGATGATCGTTATGAACGAAGACCCTCACGGAGAAGCAAGGATTCGGAAAGAAAGGACAAGTCATCAAGGAGCTACACAAAACGAAGACATCAAGCTCATGTTGGTGAATGGGTATCCGGCTCCGACTTCAACAAACACTCCGAGAGAAGCTATCACTCCGACTCCGAATATACTCAAGATGAAGGTGTTTCCAGTCTAGCACTTGTGACAACCAACTCCTACGACATATTTGAATCACCAAATGAAGGAGTTGGAACATGCTTCATGGCTAAAGGCCCAAAGGTATCACACCCCGAGTATGTTGATTTCAATAGTGATGAAGATGACTTGTTAGGTGATGATGATTTACTTGTTGACAACTCTAGTGATGAATACTATGATGAAACGTCAATTAATCATGCTAATCAAAATAAAACGAATGACAATGATAAGGAGAATATTGAGTCTCTAACTAAAGAACTAAACACTCTTAAGTTAGCTCATGAAACTATCTTAGGAGATCATCGAGAACTTTGAAGGACTCATGAGAAATTACGCTTTGAAAAGCTCAACCTTGAGCAAGAGCATGAGTTCTTAAAAGCAATCAATGATGATCTTCGCAAGAAAAGTTCTTCTTACATTGCCAAGCGTTTACTCTTATCCACTTACATGCCTCAAGTCAAGTCTAGTAACAAGAACAAGAAAGATTCTTCCTCTAGTAGTAACAATAATCATGCTAAATCCAATATTGTTGCTTCTAGTAGTTCTCTTGATTCCACTAATGATTCTCTTAGCCAAGTTACACTTGATCAAGAAAATAGCTTATTGAAGGGAATTATAGAGAAAGGTGTTTACAAGAGCCTTGCCGGAAGTAAGCAATTCGAGGAAATTGTACGCAAGCAAGGAAGGCACCGGAAGAATCAAGGTGTTGGTTTTGAACGAAAGTTCAATGCCAATGGAGTTGAGTGGGAAGAAGATCAATACCCCAAGACGAAGTTTGTTCCTCAACAAGAGAAGTATGATCCTACTTCTTTCAAAGGGACACAAGCTCAAGATGATCTTCCACCACAAGACCACAAGCAAAAAGGGAAGGACAAGCTTCAAGAGGAAATTGATGCATTTAAAGAAGCTCCTAAGGCCTTGGTCAAGTGGGTTCCCAAGACTACATCAAGTTCCACTTCATCAAGTACAACTACAACTCCGAGGATTCCCATAAAGATGGTGTGGATCCCGAAGAAGAAGAACTAGAGAGTTCTTGTGGGTGACTCCGCCAACATACTTCACTCTTATCATTTTGGCAAGAACAAGTGCAATCAACTTCCACATCTTGCACTAGTTCAAGGAGTCACAAACCCTCTTGTTGGTAAGACAAGGGACAAGGTAACCTAAAAGCTGTCATAGACATCATCTTGTGTGTGCATCACTCTATGTCTATGGATATCCTTGTTTGTTCCTTGTGGGACTAACCCGTGTAGGTATTGAAAGTGCAACTCACTCCAATGGATAGCTCCAAATGATCTACATCAACATTGAGCATCCACATCTTCAACATCTACATGAAGTCATCATCGACAAAACCCAAGGTTAGTTCATCCCTGAGGGAGTCCTGGATTAGGGGGTGTTCGGGTAGCCGGAGTATACCTTCGCCGGACTCCTGGACTATGAAGATACAAGATTGAAGACTTCGTCCCATGTTCAGATGGGACTTTCCTTGGCGTGGAAGGCAAGCTTGGCGATGCGGATATTCAAGATCTCCTACCATTGTAACCAACTCTGTGTAACCCTAACCCTATCCAGTGTCTATATAAACCGGAGGGTTGTAGTCCGTAGGACAATCAACTCCATACACAACAATCATACCATAGGCTAGCTTCTAGGGTTTAGCCTCCTTGATCTCGTGGTAGATCTACTCTTGTACTACCTATATCATCAATATTAATCAAGCAGGAGTAGGGTATTACCTCCATCGAGAGGGCCCGAACCTGGGTAAAAACATCGTGTCCCTTGTCTCCAGTTACCATCCGGCCTTGATGCACAGTTCGGGACCCCCTACCCGAGATCCGCCGGTTTTGACACCGACATTGGTGCTTTCATTGAGAGTTCCTCTGTGTCGTCGCCTTTAGGCCCGATGGCTCCTTTGATCATCAGCAACGATGAGGTCCAGGGTGAGACTTTTCTCCCCGAACAAATCTTCGTCTTCGGCGGCTTCGCTTGGCCACCTGGAGCAGATCGAAAGCTACGCCCCTGGCCATCAGGTCAGGTTTGGAAGTCTAAACTACACGACAGACATCCGTGGAGATTTGATCTTCAACGGATTCGAGCCATAGCCAAGCGCGCCGCACTATCTCGAGGGGCATGATCTAGCTCTGCCTCCAAACAGTGTCCTGGAGGCCGCACCCGCATCGGTTCCGACCCTTAACTCGGAGCCTGTTGCGCCGGTCGAGGATGAGCGGTTGGACGTCACCTCGGGGGCTGCGATCTCAAAGGCGATCGAGCCGAACGCCAGCCCCGCACTCTGCATGACCCATGACTCCGAGGATCCGGACTCCTCCCCGGACTCCGAATCCCCCGCGCCCCTGCCAATCGAATCCGATTGGGCGTCGATAATGGAGTTCACCGCTGCGGGCATCTTTCAGCACTCGCCTTTTGGCGACATCCTGAATTCTCTCAAGTCTCTCTCTTTATCAGGAGAGCCCTGGCCGGATTACGATCAGCAAGGATGGGATACGGACGATGAAGAAATTCAAAACCCACCCACCACCCACTTTGTAGCCACTGTTGACGATTTAACCGACATGCTTGACTTCGGCTCCGAAGACATCGACGGTATGGACGACGATGTAGGAGACGAACAGGAACCAGCACCTGTAGGGCGCTGGAAGGCCACCTCGTCATATGACATATATATGGTGGATACTCCAAAAGATGGAGATGGCGATGGAACAGCGGGGATGACACCTCCAAGAAACAGCCAAAGCGCCAGCGTCAGCGGCGCCGCTCTAAATCCCGCCAAAGCAAAAACGGTGATTCCGGCACGGGAGATAATACTACCCCGGATAGCGCCGAAGAACACCCACCCCAGCAAGATTCGGCGCAGGAAGATGGAGAAGCCAGCCCTCATGAGAGAGCGGCAGACCGAGAGGTTGAGGATGATAACTATATGCCTCCCTCCGAAGGCGAGGCAAGCCTCGATGACGACGAATTCGTTGTACCATCAGACCCCGCCGAACAAGAGCGTTTCAAACGCAGGCTTTTAGCCACGACAAACAGCCTCAAGAAAAAGCAGCAACAGCTTAGAGCTGACCAAGATTTGCTAGCTGATAGATGGACTGAAGTCCTTGCGGCCGAAGAGTATGAACTCGAACGCCCCTCCAAGAGTTACCCAAAGCGCAGGCCGCTACCCCGATCAGATGAAGAAGCGCCTACATCACCAGCGCATGACATGGCAGACCGGCCACCTCGCGGCCGCGACAGAGAGGCCTCTCGGCCCTCCACCCAAGCCATGCCCCGACGCCGCTCAACTAAGGCACGGGAAAATGCGCCAGACCTGCGAGACGTACTGGAGGATAAGGCAAGACAAACAAGATCGATCTACGGATCGCGTAGGCGCCCTACGGCACGTGACGATGATCTTCACTCTGGATACAACAAATCCGGCCGGGCCGAACACAACAGACATAGCTCTTCCGAGTTGCGTCGTGATATAGCCTAGTACAGGGGCGCCGCACACCCACTATGCTTCACAGATGAAGTAATGGATCATAAAATCCCAGAGGGTTTCAAACCCGTAAACATCGAATCATACGATGGCACAACAGATCCGGCGGTATGGATCGAGGATTATCTCCTTCACATCCACATGGCACGCGGCGATGATCTACACGCCATCAAATACCTCCCGCTCAAACTTAAAGGACCGGCCCAGCATTGGCTTAACAGCTTGCCAGCAGACTCAATCGGTTCTTGGGAGGACCTGGAAGCCGCATTCCTTGACAACTTCCAGGGCACTTACGTGCGACCACCGGATGCCGACGACTTAAGCCACATAATTCAGCAGCCAGAGGAATCGGCCAGGCAATTCTGGACACGGTTCCTAACAAAGAAAAACCAGATAGTCGACTGTCCGGACACAGAGGCCCTAGCAGCCTTCAAGCATAACATCCGCGACGAGTGGCTTGCCCGGCACCTGGGACAGGAAAAGCCGAAATCTATGGCAGCCCTCACGACACTCATGACCCGCTTTTGCGCGGGAGAAGATAGCTGGCTAGCTCGCAGTAACAACTTAGCAAAAAACCCTGGTAATTCAGATACCAAGGACAAAAGTGGCAGGACACGTCGAAACAAGCAAAAACGCCACGTTAGCAGCGACAGTAATGAAGATACGGCAGTTAGTGCCGGATTCAGAGGCTATAAATCCGGTCAGCGGAAAAAGCCATTCAAAAAGAATACTCAGGGCCCGTCCAGTTTGGACCGAATACTCGACTGCTTTTGCTAGATCCATGGCACCCCCGAAAGGCCAGCCAATCACACCAACAGGGATTGTTGGGTGTTCAAGCAGGCAGGCAAGTTAAGAGCCGAAAACAAAGACAAGGGGCTGCATAGCGATGACGAGGAGGAGCCCAGGCCACCGAACAACAATGGACAGAAGGGCTTTCCCCCACAAGTGCGGACGGTGAACATGATATACGCAACCCACATTCCCAAGAGGGAGCGGAAGCGTGCGCTACGGGACGTATATGCGATGGAGCCAGTCGCCCCAAAGTTCAACCCATGGTCCTCCTGCCCGATCACTTTTGATCGAAGGGACCACCCCACTAGCATCCGTCACGGCGGCTTCGCCACATTGGTTCTCGACCCAATCATCGACGGATTTCATCTCACAAGAGTCCTCATGGACGGCGGCAGTAGCCTGAACCTGCTTTACCAGGATACAGTGCGAAAAATGGGCATAGATCCCTCAAGGATCAAGCCCACAAAAACGACCTCCAAAGGCGTTATACCAGGTGTAGAAGCCAACTGCACAGGCTCAGTAACACTTGACGTGGTCTTCGGATCCCCGGACAATTTCCGAAGCGAAGAGTTAATCTTCGATATAGTCCCGTTTTGCAGCGGCTATCACGCCCTGCTCGGACGAACCGCATTCGCAAAGTTCAATGCGGTGCCGCACTACGCATATCTCAAGCTCAAGATGCCAGGCCCTCGAGGAGTAATCACGGTCAATGGAAACACCGAACGCTCCCTCCGTACGGAGGAGCACACGGCGGCTCTCGCAGCCGAAGTACAAAGCAGCCTTCTTAGGCAATTCTCCAGTCCGGCCGTCAAAAAGCCAGACACTGCCAAGCGCGCCCGGAGTAACCTGCAACAAGACCGCCTGGCACGTTCTGAGCAGGCATAGCAATGCGGCCCCAACCCCAGCCCTCGCGTCATAGCGAAACCAGTGCCTCGCGTACATAACTACGCCCTTGTAATACCATGGGCACAGGGGAAGGGGCACAATAACGGCACGCCCAAAATACGGCTTAAAACGTACTAGGGGCTGCCGGATTCTTTTTTCTTACTTTCAGGACTCCATACTTCGGACGACCTGTTCGGCAATTCGACCGCCGCACAAACGATGCAAGATCCGGGGAGGCAGACAAGCCATGCCGCATTATGGAACTCCCAGGTGGTCTCTGTTACGAGCAGTATACCTGTTTTGAATACAATTCCGCGGCATGCCCCTGGTCAGGACATGTTAAATAGTCCAATATCTTTTTGCTTATCGCACTACTTGTATCGTTCGGCTTTGATAAATAGCCTCTCTATAAACAATGCATAGTTTTTTTGTCTATTTTTGCATTATCCTATTTTCATATATATGTTTATTAAATGAAATGATTGCACCCGTACATCATGGTATGGCAAACACGCCAGGGGCTTTAGTACCACTCATTATGGTGTGAGAAGTCCGTACACTTTCACAAGTGCGGCACCCCGAACTTATAGCACTATATGCATCGGCTCCGAATCATGATTTGGGTCAATAGCTGGGTTTGCCCGGCTCCTATGTTTTGGTGCCTTACGTTCCGCTATATCGGCTAAGGTAGCACTAGGAGAACCACTGCGATTGTGCCCCGGTTCAGCTGGGTTAAGCACCTCAGTGGAGAAAGCTAAAACTGACTATCATGATGAGCTGAGAGACCGGTCACTGTTCGAGAGGTTTTTCGAGTCCCTAAAGACTTATGCCGCTTCGAGCGAGGAGCCGGCTTTGTCCGGCCAAGGCGTGGATAGCGCCCCGAACTCGGTCTTCCGAACTAGGGGCTTCGCCGAAATTTAAAATTATAGAGTTCTATGGCTAAGTGAGAGTGTTCAAGCCTTATAGTCCGATTACCTGGTTCGTTGTGCTGAGCGCCTCCCTCGAAGGACCCAACCATGGGAAAAAGAGCGCTCAGGTTTATCCCGAACACCCCAGCACTAGTGGCATGGGGGCAGAAGCCGACGACTGGCCATCTCTCAATTTTTTGATAAACGGCCGCACAGAAAGTAATATTTTAAATTAAACAAGCATTGCTTAGCGCATATGAACAAGTTTTCAGCGCACAGGATAAAACACGAGCGAGTTCATTGAAAAATTACATCTTTGGTACATTCATCCGCCACAAGGCGGGCACCCGCAAGAACATCCTTGTAGTAGTTCTCGGGCTTGCGATGCTCCTTCCCCGGCGGCGGCCCGTCCTTCACAAGCTTCTCACCGTCCAGCTTACCCCAGTGCACCTTTGCACGGGCAAGGGCCCTCCGGGCACCTTCGATGCAGACGGAGCGCTTGATGACCTCGAGCCTTGGACAGGCCTCCACCAGCCGCCACACAAGCCCGAAGTAGCTCCCAGGCAGGGCCTCTCCGGGCCACAGCCGAACTATGAAGCCCTTCATGGCCTGTTCAGCCGCCTTGTGGAGCTCGACCAGCTGTTTCAGCTGGTCGCTCAAGGGCACACGGTGTCCGGCCTCAGAATACTGAGACCAGAACACCTTCTCCGTCGAGCTGCCCTCTTCAGCTTGGTAGAATGCGGCGGCGTCGGATACGCTGCGGGGAAGATCTGCGAATGCCCCTGGAGAGCTCCGGATTCGGGTAAGTAACAGGTAGTTTACTTTTATATTTCTGCTTTGCATAAAGAATGCCTTACCCGCTGCTATCTTCTTCATCTCCTCCAACTCTTGGAGGGCCTTTTGGGCTTCGGCCTTGGCAGACTTGGCGGTCTCAAGGGCTGTCGTGAGCTCGGATGCTTGCGTCTTTGACTCAAGCTCCAAACCCTCATGTTTTTTCATGAGAGCCTGAAGCTCTTGCTGCACCTCGCCGACCTGAGCCCCAAGTCTCTCTCGCTCAGTGCGCTCCGCGGCCGTTCTCTTTTCGGCCTCCGACAGCGCCTGCTTGAGGGTCGCCACCTCAGTTGTGGCCCCTACAATAAGCAGTACAATCCTGTTATTTTTTGCAATCACGCCTCTCTATAGGCACTTTTTCTGTAAGGTATTTCTTACCTTCTTTTTTCTCGAGCTGCCGCTTGGCAAGGCCGAGCTCTTGCTCGGTCCGCTCGAGGTCCTGTTTGAGGACACCCACCTCCGCAGTCAGTGCGGCGGTGGATAGCAGCGAAGCCTGCATACGCATATTGACTCTTTATTGTTAGACTCCTGCGAAATTTAATAGATCCTCTATTCGGCTTTTCTTTCCGAACGCCAAACAGAGCATCAGGGGCTACTATCTATGCGGTAATATTTTTACATATTTTTACTTACCTCGAAGCCTGTTAGAAGGCTAGCGCAAGCTTCAGTCAGTCCGCTCTTGGCGGACTGAACCTTCTGGATCACCGTACTCATAATAGTACGGTGCTCCTCGTCGATGGAGGCGCCGTCAAGCACCTCCAGCAGATTGTCCGGCACCTCCGGTTGGACGGAGGCCGCCGGCTCAGAAGGCTTGCTCCTCTTGGAAGGAGTTCGCCTGCCGCGGTCCGGAATGGTTGAAGATTCCGGCACGGCGTCCGGCTCAACGCCGGACTTGGAGCCCTGGGGGGTCTTGTCCCCTTTACTCCTGGAGTCCGGGAGGCTGCCTTGCGGCTCCTCCAGGACCACCTCCTCCTGCCCCAGAGCTTGTCGCGACGCCACTTCGGCGTCGTCAGCAGTGCGGGGGGAGACAGCGGGCGGAACTGAGTTCATGTCCGACGAATCCAGGGAGCCGCTCGATGAATCGTCGAGCTCGGCCCGGTGCGGGCTGCATAATTATGATCGACATTAGGGAAAGCTGTGCAACAAAGGAACATCATGAGTTACTCTGATATCCGAACTTATGATTTCGCCGGACGCTTGGCCCTATCTGGCCACTCCTCTTCGTCCTCTTCGGCGTCGGGGGAGTAGTCCGGCAGAGGGGTCTT
Organism: Triticum urartu; assembly: GCF_003073215.2. NCBI lineage: Eukaryota > Viridiplantae > Streptophyta > Magnoliopsida > Poales > Poaceae > Triticum > Triticum urartu. The sequence continues at coordinate 74,287,159 of NC_053028.1, read as the reverse complement.
CTTCTTCCTAGACCCCTCGGCCTCCCCCGTTGGGGCGGCCTTCCTTTTCTTTCCTCCCCCCGCTGAAGGGGGAGAGGTTTCTTCTTCCTCCTCCTCGTTTTCACGAGAGGAGAGCGTCTCGGACTCGTCGGATGACGAATCCGACACCACCATATTACGGGCACTCTTTCGAGTCCTCGTGGCCTTCTTCTTCTTGGCCTTCTTCTCCGGCACCACATAAGGTGCCGGAGCCAGCAGCTTCACTAGGAGAGCAGGGGCTGGGTCTTCGGGTAAGGGAGCCGGACAGTTAACCGGTCCGGATATCGCCTGCCAAGCCTGTCAAAGGTAAGGGAGTTTAGATCCCGCATAGAGTCAAACTATGAAAAAAGAGCTTAATATCCTGTCAAAGGTGAACATAGCTTACCTCGCTAGCGTGACGCTGCGAGCTGCATCCGCGGTCCTCAGAAGCGGATGTTGGAGCCTCGGTGCCTTTGATTAGCACCTTCCAGACGTCTTCATACGTCGTGTCGAAGAGCCTGTTAAGGGTTCGGTGCTGCGCCGGGTCGAACTCCCACAGATTAAAGTCCCGTTGTTGACATGGGAGGATTCAGCGGATGAGCATGACCTGGACTACATTGACAAGCCGGATTGGCTTGTTTACCAGGGACTGGATGCATGTTTTCAGTCCGGTCACCTCTTCTTCGTTACCCCACGACAGGCCCGTCTCTTTCCAGGACATAAGCCGCGTGGGGGGTCCGGATCAAAACTCGGGGGCTGCGACCCATTCCGGATCGTGTGGCGTGGTGATGTAAAACCATCCGGCTTGCCACCCCTTTAGGGTCTCCACGAAGGAGCCCTCGAACCATAGGACGTTGGCCATCTTGCCCGCCATGGCGCCTCCGCACTCCGCCTGGCTGCCGCGCACCACCTTGGGCTTGACGTTGAAGGTCTTGAGCCAGAGGCCGAAATGGGGGCGGACGCGGAGGAAGGCCTCGCACACGACGATAAACGCCGAGATGTTGAGGATGAAGTTCGGGGCCAGATCGTGGAAATCCAGGCCGTAGTAGAACATGAGCCCCCGGACGAATGGGTGGAGTGGAAAACCCAGTCCGCGGAGGAAGTGGGAAGGAACACTACCCTCTCATGGGGCCTTGGGGTGGGGAGGAGCTGCCCCTCCTCGGGAAGCCGGTGCGCGATGTCCTTGGACAAATATCCGGCCTTCCTTAACTTTTTGACATGGCCCTCCGTGACGAAGGAGACCATCCACTTGCCTCCCGCTCCGGACATTGCTGGAGAAGGTTGAGGTGGGAAGAGCGGGCTTGGGCGCTGGAGCTCGAGTGCGCAGGAGATGGATAGGCAAAGGAGGAAGAAGGTGTAGGTAAAAAAGGTGGATCCTTATCCCCTTATATGGGCAGATGCGGTTATGCGTCCCCACCTGCCTAATAAAACTCGCTTGCCTCCCAAGCGCCATGGTAAATGGCGCGGTTGGGTTACCCACATCCGTATTGATTAGAATCCCGTAAAAAGGGCACACGATCTCTGCTTTGACAAGACATGCCAAGGAAACTGCCTCGCAAAACGTGCTGAGGTGGAAAAGTAAAAACGATTCGAGTAAAGGACTTGGCCGTAGTGTGATGATGCACCGCGGAATACGTCAGCAGATTTGATTTGTGTTAATGTTATTCTCTATGGCAATATGTGGAAACTTGTTTTGCAGAGCCGGACACTATTCTTGGTGTTTACAATCTTCGATGAAGGACTTGGAGGAGGAACCCGCCTTGCAATGCCGAAGACAATCTGCGCGCTGGACTCGTCGTCATTGAAGCCTGGTTCAGGGGCTACTGAGGGAGTCCTGGATTAGGGGGTGTTCGGGTAGCCGGACTCCTGGACTATGAAGATACAAGATTGAAGACTTCGTCCCGTGTCCGGATGGGACTTTCCTTGGCGTGGAAGGCAAGCTTGGCGATGCGGATATTCAAGATCTCCTACCATTGTAACCGACTCTGTGTAACCCTATCCCTATCCGGTGTCAATATAAACCGGAGGGTTGTAGTCCGTAGGACAATCAACTCCATACACAACAATCATACCATAGACTAGCTTCTAGGGTTTAGCCTCCTTGATCTCGTGGTAGATCTACTCTTGTACTACCCATATCATCAATATTAATCAAGCAGGAGTAGGGTATTACCTCCATCGAGAGGGCCCGAACCTGGGTAAAAACATCGTGTCCCTTGTTTCCTGTTACCATCCGGCCTTGACGCACAGTTCGGGACCCCCTACCCGAGATCCGCCGGTTTTGACACCGATAATCCCTCTTAGGGGGGATCTCACATCTAGGGGGGAGCTTTACTCTAAGAATGAGCTAAAGCAACTCTAATGGTGTGAACACAACAATGCTTTATGTAAAAGTGGTAACCCCACTTGTGCTTAAACGATGAGTATGACCTATGATCAAATGTTCTCATTTGACTCCTAAGTCAATATACTCATATATAGATGACCTAGTCATCGCAAATTGTTTGATAGATGCTAGAATTGGTTGTGCATGCTTTGCCGCATATTTCAATTGCCATTTTATTGTGTGAGCATGTTGATTGCATATTTTACTCATTCTAGGACATCCACTTGTTGTTTTGATTGATTGGTTTTCTTTTCTTTTGCCAAGTGGATGGACAAGAATGCCTAAGAACCCTCTCTAGCTATATATGCTTTTCTCGTCTCAAACTCTATTCATGCTACATCACAAAATTTGATCAAGTCATATTCGAACCACTCTGTGTGAGGAGCACTCGGAGTCCCCGATTCGTCATAGACTTAAAATTCCAAAACTTCTTTGTGCTTTTCGGTCTGACCGATTCCTCCATTTCGGTCATACCAAGATCACTAAGTCGATCTAGGTTTTCATCTCGGTGCAACCGATTTGAACTTTTCGGTCACACCGAGTTGCTGTAACTGTCAACAGTTATGCATCTCGGTGCCACCGAGTTGTTCCACTCGGTCACACCGACAGTGTCAGGCTATATATATTCACACGGGCAAAATTTGGAAAACTTTCTCCAAACCTCTTCGCCCGCGCATAGCTCGCTCTGCCTTCTAGGTCTCCGGATCGTCGACTTCGTCGCCAGCCGCCTCCTGTCGCTGGTCTCCGCCGCCATCAACGGAATTCTTCCCCGCCGTTGCCGCCGTAGCGAGTTCATCATCGAACTAGGGTATGAACTCGATCACAGTGCTATCCTCGTCTGATTCTCAGGACATTGTGTTCATTATGATTCTTGCCACGATTGAAACACTTCTATCCAGTCAAAACAATCCTTAGAATAGATGCAATTTGAAAATTTAGGGTTAGGTTTCCGCCGAAACCATCTCGGACCCACCGAGTTGAAAAACTCGGTCCCACCGATTCGGCTAACGCCATTGCACTAGTAACTCTTGGTCTGACCGAGAATTACAAATCGGTGTGACCGATTTTAGAACTTTGTGAAACCCTAGCAGTCTCGGTGCCACCGAACTATGACTCGGTCTGACCGAGTTCATTAGTTTAGGTTCCAAAACTGCTTCGGTATCACCGAGTTTGAAAATCGGTTGATCCGAAATGCTTTATGTGGAAAACTAAAACTAAGTTTTTGAATCATTCTTTTGCAAAAATCTCTGTATTTTGTGATGCTCATCCACTCTATCTCATCTATAACTCTTCACAGGGTCAGCAGTCAGTGTTTGCATCATGTCAGATCAAAGTGACAGCCAGAACAAGTCAGAAGAGCAGATTCACATGAGTGAGGGCACTAGTCCCTCTAGCAGCTCAGATGAATGAAGCGGAAGCACCCCAAGCAATTTGCCAAAGGCTGCCACTAGAGCTAGCAAGAAAAGAACTTCAGAATCTGAAGATGAAGATTATGTGGCAGAGGAAGAGGAAGCCACACCAAAGAAGAAAGTGCTCAAGAAGGAATATGGCTCAGCTGCAGCCACAAAGCCAGGTATGCAGAAGAAGGCACCTTCAAGGAGAGTTCCCACTTCCAAACCTAGGAAGGTTGTCACTGGAGAAACCATGAAGTTTACCATTGAGTCAGAAGAGGAAGCTAGTGGCCAAGATAAGAAGAAAAAGAGAGTCAGAACCACTACTGCTAGAGTTCTTGGCAAACCCTCTATGAGGAGAGATTTAGAAGAAGAAGAAGAAGAAGAGGTTGCTGCACCAGCACCTAAGGCCCAGAAGCTTATGGGTGATGCTATCAGGACAGGGGTTGCTTCATCAAAACCCAAAGAAGCACCCAAAGCAGCCTCCAAGCCCAAGAGTGCACCTAAAAGGAATATCAGGAGTATACCAGCTGCTGAGAAGAACAAGGCCCCAGTGCCTGAAGTTGCTGCTGATGAAGATGATGAAGGACAAGTCCTGAGGAAGCTCAAACCCAAGATTCCAGACCACAATGATGCTCATCCTGTGGCTGAGAACATGAAGATCAGGAGAGACTCAGGACAGAGGAAATGGAGAGAGACAGACCCATATGCTGCAAACGAGTCGAGCTCGAGCGAGTTGGAGTTGGCTCAGCTCAACTCATATAAAAATTTGAGCGAGCTCAAACTAAGTGAAGCTCATGATCGAGCTGTAGAACATGACTCATGCTCAGCTTGTAACGATCTCGAGTCGATCTCGAGCTAGTTTCGAGCTAAATGAGATGGTAGAAATTATAAATCTATGTATGAAAAACAAAAAATTAACGTGAATATGCTGGGAATCTTTGCAAAAAATATAGGATATTTAACACATAGTCGACCACGTGCAATAATTAGGCCTAAATCTCCTCTGAACTTAATTAAGTTTCCATGTTCGTTGGTAAATATAAAATGGAGAAAAATTATGAACACCATATATGGTAATAAATTATCTTCTTTTCGTTTAATATATGGCATGATTATTTAACATAATGATATTCTGTCGAGCTATTGAGCTAAAATCGAACGAGCCAATAATGGCTCAAGATCGGCTCGTTTCTTGGTCGAGCTACATAAAGTGTGAAAGTGAACTATCCCTGGGTGGTTTTGGTAATTTCTAACAACATATAGCTCATTGAGCTAACATTATTCAAAAATTAATATTTCAGGAAAAGCTCAATGAATGGCATGGCATGGACGAGGAAAGTGGATCCCTCAAAATTCTAAGGACAAAAAATTTGGCTCAAGCTTGAAGCTCAAGACTCTATATTTTCTATTTTAGTGATCCAAGATCACATTGAGTCTATAGGAAAAGCCAATACTATCAAAGAGGGATGAGGTGTTGCTTAATGAGCCTCTTGCTTCATGTGCTTAGTGATATGCTTCAAAATCCTCAACTACCTTCCCACATCCACATATGACCTAAACCAAAAGTCAAACTCGGCCCCACCGATTCTTTCTATCCGGCGCCACCGAATTTCAAATGTCATAGCCACTGCCACAAACCCTAGGCAAATCGGTCTCACTGATAGGGATCTCGGTCTCACCAAGATGGGGTTGTAATCTCTCTGTTTCCCTTTGTAACGTTTCGGTCTAACCGAAGTGAGTGATCGGTCCCACCGATATTGCAATGTAAACTCTCTGTTTCCCTTTTGTAACATTTCGGTCTCACCGAGATGAGCGAATCGGTCCCACCGAGTTTACCTGACCAACTCTCTAGTTAGCTTATTACCAAAATCGGTCCCACCGAGTTTGTGTAATCGGTCACACCGAGATTATGTTATGCCCTAACCCTAACCATATCGGTCCTACCGAGTTGCATCTCAGTCCCACCGAAAATCCTAACGGTCACTAGGTTTGCTAAATCGGTCCGACCGAGTTTAACCATTCGGTCCCACCGAGTTTTGCTAATCGTGTGTAACGGTTAGATTTTGTGTGGAGGCTATATATACCCCTTCACCCACTCTTCATTTGTGGAGAAAGCCATCAGAACATACCTACACTTCCAATACACATTTTCTGAGAGAGAACCACCTACACTTGTGTTGAGGTCAAGATATTCCATTCCTACCATATGAATCTTGATCTCTAGCCTTCCCCAAGTTGCTTTCCACTCAAATCTTCTTTCCACCAAATCCAAATCCTGTGAGAGAGAGTTGAGTGTTGGGGAGACTATCATTTGAAGCACAAGAGTAAGAAGTTCATCATCAACACACAATTTGTTACTTCTTGAAGAGTGGTGTCTCCTAGATTGGGTAAGTGTCACTTGGGATCCTCCGACAAGATTGTGGAGTTGAACCAAGGAGTTTGTAAGGGCAAAGAGATCGCCTACTTCGTGAAGATCTACCGCTAGTGAGGCAAGTCCTTCATGGGCGACGGCCGTGATGGAATAGACAAGGTTGCTTCTTCGTGGACCCTTCGTGGGTGGAGCCCTCCGTGGACTCGCGCAACCGTTACCCTCCGTGGGTTGAAGTCTGCATCAACGTGGATGTAGGATAGCACCACCTATCGGAACCACGACAAAAACATCCGTGTCTCCAATTGCGTTTGAATGCTCCAAACCCTTCCCTTTACAATCTTGCAAGTTGCATGCTTTATTTTCTGCTGCTCATATACTCTTTTGCATGCTTGCTTGAATTGTGGGGAGATTGCTTAACTTGTCCTAAGATAGCTAAAATCTGCCAAGAACTAAAATTGGGAAAAGGCTAGATTTTTATTTGGTCAAGTAGTCTAATCACCCCCCCTCTAGACATACTTTCGATCCTACAAAGTGTTCAAACTCCGCTTGTTTATTTTCGAGTTGATCTCGAGTCGAGTCAAAAACGAGTCAATCTCGAGGGGCTCACGAGCCTCGGGCTTTTCTTGCAGCCCTACTGGCACATACATACGTTTTTTCCCTAGCTTTTGCTGCTGCTTTGAAGCAGTTTTTTTTGTGAAATAAGAAAACATTAATGACTTGAAAAAATATTGCTAATTTGAAAAGAATCCTTTACTGACTTAAAAGAGTTCGTGAATTTAAAACCGTTTACAAATTTGGAAAATGCTGTGGATTTTTAAAAAAAGTTTGTGGACTAGAAAAAAGTTAGCGGGATTGGAAAAAAGTTGTCGAACTTGAAAAGGTTCATGAGTTCAAAAGCAGTTCGCGAACTCAAGAAAGTTCACTAGTTAAAAAATCACAGGATTTAAGAAAAGTTCACGAGCTAGAAAAAGTTGACGAGTTCAAAAGAAATTCACCGGATTTGCAAAAAGTTCATGTATTTGTGAAAGTTCATAGATTTGAACAAGTTCAAAAATTTGAAAAATGGGTCACACATTTGAAGAACAGTTTTGCGAAATGAAGAAAAATAAAATAAATAAAAAAGAAATAGAAAAAATAATAGAAAAAACCCGGTCGACAGCTTCTAGAAGCTTCCTAATACCGGTGGGAACGTTTCGGGAAAAACAAAGCGACTGCCTACAAAGCGGTCCGTTCAAGTTTGTGTTTAGAAAGCAAAAACTGGCCGATTTGTGCAAATGCCTGTAAGTGGCGTTGAGCGCGACAAATAGGAATTGCGTACATGGTCGCACGCATTGGGTCCTGTCCTGACTGCTTGAGCCCAGGAGGAGCGACGAGGTGGGCTGGGCAAGCTACGTTTGTCATCTCATCATCGAAAAGAAAAACAAAAGAAAGGACCGGCTCTGTTTGCCTGATCAAGAGAGATCAGGCCGTTCGTCTTGGTCGTGCATTTCCTACTTTGCCCTAGCTGCTAACCCACCACTCCAAGTTCCATGCATCCGGCACACCGTTACTTGGCTAGATCCCACGCGCACAACTCGTAAAATTCGTCGGTTACACCATGGCGGAGTTCTCGCCCCGCCACCGGGTAATCGACTCCTGCCGGTGGGACGCCGAGCGCCTCGTCGGCCGCCTTATAGTCGTCATCCCCGCCACCTTCGTAGACGCCTGCTTCGTGGTGTGGCCACGACAAAACACTGTGGCAGGGCAAGGAGAGGAGCCAATGCCGCCAGCCGCTTCGTGACAGAGACGACACGCTGTGGCAAAGCAAGGAGAGGGACCAATCCAGTGCGAAGGAAGAGGCTCGTTGGGAAAGGGAAGGAGCGGCGTTGCTGGCCACGGTCGCCGCCGCCGCATGTCCATTTGGGGAAGGATGGAGCCCGTACAGAGGTGGTGCTCGGGAGCGTGGATCGCCTTGCATCCCCCTTTGGGGTGTTCCGGAGATGGGGACACACATCTTCTTTTGCACTGCTGCGATATTCCTGTGGAGCTTTGTCCGTGAGGCTCTAGTCGTGTTCCTACAAATCCATGTCAACCAGACCGGGAGGAGGAGACGCCTCTTCTGACTTGTGTCCGTGGAGCTAGCTTGAACCCGGTGGCCGATGCGTAATAAGAAGGTGATTGAGCGAGCCTTCTTTAGGCGGGTATATGACTCTATCTTTAAATCCTTCAATTTTTGTAGCACCGACACCTGCTTTCGAGACACCGGGTCGTGGCCGGCATGGGCCCACGACGGACACATACCGTGCACCGTCTTGCTTCTTTTCTCATTTTTCATCTTTGCTTTCTTTTGGGCATGTTTGTGTTGTTGCCCCAGCAGACTACTAAATTGTTGGTGCCGCACTTAAACTTGTTGTATCGACGTGTTAGTTGCTTTTATTTATAAAGTGGGTGAAAGCTTATTACTATAATACATTAATATGCTACACTTTTGTTTCCTTCATCGTTTTCAAGAGGTCCCCAAAACCAAGCAGGCTCCCCTCCTCCGTGAAGCAAACCGCCTCCCTCAGTTCCCTCACCATGGCAGACGAACCCATCATGAGCAGTCGCCCTCCATGCGCACATGTGATTCCACTCGCCAGTGATGATCCCCACCTCTCCATACGGCCCTGCTCTCCGGCGCCGATCCTCACTGACAGCCCCTTGCGGCCCTGGCCTCCCGTCCACCTCCCTCGCGCCTCACCGTCCACGGCTGCCCGGCCACCTCTCCTGTGTCGCTCGACGCCTATCCCCCACGCGACCGACAGCGACTCCTCCGTCCTCCACACGGCCGGCAACAAAGACTCCACCACGCCGCGACAACGTAGAAGCTCCTCCATTAGCAGATGTGTTCTTCCTCTGCGCCACCTGTAGAAGAGTTCCTGCACCCGACGCCACCGATGCGATGGTTTGCAGGTAAGTACTACGCTACTACTTCGCAGGTTCTTGCTTCCTCTAATTAGCAGGTGTGGGCACTAGCTACTAATGCTACTTGTGCAGATCCACAATATTGAGGTTGCAAAACTTGCATATGTTTGATCTAAGATGCCCGACTGTACTGCATGGAAGAAAGTACTTATGCAAATCCTAATTATATCTGTACTAGCACATATGCCCGTGCGTTGCAACAGAAGAGTTTTTTTTTGCGAGAAGCAACGGGAAATATAATTGACGTTTCATTCAGACAAAGGTCTCCACAATGGTTGGCGACAGAGCAGGGAGTTATGGTCTTCTCGTTGGACATGTTTGACACGTGAAATCTTGATAGAGGTGGGGTTGGCCAGCGGATGGCAAGCACCCAACTCATGCCATTTTTCCTCCGGGTCGACCTTCATCTTGGTGTTGTGCCTGCTTCCTCATTTGGTGGCTGCGCGATGACCTTCGGGACACGGTTGTTTCGACCACTCTATCCTACGATGGCATAACAGGGTGGATTATTAATAACAGCACATAAATCCCGTTTCATTGGCATAATCAGGCATGAATGTCCCTTCTTTTTGAGGGTTTATTCTCTTCTATTATTTTAGTGCTCAAGTGCCGATAATTTTGCTATAATTAGAGCCAAACAACATATTCTCTATTATTGGCACGTGTCCACAATTTCTTTCATTTATATTTAAACAACATAGAACAAATGCGCACCACTAACCAATGGCCAGTGAGAATATTTAAGAATATACTATAGAGTCAGATTAGAAATATTTTTTTGAACATTAAAAAAATTGAATTGATGAATATTCTTGGAAACATGAACAATGTTTTAAATCCCGAACAATTTCAAAAAATGCGAACATTTTTTCTAAAATTCCAATATTTTTGGAAAAAACACGAAGAAAATTAGAAACATTAATATTTTTTGAAATTGACAAACAATGTTTTGAAAAAACGAAAACTTTATAAAAACAAAAATATTTTTGAATTTTAATTTTTTTAAAGGGGAACAATCAAAACAATTTTAGAAAATGTTTTCTTAGACGAAAATATTATTTTGTATTTGTGAACATTTCAATAAAACATGAATTCTTGAAAATATGAAACATGTTATAAAATGCAATTTTTGTAAAAAAAATCTCCAAGATATTTTGAAAACACCAATTTCTTTAAAAAAATAGAAGATTTATTGAATGTTGAGACAATTCCGAAATGGAGATTTTTAAAAAGTTTTGAACATTTTCAAAACAGGAACAAAATTTAGGAATTCGGACTTTTATTTGATTTGAAATTGTTTGAACTTATGAACATTTTTATAAACTTTTTACTTCAAAGAAAAAATAAAAATAAAGAAGGAAATAACAAAAAAATAAAAGAGAAAGAGAAAGGAACCGACAAAGGAGAATAGAAATAGAACAATTTTTTAGAAGCATATTCAAAACCTTTTTTATTTTTTCTCAAAATTTTCCAAAAATAAATTAATATTTATTAATTGCAAAAAAAATTAAAACATGAGCAATTTTTGAAATCCCGAAAAGTTTTTCCAATTTTCTTTCATTTTGGAAAAAGATGAACAACATTTGAAATAAAGAGATGTTTTTAAAATTCACAAACATTTATTGAAAAGATGAACCTTTCGAAAATCTCCTCAGCTGCCCGGCCAGATCCTGCCGCCACCTCGAGGCCAGCGCTGCCATTCACCGTGGCCACCCCTGTACGCCTCCTCTGCTGCCCGGCCAGATCCTGCCGCCATCTCAAGGCCAGCGCCGCCATTCACCGTGGCCGCCGTCTCGCTCGCGTGTCGCCCTGCTTCAGAGCACACCATCCTGCTCACGCCGCCCATCCACCAGCATGCGCTACGCCGCTTCGGCCGACCGTCGGCGTCTCCCTAGGTGTTGGGACGTGGTCCGGGCGCAATTTCATTGCACCCTACCCCAGGTCGTTGACGAGCAATACGAATCGAGTTGGGTGCATCCCGGTCCTCTGCTCCGAGCCTCTAGACACGACTGGGACGCAGGCCGTCCGCCATTAGGTCACCGGCCACCTAGAATGTCAGGTTGTGGAGCTTCTGCGCGCCGTTCCTCTGCTCCGACTGTCATCGACGTCGAGAAGCCCGATTCCATCAGTAAAGAGGTCTTCCACAGGACATGAGGTTCCGATTTGCCACATAGATTACCAGGTGAGCATCGAAACATCCACTTTACAGCTATTGACTAACCTTCTGCAGTTGAAGGTCATGTAATCATGTTGATCTTCAGTGCTATTTTTTCACTGCTATTTTTTCGTTCACTAACACCGAGCCCACTGCCTGAAGGCCTGTGGAGCCCAATGCTCCAAATGGCCCACGTTGTTTTGTTGGGGAACGTAGTAATTTCAAAAAATTTCCTACGCACACGCAAGATCATGGTGATGCACAACAATGAGAGGGGAGAGTGTTGTCTACGTACCCTCGTAGACCGAAGCGGAAGCGTTGACGCAACGTAGAGGAAGTAGTCATACATCTTCCCGGTCCAACCGATCCAAGCACCGTTACTCCGGCACCTCCGAGTTCTTGGCACACGTTCAGCTCGATGACGCTCCCCGGGCTCCGATCCAGCAAAGCTTCGAGGAGGAGTTCCGTCAGCACGACGGCGTGGTGACGATCTTGATGTTCAACTGTCGCAGGGCTTCGCCTAAGCACCGCTACAATATGACCGAGGTGTAATATCGTGGAGGGGGGCACCGCACACGGCTAAGGAACGATCACGAAGATCAACTTGTGTGTTCTAGGGTGCCCCCCTGCCCCCGTATATAAAGGAGCCAAGGGGAGGGGGCGGCCGGCCAAGGAGGGGCGCGCCAGGGGGGAGTCCTACTCCCACTTCTTTCCTAGTTGGAGAAGGAGAAGGGGGGAAAGAGGAGGAAGAGGGGAAGGAAAGGGGGGGGGGCGCCGCCCCCCTTCCCTTGTCCTATTCGGACTAGGAAGGGGAGGGGCGCCCGGCCACCTCCTGCCTCCTTCTCTCTTCTCCCTCAAGGCCCATGTAGGCCCAATAACCCCCCGGGGGTTCCGGTAACCTCCCGGTACTCTGGTAAAATCCCGATTTCACCCGGAACCATTCCGATGTCCAAATATAGGCTTCCAATATATCAATCTTTATGTCTCGACCATTTCGAGACTCCTCGTCATGTCCATGATCACATCCGGGACTCCGAACAACCTTCGGTACATCAAAATACATAAACTCATAATAACTGTCATCGTAACGTTAAGCGTGCGGACCCTACGGTTCGAGAACAATGTAGACATGACCGAGACACGTCTCCGGTCGATAACCAATAGCGGGACCTGGATGCCCATATTGGCTCCTACATATTCTACGAAGATCTTTATCGGTCAGACCGCATAACAACATACGTTGTTCCCTTTGTCATCGGTATGTTACTTGCCCGAGATTCGATCGTCGGTATCCAATACCTAGTTCAATCTCGTCACCGGCAAGTCTCTTTACTCGTTCCGTAATACATCATCTCACAACTAACACATTAGTTGCAATGCTTGCAAGGCTTATGTGATGTGCATTACCGAGAGGGCCCAGAGATACCTCTCCGACAATCGGAGTGACAAATTCTAATCTCGAAATACGCCAACCCAACAAGTACCTTTGGAGACACCTGTAGACGAGATTGAACTAGGAGTAAATGGGAGTGACGTTTGGTAGCACACAAAGTGTTCCTCCGGTTACGTTGTGACGTTTGGTAGCACACAAATAATCACCCAGTTACGTTGTGACGTTTGGTAGCACACAAAGTGTTCCTCCGGCAAACGGGAGTTGCATAATCTCATAGTCATAGGAACATGTATAAGTCATGAAGAAAGCAATAGCAACAGACTAAACGATCAAGTGCTAAGCTAACGGAATGGGTCAAGTCAATCAGATCATTCATGTAATGATGTGATCCCATTAATCAAATAACAACTCTTTGTCTATGGTTAGGAAACATAACCATCTTTGATTAATAAGCTAGTCAAGTAGAGGCATACTAGTGACACTCTGTTTGTCTATGTATTCACACATGTATTATGTTTCCGGTTAATACAATTCTAGCATGAATAATAAACATTTATCATGATATAAGAAAATAAATAATAACTTTATTATTGCCTCTAGGGCATATTTCCTTCAGTCTCCCACTTGCACTAGAGTCAATAATCTAGATTATACAGTAATGATTCTAACACCCATGGAGTCTTGGTGCTGATCATGTTTTGCTCGTGGAAGAGGCTTAGTCAATGGGTCTGCTACATTCAGATCCGTATGTATCTTGCAAATCTCTATGTCTCCCACCTGGACTAGATCCCAGATGGAATTGAAGCGTCTCTTGATGTGCTTGGTTCTTTTGTGAAATCTGGATTCCTTTGCCAAGGCAATTGCACCAGTATTGTCACAAAAGATTTTCATTGGACCCGATGCACTAGGTATGACACCTAGATCGGATATGAACTCCTTCATCCAGACTCCTTCGTTTGCTGCTTCCGAAGCAGCTATGTACTCCGCTTCACATGTAGATCCCGCCACGACGCTTTGTTTAGAACTGCACCAACTGACAGCTCCACCGTTTAATGTAAACACGTATCCGGTTTGCGATTTAGAATCGTCCGGATCAGTGTCAAAGCTTGCATCAACGTAACCGTTTACGATGAGCTCTTTGTCACCTCCATATACGAGAAACATATCCTTAGTCCTTTTTCAAGTACTTCAGGATGTTCTTGACCGCTGTCCAGTGATCCACTCCTGGATTACTTTGGTACCTCCCTGCTAAACTTATAGCAAGGCACACATCAGGTCTGGTACACAGCATTGCATACATGATAGAGCCTATGGCTGAAGCATAGGGAACATCTTTCATTTTCTCTCTATCTTCTGCAGTGATCGGGCATTGAGTCTTACTCAACTTCACACCTTGTAACACAGGCAAGAACCCTTTATTAGCTTGATCCATTTTGAACTTCTTCAAAACTTTGTCAAGGTATATGCTTTGTGAAAGTCCAATTAAGCGTCTTGATCTATCTCTATAGATCTTAATGCCCAATATGTAAGCAGCTTCACCGAGGTCTTTCATTGAAAAACTCTTATTCAAGTATCCCTTTATGCTATCCAGAAATTCTATATCATTTCCGATTAGTAATATGTCATCCACATATAATATCAGAAATGCTACAGAGCTCCCACTCACTTTCTTGTAAATACAGGCTTCTCCAAAAGTATGTACAAACCCAAATGCTTTGATCACACTATCAAAGCGTTTATTCCAACTACGAGAGGCTTGCACCAGTCCATAAATGGATCGCTGGAGCTTGCACACTTTGTTAGCTCCCTTTGGATCGACAAAACCTTCCGGCTGCATCATATACAACTCTTCTTCCAGAAATCCATTCAGGAATGCAGTTTTGACATCCATCTGCCAAATTTCATAATCATAAAATGCGGCAATTGCTAACATGATTCGGACAGACTTAAGCATCGCTACGGGTGAGAAGGTCTCATTGTAGTCAATCCCTTGAACTTGTCGAAAACCTTTTGCAACAAGTCGAGCTTTGTAGACAGTAACATTACCGTCAGCGCCAGTCTTCTTCTTGAAGATCCATTTATTCTCAATTGCTTGCTGATCTTTGGGCAAGTCAACCAAAGTCCACACTTTGTTCTCATACATGGATCCCATCTCAGATTTCATGGCTTCAAGCCATTTTGCGGAATCTGGGCTCACCATCGCTTCTCCATAGTTCGTAGGTTCATCATGATCTAGTAGCATGACTTCCAGAACAGGATTACCGTACCACTCTGGTGCGGATCTTACTCTGGTTGATCTACGAGGTTCAGTAGTATCTTGTTCTGAAGTTTCATGATCATCATCATTAGCTTCCTCACTAATTGGTGTAGGTGTCATAGAAACCGGTTTCTGTGATGTACTACTTTCCAATAAGGGAGCAGGTACAGTTACCTCATCAAGTTCTACTTTCCTCCCACTCACTTCTTTTGAGAGAAACTCCTTCTCTAGAAAGGATCCATTTTTAGCAACGAATGTCTTGCCTTCGGATCTGTGATAGAAGGTGTACCCAACAGTTTCCTTTGGGTATCCTATGAAGACACATTTCTCCGATTTGGGTTCGAGCTTATCAGGTTGAAGCTTTTTCACATAAGCATCGCAGCCCCAAACTTTCAGAAACGACAACTTTGGTTTCTTGCCAAACCATAGTTCATAAGGTGTCGTCTCAACGGATTTCGATGGTGCCCTATTTAATGTGAATGCGGTCGTCTCTAAAGCATAACCCCAAAACGATAGCGGTAAATCTGTAAGAGACATCATAGATCGCACCATATCAAGTAAAGTACGATTACGACGTTCGGACACACCATTACGCTGTGGTGTTCCGGGTGGCGTGAGTTGCGAAACTATTCCGCATTGTTTCAAATGTAGACCAAACTCGTAACTCAAATATTCTCCTCCACGATCAGATCGTAGAAACTTTATTTTCTTGTTACGATGATTTTCAACTTCACTCTGAAATTCTTTTAACTTTTCAAATGTTTCAAACTTATGTTTCATTAAGTAGATATACCCATGTCTGCTTAAGTCATCTGTGAAGGTGAGAAAATAACGATATCCGCCACGAGGCTCAATATTCATCAGACCACATACATCTTGTATGTATGATTTCCAACAAATCTGTTGCTCTCTCCATAGTACCGGAGAATGGTGTTTTAGTCATCTTGCCCATGAGGCACGGTTCGCAAGTACCAAGTGATTCATAATCAAGTGTTTCCAAAAGTCCATCAGTATGGAGTTTCTTCATGCGTTTTACACCGATATGACCTAAACGGAAGTGCCACAAATAAGTTGCACTATCATTATCAACTCTGCATATTTTGGCTTCAACATTATGAATATGTGTATCACTACTATCGATATTCATTAAAAATAGACCACTCTTCAAGGGTGCATGACCATAAAAGATATTACTCATATAAATAGAACAACCATTATTCTCTGATTTAAATGAACAACCGTCTCGCATCAAACAAGATCCAGATATAATGTTCATATTCAACGCTGGCACCAAATAACAATTATTTAGGTCTAATACTAATCCCGATGGTAGATGTAGAGGTAGCGTGCCGACCACGATCACATCGACTTTGGAACCATTTCCCACGCGCATTGTCACCTCGTCCTTCGCCAGTGTTCGCTTAATCCGTAGTCCCTGTTTCGAGTTGCAAATATTAGCAATACAACCAGTATCAAATACCCAGGTGCTACTGCGAGCTCTAGTAAGGTACACATCAATAACATGTATATCACATATACCTTTGTTCACCTTGCCATCCTTCTTATCCGCCAAATACTTCGGGCAGTTCCGCTTCCAGTGACCAGTCTGCTTGCAGTAGAAGCACTCAGTTTCAGGCTTAGGTCCAGACTTGGGTTTCTTCTCCTGAGCAGCAACTTGCTTGCTGTTCTTCTTGAAGTTCCCCTTCTTCTTCCCTTTGCCCCTTTTCTTGAAACCAGTGGTCTTGTTGACCATCAACACTTGATGCTCCTTCTTGATTTCTACCTCCGCAGCTTTTAGCATTGCGAAGAGTTCGGGAATTGTCTTATCCATTCCTTGCAGATTATAGTTCATCACGAAGCTCTTGTAGCTAGGTGGAAGTGATTGGAGAATTCTGTCAATGACGCAATCATCCGGAAGATTAACTCCCAGTTGAATCAAGTGATTATTATACCCAGACATTTCGAGTATATGCTCACTGACAGAACTGTTCTCCTCCATCTTGCAGCTATAAAACTTATTGGAGACTTCATATCTCTCAATCCGGGCATTTGCTTGAAATATTAACTTCAACTCCTGGAACATCTCATATGCTCCATGACGTTCAAAACGTCGTTGAAGACCCGATTCTAAGCCGTAAAGCATGGCACATTGAACTATCGAGTAGTCCTCAGCTTTGCTCTGCCAGACGTTCTTAACGTCGTCAGTTGCATCAGCAGCAGGCCTGGCACCTAGCGGTGCTTCCAGGACGTAACTCTTCTGTGCAGCAATGAGGATAATCCTCAAGTTACGGACCCAGTCCGTGTAATTGCTACCATCATCTTTCAACTTTGCTTTCTCAAGGAACGCATTAAAATTCAACGGAACAACAGCACGGGCCATCTATCTACAATCAAACATAAACGAGCAAGATACTATCAGGTACTAAGTTCATGATAAATTTAAGTTCAATTAATCATATTACTTAAGAACTCCCACTTAGAAAGACATCCCTCTAATCTTCTAAACCATAACCGATCATCACGTGAAATGGAGTAGTTTTCAATGGTGAACATCGCTATGTTGATCATATCTACTATATGATTCACGCTCGACCTTTCGGTCTCAGTGTTCCGAGGCCATATCTGCATATGCTAGGCTCGTCAAGTTTAACCTGAGTATTCTGCGTGTGCAAAACTGGCTTGCACCCGTTGTAGATGGACGTAGAGCTTATCACACCCGATCATCACGTGGTGTCTGGGCACGACGAACTTTGGCAACGGTGCATACTCAGGGAGAACACTTTTATCTTGAAATTTAGTGAGAGATCATCTTATAATGCTACCGTCAATCAAAACAAGATAAGATGCATAAAAGATAAACATCACATGCAATCAATATAAGTGATATGATATGGCCATCATCATCTTGTGCTTGTGATCTCCATCTCCGAAGCATCGTCATGATCACCATCGTCACCGGCACGACACCTTGATCTCCATGGTAGCATCATTGTCGTCTCGCCAATCTTATGCTTCTACGACTATCGCTACCGTTTAGTGATAAAGTAAAGCATTACAGGGCGATTGCATTGCATAAAATAAAGCGACAACCATATGGCTCCTGCCAGTTGCCGATAACTCAGTTACAAAACATGATCATCTCATACAATAAAATTTAGCATCATGTCTTGACCATATCACATCACAACATGCCCTGCAAAAACAAGTTAGATGTCCTCTATTTTGTTTGTTGCAAATTTTACGTGGCTGCTACGGGCTTAAGCAAGAACCAATCTTACCTACGCATCAAAAACCACAACGATAGTTTGTCAAGTTGGTGTTGTTTTAACCTTCGCAAGGACCGGGCGTAGCCACACTCGGTTCAACTAAAATTGGAGAAATTGACACCCGCCAGCCACCTGTGTGCAAAGCACGTCGGTAGAACCAGTCTCGCGTAAGCGTACGCGTAATGTCGGTCCGGGCCGCTTCATCCAACAATACCGCCGAACCAAAGTATGACATGCTGGTAAGCAGTATGACTTATATCGCCCATGACTCACTTGTGTTCTACTCGTGCATATAACATCAACACATAAAACCTAGGCTCTGATACCACTGTTGGGGAACGTAGTAATTTCAAAAAAATTCCTACGCACACGCAAGATCATGGTGATGCATAGCAACGAGAGGGGAGAGTGTTGTCCACGTACCCTCGTAGACCGAAAGCGGAAGCGTTATATCAACGCGGTTGATGTAGTCGTACGTCTTCACGATCCGACCGATCCAAGCACCGAAACTACGGCACCTCCGAGTTCTAGCACACGTTCAGCTCGATGACGATCCCCGGACTCCGATCCAGCAAAGTGTCGGGGAAGAGTTCCGTCAGCACGATGGCATGGTGACGATTTTGATGTTCTATCGTCGCAGGGCTTCGCCTAAGCACCACTACAATATTATCGAGGATTATGGTGGAGGGGTGCACCGCACACGGCTAAGAGAACGATCACGAAGATCGACTTGTGTGTCTAGAGGTGCCCCCCTGCCCCCGTATATAAAGGAGCAAGGGGGGTGCGGCCGGCCCTAGGAGGAGGCGCGCCGGAGGAGTCCTACTCCCGCCGGGAGTAGGACTCCCCCCCTTTCCCTAGTTGGATTAGGACTTGGGGGGGAAGGAAGAGAGGGGGGAAAGGAAAGGGGGGGGGGGCGCCGCCCCCCTCCTTGTCCAATTCGGACTTGGGGGGGGGAGGGGCGCGAGGCAGCCCCTAGGCCTCCTCTCCTCTTCCTCCACTAGGCCCAGTAAGGCCCATTAGGTTACCGGGGGGTTTCGGTAACCTCCCGGTACTCCGATAAAATGCCGATTTCACCCGAAACACTTCTGATGTCCAAACATAGGCTTCCAATATATCAATCTTTATGTCTCGACCATTTCGAGACTCCTCGTTATGTCCATGATCAAATCCGGGACTCCAAACAACATTCGGTACATCAAAATATATAAACTCATAATGGAACTCTCATCGTAACGTTAAGCGTGCGGACCCTACGGGTTCGAGAACAATGTATACATGACCGAGACACGTCTCCGGTCAATAACCAATAGCGGAACCTGGATGCTCATATTGGCTCCTACATATTCTACGAAGATCTTTTATCGATCAGACCGCATAACAACATACGTTGTTCCCTTTGTCATTGGTATGTTACTTGCCCGAGATTCGATCGTCGGTATCTCAATACCTAGTTCAATCTCGTTACCGGCAAGTCTCTTTACTCGTTCTGTAATACATCATCTTGCAACTAACTCATTAGTTGTATTGCTTGCAAGGCTTAAGTGATGTGTATTACCGAGAGGGCCCAGAGATACCTCTCCGACAATCGGAGTGACAAATCCTAATCTCGAAATATGCCAACCCAACATGTACCTTTGGAGACACCTGTAGAGTACCTTTATAATCACCCAGTTACGTTGTGACGTTTGGTAGCACACAAAGTGTTTCTCCGGTAAACGGGGGTTGCATAATCTCATAGTCACAGGAACATGTATAAGTCATGAAGAAAGCAATAGCAACATACTAAACGATCGGGTGCTAAGCTAATGGAATAGGTCATGTCAATCACATCATTCTCCTAATGATGTGATCCCGTTAATCAAATGACAACACATGTCTATGGTTAGGAAACATAACCATCTTTGATTAACGAGCTAGTCAAGTAGAGGCATACTAGTGACGTTTAGTTTGTCTATGTATTCACACAAGTATTATGTTTTCGGTTAATACAATTCTAGCATGGATAATAAACATTTATCATGATATAAGGAAATAAAATAATAACTTTATTATTGCCTTTAGGGCATATTTCCTTCATTAACTTTTCTGGATAGTCAATGATCAATGTGGGCCCTGACCATTGGTGAACAACGGCCGGTCAACTAGGAACCGACCGAACTAGAAAATAAAATATAAACGAACCAGGAACCCTTTTTTTAGCGATCAATCCAGGAACTGAGCCCACGCTCAAGAGATTGAATTGGACCGGCCCATGAGCAGAAGGACGTGAGCACCAATATCCATAACTGGTGCATAAGGCGCCAACTAGGAGCACCCCTCGCCGTAGGGGCGTACTCACATTCAGCTTTCTGGGTGCACAGGACACCAGGTGCAAAATTGTCTTCTTGGTAATTTGGTGTATAGTATAGTGTGTGACACCTTGTTTTCAGATGTAAATCATGTGTGATTTTACACTAGGACAAGGTGTCATTTTCTCTCCGGGTCCATTGCTCCCTTGCTGGGCTGTTGGCCATCGACGTGCGATTACAAGGTTGAACTAGCTGGGCTGACAACGAGTCTGGCATCATCAGCTCGCTGCGCACCTAGCACCCAAAGGTTCACGGACAGGTAACCCAAGAACCCATCCATGAGATAAAAACCAGAGCAACTTCTCTTAACTATATCTTTGCGTTTGAGGGTCGTGCGGTCAATGTTGACACGCACAGCTTAGCTAGATTTCTCTTACTTTAGCTCCGGGTTGTCATGTTTGATTTGGCCAACCAAATGACACAAATTGTATCTCACTAGTTATGGTTTTTTATTAATAAAGTTGGCTTACCCCTAAAAAATGGTAACCCAAGAACCCATTGAGTGACCCGTTGGCGACGAGAAGCTTGAAAAGCTATGGAGGGTGCTCTACTGCAATTGTGTGGTATTGCACAAGAGGTGACGCTTGGCCGTGGACGACCACGTCACGTTGACAAAGAGAACTTTATTCCAGAGCAGGAGGAGACCCGTTGCACAAGGCTAGCAGGGAGCAGTGGTACCTCCGCTCGTACTTTGGAGCCTCGGTCGTCTCGCGGTAGCACACTAGATGTTCCCCAGAGCCCGATCGAGACCACCGTCCTTCTATATAGGACCTTGAGTGGCCTGTGGCGCGCATGGGCGTCAAGGAAGACCGGGCTCGAGGTGATGATGTGATGTTCGAGAGACGAAGTGGCGATTTATTTATTTATATAGGTACATGGATGAAAATACCTTTTTTTTTTACAAAAAATAGGGTGTGTGCATTGAAGTTTGTATTCATGCTAGACTGTTACAAAACATAACGGTCATTAACGTGCAACAGGACCCATGGACATTGCAAGTACCCTCTTAGCATTTTCTTCCATGTCAAATGCGGTGCTGCTCTGGCTTATATCAGCGGACTGGTCACCTCCATAAGAACCATAACTCAGATTCGGGTTGCCCCCGCTACCAGTGGTGTGTAATTCGACATTCACGTCTCCACTGGCATGGCCCTCCTCGAGCTCGATGCACTCCTGTAGCTGTGCCACAACATCTGTCATTGTGGGTCGTTGCGTCAACGCATACGAGGTGCACTTTAGTGCGATATCTGCCACCTTCCACACACTGTTAACATCGTATATTCCACGCATGCGCGCATCAACCACACTTTCAATGTTGCCTAGTGCCATCCGTTTTCTTGCCCACTGGATGATGCTAGTTGGCTCTGCCTCCCGCGGTATGGCTGGCTTCCCTGTAATCAACTCCAAAAGGACAACACCAAAGCTATACACATCGCTCTTGGCTGTTGGCTGCATCGTCGCTTGGTACTCAGGATCGACATATCCCGGCATGCCCACAAGTGTGTTTGTGGACACATAGGTGTCACTCTCACTATTGAAGGCCTTGGACAGTCCGAAGTTGGCAATCCTAGCCTCCAGCTTCGTGTTTAAGAGGATGTTTGTGGCCTTCACATCCCTATGAATCAAGGGTGGGTTGCATCCCTTATGCAGATACTCTAATTCCGCACATCAACATACCAGCTAGTGCCCAAGTTTCTAGAAACATAAAAGGTTCGGGAACAACGAACTCAAAATATTGAAGGGTGCACCTTGCGCAGATTCAAGTGCAATTCGGAGTCTCCGTCTCCAGGGTAAACATCCCTCGATGTTTTTTCTTCCTACAATCAGATTGCAATTTTCTCAGTTTAAACTACTTAAGAGACAGTGAAATCGGAAAGAAATGACTAAGAACCTCTATACCTTCAATATGGTCTTGCAGGGTCCCTTCTGACATGTACTCATAGACAAGTGCCATGTACTCCCCGTCATTGCAGTAACCAATCATGGAGACAAGATTCTTGTGGTGAATCCGGGTCAAAATATGAGCCTGGATAAATGTTTCTAAGTTATCACCTTCCAATCCTAAATTTGCTGACAAAACATTTCAACCCATAAACATCAATTGTGGCCCAAGAAAGAAGTTTTTACCTCCGCGAGGAACTCCTTAACGCCTTGATTGGAAGACTGAGAGCGCAATTTCACTGCCACCTGAGTGCCATCTTCTAGGAAACCATCATAGACGTACCCGAACCCTCCTCGACCGAGTACTCGCTGGAAGTTGTTCGTTATCATCTTGAGCTCTTCATATGTGAACCGACGACTCTCAAGTCGCAGCGAGCCGTCCCCGTAGACATCGCTTCCTGATGCATAGCTCGCCATCGGATCATTTTGTGGCTTCACGGAGTTGTTCATCGAACCTATGTGTAGAATAGCACAACTAACATTAGTAGTGTCCACAGATCCATTGGGGAAAATATTACTCCTCGGGAAGCCCCCCCCCCCACCTAACCCCAAAAAAGAAT